>NW_016107323.1:0-39690 GCF_001604975.1 Cebus imitator
ACAGAAAGCATAGAGAGCTTGGAGGGGAGGAGGGTTAAGCCAAGCCAGACTCAGTCTTTCTACATGAAGAATGGGCAGAAAGAAAGGAAATACCTTTTTTAGGCTTATGATCTCTCTTCCAGGAATAAGTGATATGCAAAGGTTGGGATCAGAAATGGCAAGGTACAAGATAAAAGGAATAAAAGGAATGAAAAGCAAGAGACAGGTACATTGTGGGGCACAGCAGCCAATGGGTCTTAGGAGTATGCCCAGTGGGGTACAGGGCAGAAGAGCTAATATCCTTGTGCACATGTTCCCATGTACCTAAGTGAGCTATGAGTCATGAACACTTCTCGTCCTGTCTTCTCCCTGGTATTGACTTCCCTGGGCAGATATAATATGCTCAGCTATTCCACTGGGAACTGAAACAAAAACAATGCTGCTCTTCTCTTAGTCTGGAGGGGGACAGCAGTGAGGGAAGAAAAGCTACATTTACTTAACACTTTCTGTGCTATGTCCATTTGGAACAGGTCTTTTGGATTTGTAGCAATGAACTTTGTGGGCAAGGAAAAATAATTTGGAATGTTCTACTGATTTTTTTATGAGTTGCATAAGTTTTATCAGACTAAGGGGATAACTAAACGCCCAGAAGAAGCACAGTGGCTGCCATTCTGTACCTCTACCCAATACACAGTCTAGACAAAGAAAGATAAGAGTAATCTAGATGTACACTTAGGAGGTATTGAGATAGCTTGGCTTCCACTTGTTCCTATTCTCATCTGCAACTTCGTAGCTTTGACTTTGGAACTTGATTGGGATCTCTCATTCTCACTGCCAAGGTAGCTCTGAATCATTGGATCACAGGATGCCCAAATCTCCAATCAGTCTGGTCTATCTACTTGGGTGCAGAAAATCTCTAGAATAGATGAGTTTTTCTCTCAGTACTACCAGCAAACAATCTAGACAACTAGTCCTGTGGACCAGCCAGCAATGAACCCAAACCTCATTCTTGCAGCAGGAAAGGATGGAACCCATCGTGCCTGGCAACTGGTAGCTGGAGGACAGTACTCACGGTTCGGGGGTGTACATAGGCTTGGATCCATGTCTGATGTACTGTGTGCAGTGGAAGACTCGGAAGGCCAGGCCACCCAAGAAATCGCGAGAGGAAAGCAGGCCAGCCACAGGTCGGAGGCGGAAACCAGTGCAAGCTGGGATGCAAAGAAGAAAGAAAACTCAAAGCTCATCACCAATGAGCCAGAGGCACTAGAAGACCTTCAGATGGGGGACAATACCCATAACTGCCCAGGGACATGGGCTTTGCTGGTAGGTAGGCTTGGCTTCAGATGTCTGCATCGCCGCTTTCTAGCTGGGTGCGCTGGATCAAGTAAATTCACATCTCTGAGCCTCAGTTTCCTCATTTGCATAATGTGAATAGATACTTCTTAGGAATGTTCCAAGAATAAAAAAGCTAATGAATATAAAGTACACAGGGCCTGGAGCACTGGAAACATGCAATACATTTAGCCTTCGTGACCATTTGTTAGGGTGGAGCAATTATTCCCTACTTCTCTTGCTTCTAGTGTGAAGGGGGAAGTGGTACCTCATTTCCCAGAAGGGAAGAGTATGGAAGGAGTGCTTCTAGCTTCTGTACTGAGCCTCACACAGTCCACCCCATGAGTAGCAGTGGCCTGTCTGACTGTAGCATTTGGGAAGAGAATATGAATATTATCAATGTAACTATTTCTGTGCTGCTCTTTCTTGATTGCTCACAGAGGACCTCATTCCAGTCTGCTCTTGGCCATGCAAATGGACTATGCTCCATGAATTGGCAGGGAAGTTTGTCTAATCAAGAGGTAAAATATTAGCAAGTCCATTAGTGTGCACATCTATATCACATTCTCTAAATTGCTTTATTTTAAAACTGACCTCTGATCACCATCTCTGTGGTTCCTGTATCTGTCTCCCACTTTGTTCCAAACTTGGGAGGATAAGGACAATGACAGTGATAATGGCAATAATAGCCAGCACTGTATATTATCTACCATTTGTCAGACATTCTTTTAAGCTATTTTATATATGCTACTAATCCCCACAATAGCCCTATGAAGCAGACAGTCTTATTATGCCCACTTTACAGATGGGAAAGCTGAGACAGACATAGGTTAAAGCTTTCATTCAAGGTCACAGCCATAGGCAGTGTAGCTTCAAAGTCTGTTGTCTTAATTACTATTATGTAGCTTCCCAACTGCCAGTGTTACTGTTTATCATTCTTACTATTGGCCATGGCAATGGGAGTACTTAGCTAAAGAAGTCTTTGGGATCCCCCTGCCTCCTGCCCCCATGTTCTCTGTGTCTTCAAGTTGAAGCACACTCTGCTTAGACCCTTACTCTACTCTTTAAGAAGCAAAGAGCCTCTAATGGAAGGGACCCAAAAGGTCATCTAACTCACCCCCAATCTGTCCTGGCTGCCATGTCCCTACCTGCCAAGTAATGTCCTTGGCTCGTTGCCTCCAGCGTGGCCCACTTCTGCACAGTTCTGATATATAGAAATTCTTTAACCTGTAATCTGTCTCCCTACTTTTTCTTATTCTCTCTGACACATAGTAGGTATTCAATATGTGTTAGTTCATTGTTCTGTTTTTGCTAAATTAACATCCTCTTGGCAGAAAGAACAACACCTATTTCCCCTGGAAATGCTGTGCAGAGGCCTGTGACTCAATGTACTTACCTACTAAGCTACTCAGATTTCAATTCAGTCCAAAATTCACTGAATACCTGCTGTATATGCAGCACTGTGCTGGATGTTCTCATATGCAGCATCTTACTTCATTCTCACAATTTCCCTTTGGGAAAAGCTAATGAGTTGCCAGTGTCCATTTGACAGATGACAAAACTGAGGCAGGTTTACTCAGCTGGAGAAGTTCAAAGTCAGGATTCATACCAGTTGCACAGACTCAGAGCTCAGGGCTCTTGACACCATCCCCCAAAATAGCACATTTTTTACACAAACAAACACTACTAACCCATAACCCAGCAGGAGCTACAGGGCAAAAAACAAACAAACAAAAAGACCAGTATAGCACCTTGGGCTTTAAGTGTGAAAGAAAATACTTTTCAGGGACAGGCACACAGCAAAATCCATGGCCTCATGTGTTGGGCTGAATGAAAGTGGATAA
This sequence comes from Cebus imitator, assembly GCF_001604975.1. Classification (NCBI taxonomy): domain Eukaryota; kingdom Metazoa; phylum Chordata; class Mammalia; order Primates; family Cebidae; genus Cebus; species Cebus imitator. The sequence continues at coordinate 3,156 of NW_016107323.1, forward strand.
ACACAGTAGAGGCTAGAGTGAAGGCAGAGGGCAGTGAAACCGAGTTCTTCCTGGAGGAATCAACCTGCACGCATTTCTATAAAAACACGTGTTTATACCTGCTTCCGCCTACTTATCTTCCCCTTCCTTCTCCTCTGCCTCAGTCCTCCCCTTCTTTCTGCAGAGCTTTTGACCCTGATGTGGACTTACTCTGCAGGAATTGAGAAACGTCTTCCAGCTGTGGAATATTATCTTCATGGAAGCCACAGTACTTCTCAAGAAGTGGAAAAATGTGATTGTACTCATAGCAAGCATGGGTTTTATACAAGGACTTCAGAGTCTTGAACACCGTACCCCATGTTTTCTTTTCTTCCTCCGTGTATTCCACCCTAGGGATGGGCTGCCCACTAGAATACAGATACAAAATAAGAGTCTCAAGCAGGGCAGAGAGGTGCAGCAGAACACAGTTAGGTTAGCAGAGGGAGTCGGGGGCCAGAACCTATGAGCTGCCATCACTTGCTATAGTAAATTTCATATGTTATTTGAAAGAAAAAAATTCCACATCTTGATACAGGAAACATTATTGTTTTGATTTCCCACATGAAAGAGTGATTTGGCTAAGCAACGATACAAACTGTATTGAGGATTTTCTCTTACTTTGGGGAAATCACTTGGTTTTTTTGCTCTTCCAATTTTCTAATTGCTTACCTAGGGTAGAAATTCACTTACCTGCAGGGGCCAGGCAGGTATCACAAAGGTGTAAAGTGGCCGACGTAAGGCAACAAGGAGAATGGGGGCCAGCTAGAGAATGCATTCCCTTTCTAAACAAGGGCATCTAAGTCCAATTAAAGCAACATTGCGTATTTCACGGTGTCAGCTAAAGCCAAGTCTGAGATCACCTTTGTTTGGTAGGCATGCACCTACTGGGTTTGATATTTCTGCTCCTGGGAAGTTATAAAGGTATTTAAATACATGCTAAGATTCCACATTGTATACATATATCAAAACATCATGTCATACAACATAAATAAATATATAATTTCATTTATCAATTAAAAACCTAAATAAATAAATTCTAGATCAAGGATTATAAATAAATATTGGAACGAAGGAGAGAAAAATATATAAATCCATGCTAAGTTATAAAGTACCATATATCTTCTCTACACTGAGCTTGTTCAAGTACATATGCCAGGCCACAGATCCTGAATCTCTTGTGGAAAAGAAGGCTCACATATCTGGAGTCTATAAGCTCCCCAGGTGACTCTGATGCAAACTGTAGTTTAACAGTCATTAGTTTAAAAAGTCCTTTTGAAAACCACCTAGGAATGAGCCTTGTTCTGAACAGCACAAACAGATGAAAATCAAACAAAGCCTGACTTCAAAGACCAGCGACTATTCCCTAGGCTGCAGGTCTGTTTCCCTAACAGGAACACAGAGTCTGGGACAAAGTGAGACTGTTTATGTCAGAATTATGGATCATCATTGGCTCCAGATTAGGTCTTTCCTGCCCTTTCAGAGTTGTACCTCATCCAGACACATTAGATCACAGTCTTTGTTATTGTCTACAGATGGGTGACAAGGATTAGGAAAAAAGACAGCATTTTAAGCCAGACAAGCTCAGAAAGCGTTGTGGTAGCCAGCAGTGATAGTGAAAAAAAATCAGGTAGTTTTTGCCCAAGAATGCGCCATTATCAAAGCCAAGCACTGATATAGCAGACGAACAGACTTTGGAAACAGATAGAGACTATTCAATCCTTGGCCCTGCCATTCCCTGTATCAGCTAAGGCAATTTAGTAAACCTTTCCGAGCCTCAATCTGAGCAGCTGTTACATGGGCTAAAAATAAGTAACTATTTGTATAGTATAGATAAATTTAAGTCTAATACTATGTACAAAGTACCTAGTATTAATATTGACAAATCATAACAATTGGATGATTGATCACTATCATTGCTACTGCTTCTCATTTTAAAAGAAAGGCATCTGTTACTCCTGTAACAAATTTCAAGAGATGGTGACATCCTGAGCACCAAGATATTCTGTGGGTTGACACCTGTTGTTCTAGGGTCTCAACATCTGTTCCCCATTCATCAGTAAAGCACCTTTCTCCCCTCTCAGTCTGTGAGGTTCAGATGAGGAGAGACTCCACCCCTACCTTCAGAAGTGGGCATGTGACCAGGCTAAGCCGATTGAAATCTCTCATTCCCCTGCACTGTGCCTGGCTAAGAGATGGGCCTGTGTCCTAATCAGAGTCAGTGGACTCAATGACAGAACTTGGTTGACTTTCTTTGAAATAGACAGGACCTCTAACTAAGTTGGGATATCAGCCCAGAGGTACTAGGTTCCCTCTCCAAGATAAGTGAGGCCAATGTCTGAAAGCAAGGCCAAAGCAAAGGACACTAGAGTCAGAGAGAGGCAGAGAATGAGACAGTGAATCCTGGACCTGTCTGAGCTTAAACCACCTGCCTTAAACTCTTTATTTATAGGATCCAGTAAAGCTCTTCTTTATGTCTGAGTTGTTTTGTAGCTGAACAATATAAGCTCCTATGATCCATTTTATCTAATCCTAGATAAAACTTACAAGCCTAACCTCCACTCCAGTAATATCATCAAAACCTGCTGTAGCAGCCTTCTAGATGGTTCTAGACACCATTCTTGGCTCTGCCTCCAATTCACCACTTTGAGTCCTTACCTTTATATGGTCTCTTGGATTCATTCATTCAACAAATGTTAATTGAGCACTGTGACAAAACAATCAGTTGCCCCTGACCTCATAGAGTCCACATTTCCAGTAGGGAGAGACAGAAAGCCAACACAATTCGTTAGATGGTGATAAATGCTATAGAGAAACAAAGGGCAAAGGTATAGGGAGTTTCAGAGTGGGGTTTCAATTTTACTTAGGGTGTAGAGAGGGCACAAGGCTGAGAAGGTGACTTCTAAATGAAAGCCTGAGGAGAGCAGGCCTCACTGCTTCACTCTGGAGTCTTCCATTTAGCTTTCACATCACTGTTTGAGATTCTGATTCTGCTTTTCTGCAGGTTTATCCAGTTAGCACCAGTCCCTGAAGTCTAAAGCAGTGACAGCTCTATCCCCCTTGCACACTTCCTGGGGCTGCTCATCCCAAGCTTGATAGCAGTGGCTCAGTAGTCTCTGCTTTCCTGTGAAAAGCAGGAGTCTCAATTCTAACTCTGCCTCTTCCTACCTGAGTGAGACCTTGGTCAGTTTTTAAAAAGCAAGATCACGCACGAAAGCACAAAAATGTTAAAGATGTGACACTAAATAGACCATGTAAAGACAAATGTTGTCAAAATGAGAGTAGAAAAAGGTAGAGTGTTGCCTTGTTTGACCTCTGTTGGAGATACACACCTCAGTAGAATCAAATTTTTTCTCCTCCTCTGCGCAAGTCTGGGAATGACTGTGAAAGTGCACAGTGAGTACAGATTTCGGGGTCACAAATACACTGAAGCAATTAGGCAAATTCACAGTAGAGTCTCCAAAAAAATAAGGATGAACTATACCAGATCCTGAAGTAAAAGACTATTTTGAAGAAGAAAGACATGGCATCAAAATCTTAAACGAGATGAGATCAAGTAAGGTCTGAAACAGGCTTTGAATTTTAAAAAATGGTGAGCCCTTAACTAGCCACATGACCTTGGGCACATCAGTTAGTTAATCATCTGGGATTCATCTATAAAAGGTGAGAAATTGACTAAAAATTTTTAACCCATTTCTGAGAGTCCAGCCAGCTACAGATGATTTTCAATAACCAGTTTAACTGATGAACATCCAGGACTGTGAGGTAATTCATCAGTTTCACTCTTCTTCATGAGGTTTCACATTTTTATGAGAAGGAAGTTGAGGAGGACCTGTCTCTGTCCTCCCCAAATCCCAGCAACCCAGAAGGAAGTAAATGTACTTTCTAAGGACCTCCTCCTTGATGATACGAAGTGTAGTCTCCAGACACTCAGAGAAGTGGCTGCAAATACCCTTTGAGTTCAACACACCTGAGTTTAAAACCTGTGAGTGTCACACACTAGCTACATGATATTGGCAACTTACTTAACCTTTATAAGCTTTGGTTTCCCCATGTGACAAATGAGAAGTTATTATTATTAAGGCTAAACAAAATGATATATACAAAGGATTTAACAAAGCCCCCAGACATATAGCAAGAAAGTATTAAGTATGATCTGTTATTGCTGACTATCTGAAGGACTCTTGCCTGTACCCACTTTGATGGTGTCCACCTGACTGTGCTGGGGCAAAGGTGGGGTCAGGGGAGGAAGGTCACCATCTTCTGTGAATCCTGCTCAGCAGGAGCCAAGGCCCAGATGGGCTTAGATCTGACTAAGGGCAGCACAGTTTTGAATCCTTCCACTACCAGAAGTTATTCTGAAAAAAACATTCTCTTTTTCTGGAGGTTTTTCCATGTTGAAAGTAACTTTGTATTCAGTATAGAAAGGCCAATTATCTTCTCCATCTCCCTGAGATTCTATCAAAGCTGTCAAACTACTATGCCACCAGTGGTCCGGACGACTGTTATGTTTCTTCTTGTGCATGTCTTTTCTTAATCCCTTAACTCAGTAATGGTGCTTGTCCAAACACTAAGTTTCCCATGGGAGCATTTCTGTAGTTCCTTAAGACTCAAAGCACCAAAACTGTTCTCTTCTGAAACATATTTGATATTTGCATTTTCTTTTGGCTAAAATAGAGTAGGGAAGGAACATAGAATCTCAGACAGGAAAAAAAGAGAGAGAGAAAAAAAATCCTAAACTTGTCATTCACAGCTGGGTCAGACCAGATAAAAGTGGAACACTGAAGCTTGGCTGCCCTAAAATCTTGAATGATGCATTATATCAGTGAAGCAGCCAGCTCCTTCTTGAATGTAAATGATTCTCTTTTTCCTTCTTCCCTGTTTAATGTGGAGAAGACCAGAGGCTGTTTTATTCAGGACCGAGGCCTTTTATAATTGCTGCAGACACCACTGCCTAATTAGACAATAAAGCTTGGGAGAGAGCAGGGCCCCAGCACAGCGGGTAATTTTGTTTTGTCTAGCAGCAATCTTTTTCAACGTGTGTTTTGAAAGGGAGGATTTAAACACACACACATACACGCACGCATGTGCACACATGCACACACAGACGGTAGGACTAGGGGTGTGTTTTTCTCTCTTCCCCACAACAAGCAAGGCAGACTTACTGGCGGTAGTTGTAGGCAATGTCAGCAAACTGCTTCCGTCTCGCACGGTACACAGGATCTTTAAAACCCTAGGAGAAAAGAGACACCTGATTTTCAAGGCTTTGTAGAAAGTGGTCTGATACCTTTATGAATGCTTTGAATGGGGGCTCTTGAGCCACGACAGTACATGTCTCCTTCCCTTGGTTATACGCTAAAAATAAAGTCTCAGTGAAACTTAGGATAAGTTCTCCTACCAGATATTATGAGTGACACATTATCAGTAACTCCTTCAGTTTAGCATCCATCAATCCCTGCTATGGATTCCAAGGTTCATGCTCTGTTTTGTTGTTTTGTTTTGTTTTGTTTTGTTTGAGACAGAGTCTCACTCCATCACCCGGCTCCAGGCTGGAGTGCAGTGGCAGGACCTCAGCTCACTGCAACCTCTGCCTCCTGGGTTCAAGCAATTCTCCTGCCTCAGCCTCCCGAGTAGCGGGTACTACAGGCACATGCCACCACGCCCAGCTATTTTTTTTTTTTTTTGTATTTTTAGTAGAGACGGGGTTTCACCATGTTGACCAGGATGGTCTCAATCTCTTGACCTCGTGATCCGCCCGCCTCGGCTTCCCAAAGTGCTGGGATTACAGGCGTGAGCCAACTCTGTTCTTAAAGAAACCCAGTCTACAGCATATCTGACTGATACACCTGCTATATCAGGCAAATTCATAGGATGAATGTCTATGATGAAGATATACAATATCCACTTAATTCCTGTTAATTGCTGTCGAGCTCTGCTGTGGATCCCCCAAGCATTTCCCAGATAATTAAGGTACATGTCTAGCTCTGCCTTCTAATTTCTTGATAGACAACCAGTTATGTGCTTATTGCTCTTGCAATTTTTAAAAATACCATTTATTAAGTATATACTATGTGTCAGTCTGTGTGTACTAGGAAGTGATTTTACTTATAATTCTCACAATGAACTTGCAGGTTCGATCAGTATGATTATCCTGTTCTTTCCAGAATAAATGGTGGTTCAGAGAAGTGGAGCCATAGTGAAGGTGAGGCCGGGATTTGGAGCGCTGTCAGTAACTGTCAGCCTTTACAACCTGGCAGGGGCCTAGCGCACTGAGAAGTCTGTCTCAGAACCTAAAAAGGATGGTAATAGCTTCTCCTTTGAGGCTGACTCACAGGAAGCCTTTTCCTCATTTGTAAGCTCCACATTTCTGAGTGAAAACAGGCTAAGTGTGTCTTTGAGTGTTTGGCGTGGGAATGGGCTTCTAATTGATTAAAAGACAATTTTCCAGAAAAAGTTGATTGCAATCTAAATTTTGCTAAGACAAGAGACTGATGTCATTGCTGTAGAGCTCTGCCGTGGTTCCTCCAAGCCCTTCCCAGTAAGCCATGCCATCCACCACTTTAGCTCACAATTTCTCTGCTCCACTATCCCTCCAACCCAAGGCATTAATGTATTCTAAACAAAGGCTTATATCACAGAGTGTAATTTTTAAAGGTGCCTTTTAAAAAGACAAATATTGACTGGGCACGGTGACTCATGCCTGTAATCCCAGCACTTTGGGAAGCCAAGTTGGGCAGATTGCTTGAGGTCAGGAGTTCGAGACCAGCATGGCCAAAATGGTAAAACCCTGTCTCTACTAAAAATACATAAAATTAGCTGGGCGTGGTGGTGCATGCCTGTAGTCCTAGCTACTTAGGGGGCTGAGGCAGGAGAATTGCTTGAACACAGGAAGTAGAGGTTGCAGTGAGCCAAGATCGTGCCACAGCACTCCAACCTGGGTGACAGAGTGAGACTCCATCTCAAAAAAAGAAACAAAAGAGATAGAACTATTCCCTGATTTTTAGATATTGTTTTTTGTTTTGGTTGCTTGATGGGTTGAATGTTATGTTTTGGCGGAGGGTTTTGTTTTTTTTTTCCTCTCTCTCTCTCTTTGTATTAGGGCCTACCAGTAATTGTAAGGACACAGAGGGCGATGTCATATAATGCAATTTCTTCTGAGAATCTGCAGTATCAATTCTGGCACACAGAAAAACTACAGACATTTGTTGGAAGAAAGAAAGGGAGGGAGGAAAGGAGTTAGTTTGTTTCCTGGAATTTATTTTGAAGAATAGAAACATCCAAATGTTTCACACTTGAAAAGTGAAGTAAAACTATTACACATATTTTTTAAACTCCAAAGCTAAATCCAAGATAAATCATGTGATTATTCTGTTTCGAAAGATTTCATGACATGGTTATTACAAAATATAACTCTTCTTTTTCCTAGAGCACTGAATGGTTTTTAATCATTAATTACAGAGTAGAAAGCTTAGGAATCTGAGGACTTAAAACTACTGTTATGCCTCATTTCTACTGGGTGAGGATAAGTTGGTTTGAGATGATGTGGTAAAAAAACTGGGCACCATGATTTAGTTTCCAAGCATCAGTAACACACCCTTTTAGAAACCTGTCTACTGGACTAGGTGAAAAACACTTATTTGTTCGCATCTCTGTACTTTGGGCTCAAAATAAAAATGCAGTGTAGGTCAGTCATTGAGGTTTGATTGTTACAGTCATTCTCACCTGCCATTCTTATTTATTTGTTAGTAGTGAATAGCTTTCTCCAGGCCCTACAGATACTATGTAGACTTTTGACCCTGTAAGGCACCTTGGAGAAGGTCTATTTCTGTATTTTGATCTAGACTTGAAAAACACAAAGCTCTGGAGCCATTTATCTAAAGACCCTTCACTGCCGAACTAGCACCTTTATTTGGATTTCGTGGTCCTGCCTGGGATGGCAAGTTGACATCTGAGGACTGAAGTAGGAATCCAGGAAGAAAAGAGAGTTCCTTCAATCCATGGATTTCCACTTCATCATGCTATATCTAGGAATGAGATGTCCGTGAACACTTCTTACCCCCATTTGGCTTTATTGTTTATCTTTCATGTACCTTGCCTGGGTGGTTTAAAGATTTTCCACTTGTGAAAATAAAAGCTAAATGTAAAACTGTATACCTGGTTGATGTAATCAATTATGTCATATATCAATTATGTCAGAGGGAATATATAAGTATATAAATAAAATGATTAAAGAAATACACCAAACTCTAACAAATGTTACCTCCAAGTAGTGGTAAAAATAAGTAACAGTAACAGTTGTATTCTTGGAAACTTTATGCTTTTCAAGTTTTCTAATGTGACAATGGGTTTCTTTGAGAATAAGATAAAAAAGAAAATAGTATTAAACATCCATGTCAAATCATTTTAGTGAAGTAGCAGGAGACTCATACACTGCGATACAGGAACGCACGCATAGCTAACACATGATACAGATCTTCCATGTGGGAAGGTTTCTAACCATGGCCCTTTCCAGATCCTATTTTCTAAGAAGTTCATTATCAGCCTGCAAGGGGCCCCAGCAACCAGGTTGCAAGGACTTTGCTTTCGCAGTTACCAGTAGTCAGAGAGCTCTGTGGGCTGAAGCCCAGCGTCTTGGGGATTTGGCCTCACATCCCTTGGGCTACCAGATGACCACAGGGCCTTTGTGGACATCCATGTGGAGTACATTCTGAATCAAATCACAGTTGGTGATGACTGATCACCCTGTCTCAATTTAGACTAATAGCAGCAATTTCAGTAGCACTGCATATAATTTATTTATAATCACCCTGTCTCAATTAAACTAATAGCAGCAATTTTGGTTGCACTGTGTGTAACCAAGTATGTTTTGACAGGAAAATATATTGTCAGTGAAGGAGTGGTGAGGCGGAGGGAGAGAGGATGGGAGAAGACGGGAGAAAGGTGAGACAGTTCTACAGGATGCAAGTCCTGACATCGGCTGAAGTCTGCATGCAATCCCTTTTCCTAAGCTCACAAGTTTTTTTACGTGGGTGTATTGAGAGGTATAATTTGTATTGGGGGTGAGTTTTGGGGTAACTACATACATGGAAAAGTCTTGATTATACTTCTACACTAAGATATTTATTTCATCGTTTCCTAATATCACAGCTGAGGTTAAACCTCAGAAATGCTCTTTAGGCTAGTGAGAACACAGATTTTTTTTTTTTTTTTTTTTTTTTTTTTTTTTTTTTTTTTTCCAGACAGAGTCTCTCTCTGTCGCCCAGGCTGAAGTGCAGTGGTGCGATCTCAGCTCACTGCAACCTCCGCCTCCCGGGTTCAGGGGATTCTCCTGCCTCAGCCTCCCAAGTAGCAGAGACTATAGGTGCATGCCGCCACACCTGGCTAATTTTTGTATTTTTAGTAGGACGCAGATTCAACATGTTAGCTAGGATGGTCTTGATCTCCTGACCTTATGATCCAACCACCTTGGCCTCCCAAAGTGCTGAGATTACAGGAGTGAGCCACCGTGCCCGGCCAAGAACACAGATTTTAAAGTCAGAAAGGCTTTGTTGGACTACTAATTCATTCATTCACTAGGAGCATGGCCTGGGGGTGGCCAGTTTATCTCTCAGAGCCTTAGTTTCCTCCCCAGTAAAATGAGACTGTCAGTCCTACCTGCTTCACAGTGTTGTATAGTTTAAGTCAAGTAATGTCGGCAGCACATTAAGTAAAATTCTGAGCGCATCGTAGGCACTCAAAGAATGACGCATTTGTGCAAAATGGCAGGAAATCCAAAGACAAAGGAGTCTGGCTCAGAACACAGAAAGAATATACTCTGGAATGGGTTAGTGATCCCCACCACCCACCTGGGCCTTTTAAACCAACATCTACAGAATTCTTACCTTGCTATGTATATTTCAGCTGGGCCAATAACAAGAGGCTTTTTGCATTTTCCATAATGTTTCAAGACAGAAGACCAAAGATTTAAACTGGCATGTATTAAGTAACTGCCATTCCCATCCTATAGACACTGGTCAAGATGGACTTGCAGACAGTAGACCAGGGGAGTCTAATCCCTTTGCTCACCCTACAATTGGCCAAGAAGCCTATTCTGGAAAAATTTATGTACCTAGTTTTCCAAGCTCATAAGCTAAACATTATTGTTTTACTCCCCGCTTCTCTTTTCCTTCATATCCAGTAATCAATTTCTGCCCATTCTACCATTCAGACATCTGAGTCTGTCCTTCCTACTTCATTCCCACTGCTGCACCTGCATTTGACCACCACCATTTCTTGCCTATTGTAGCTGCTGTTTAAGTGGCCTCTCACCCTCTCTACTTCAGTCCAAGTTAGATTTATAAAGTCCAAGCCTGGTGAGGCCACTCATCTCCTCAAAAGCCCTTCAATGGCTTCTCATTACTATTAGACTATAGTTCAAAATACTTGGCACAGTCCACAAGGCTTTGCAAGATCCAGCTCTATGTGTCCAGCCCCGTCCTGATCCACACTGGCTTTCCTATGATGCTCCAGATTGCACTGGTCTTCTTTAATTCTTTAAACACACCACGCTCTTTTTCACATCAAGGCCTTCACACATCCTTTACCCGCTGAGTGGGGTCCTCTTCCCCATTCTTTTAGACCAATAAGTTACTACCTGTTCTTTCTGTCTTTCTGGATTTCTCCAAAGTTTATTTGTTTCCCTCTATAATATGCCCCCTCAGCATGCTGTATGTCTCTCTTTTCACATGTGTTAATAATGGTTAAACTCAGGAAACTGTCTTACTCATCACTGGATTTTCAGTGCATAGCACACTCAGCATACCCCCAAGTAGAAGCTGTTAAAAAATTAGCAAAACCTAGGAGAAAGGGCAAAAAAATTACTGTGTGCCTTTTAAATATCATATGAGATCATTGTCTAACAAGCTCACTCTGTACTCCAAAGGGACATATATGTACTACTTATAAAGTTACAACCACTTCAAAGTAGATGCTGGCTTTTTAGAAGACCAATAAGTTTCAAAATATTCATTTGATGATCAAACTGAAAGTTGTTTCTGTGTAGTAGAAAGGATAAGACACATGATCATGGCTATATTGCCTTGTAGAACATTAATCACTTGTACATCCATCTTTGTGCACAATGCTGGATCTTATTCTAGCATCCAGTTTTCCAATGACCACATATGCTTTGGTCTCTTGTATCTTTTCTGCACTATCTATCTTTGTCATCTTGCTACTTCCCTCATTAATGAGTTAAATGGAAGCTTGACAGGTGTTCACTATATACCTGTATGACAGTGATGTTTTTAACTTTTTGCAAATTATGCTTTGATAGAGCAACTTAGTAAGAATGCAACAAATCTTTGATGACTCAACTAGCTGACTGACTCTTAGAATAAACTCTGACAGGGCCCTCCAGTGGAGAACATTAGGTGAGCAAAAGGAAAAGAAAAAGAGAAAACTATTGAAAAATACAGTCTTGTTCTTGGGGAATTTGCTGGAGAATAGGAAAACTTGATGTTCATACCTTGAAAAATTAAAAAGCAGTTTCAGACCAGGCACGGTGGCTCATGCCTGTAATCCCAGCACTTTGGGAGGCAGAGGCGAGTGGATCACCTGAGGTCAGGGGTTCGAGACCAGCCTGGCCAACCCGTCGCTACCAAAAATACAAAAATTAGCCAGGCGTGGTGGCACATGCCTATAATCCCAGCTACTTGGGAGGCTGAGGCAGGAGAATCACTTGAACCCAGGAGGTGGAGGTTGCAGTGAGCTGAGATCATGCCATTGCACTCCAGCCTGGGTGACAAGAGTGAAACTCCATCTCAAAAGAAAAATAAAAGCAGTTGCAAAGACTTCGATTAAGAAGTAGACATATACACAGAAGGACAGTTGTGTTGGCTGATATTTTCTTCACTAAGAAGCCCTCTCTATTACAGATCTATAGCCTAGACTCTAGTGTGGGTACCAAGTAAACTGGAATAGGTAGCTCTGGAGTTGGGGTCTATGTGGCAGTGGCTGCTGGTGCTTCCCAAGATCTGTCTTCTCTCCTTTGCTCAGACAACATTGCTAAAGTATTTTTCCCCATCCCCTTTGCAGTTAGTGGTGGCCATGTGACTGAGCTCTACTCAATGGAATTTGAAGGGATGTGAGTCATCTCCAGACAGGACCCATGAAAACTTCCCAGAAGCAATTCTCACTCTCTCTTCTCCCATCCACTGGCAGAATGAGTGGGCTCCAAGGAGTTGGAAGGGGGTACAGCCATTGGAGGAAGGAGCTTTGCTTCCAAAAGACCATGTGGAACAGTTTCCTTACTGACCCACACTGAAGGCGAACTTTTATTGGGTTAGCCACGGAGATCTTGGGGTTGTTTGCTGAGTAGTTAGACTGCTCTGGAAGCTAGAGGGCTCGATTCAGACCTCTCTCTTTCTAGAAGTCCTCCCTAACCATTCCAGTCCACAGTGACCTTATCATTTAGTGACCTAATATGATAGCACATGCTATCTGACTCATGAAACCCTGCATTTATGTACTTTTTGAGTTATTTAATTAATTAATATTTAAACTGTATTCCAAGGAAAACCACCTCTCAAGATAATGTTGCTAGGTATTTCATTAAAAAGAGTTCCATGGGTAAATAAGTTTACGGAAACATTACATTGAATGGGTTTCATTTTTGCAGGAATTTCCAAAATTTCTAATGAGATAATGGAATTTGTATAGTTAAAGTAGAGTTATAGAATACAGAGTTTCTCTCTTTGATCATGGGATTTTTTTTTTCATAAACTACAGTTTGGGAAACACGCATATGATGCTTTCACTTGCATATATATATATATATATATATATATATATATATTGTGTCTCTCATGAGGTACAAATCATGAAGAAGTAAATTTATTGTGATCTGATACTCTGTACTCAAAGTATAAAACACAATGTGATAGTGACCATCTCTGAGAGGACAACAGAGTAACAGTGTAGAAAACTTAACTCTGGGTGAGATACAGAAGGAAGGCTTTAGGGAGGCAAGAGATATGGGTTGGACCTTAGATGAACAGAAGTTTTCCAGTGGGGAAAGAACAGGTGGGTTGACAGTAAAAAACACCTCAGGTAAAGGGAACAACATGCACAGAAAGGGGAGTAAATTTTGGCAATGGAAATTAAACAGAAGCAGTTGGATTCTGCCTGCCAAATTTACACTTGCTATTCCAGCTCCTTCCTGCACTGCTTTGAAAAGAATCAACACCCCTTCTCCCTCTACTGTACAACTGCAGGCCCCTGGAGAGCAAGGATCATGTCTTATTTGTCACCTCAACCCCCTTTCATTTATGTGACCTGAGACAGAGTTCACGTACAGGTGAGGTTACACAGCCCTCTGAGATTTATCATCTGAAAATGGGATGTACAGCCCTCATGGGGTGGTGATATTATTTAAATTAAAAAATGAATGCTAAGCATTTAACATTGTGCCTGGCACACAGTCCATGCTCTAGAAACATTAGCTCCTAATATCATTAGCTAGAGAAAAGCTTGTGGAAAAAAAGAAAGCAAGGCGGGAAAGGGGAAAGGAGTGAGACAAGAGGCTCCCAGGGACATCTAGCTCTCCCGTTTCATTTTCCCACGTAGCTAAAACTGAAAGGCAGAGGTCCCTTTCCCGCTATTTTGGAAACAATCCTTCCTTTACTTCATTTTTCAAAATCTGAAGAGAGATGTTGGGTCAAACATCCATGTGTACCGCCAAGGGCCGGGGTCAGGGACGAAGATCACACAGGATGCAACGGGACGAAGGGAACAGAGGGTCCTTTGGAGAAGAACAGCTCCTGCCTGCACCACTCCTTGTGCTGGTGTCTGTTTGCATCCACACACAGGCCAGGCCTGTGGGCCCTGGGGTCCCTGGGAAAGCACGCTGGAGGGTTTGTTTTGTCCTTGGCCCGCGTCCCTGGGATCTAATGAGAAACCAAAGGAACAGAGAGAGCCTGGAGCCTCCTCTTCGGGGGCCTATGTACCTGACATATTGTATTTTTACAATAAAATTCATAACATGGAGAGGCCAGAGAGCCAAAGATGTGGCTTTTAGAGACCAATTAATTCCAGAGAGTTTTAAAGCAGTGCCAGCTGCTTTGGAGGGGACATGGGGATACAGGGAGAAAAATGTCCGTCTCGTTGCACTAGCATTTCCCACTGCCCCAAATGAGAAGGGAGTGAGACCACTGGGAAGAACGCCGGGTTGGGACAGGAAGACAGGAGTTTGGTAAGAGGAGAATAATGCCCCACTGGGCAGACCCCTTGGATGGGATCAGAGGTGAACAGACAGCTTTTCTGAGAACAAGCATCTCTGGAGATGCTTTGCTGACAGAGTTGAGGGCTGAAAGGTCCCCCCAAAAATGTGTTGAAGGGGTACACAGAGCAGAGTCCCACCTGGAGTGACCTTGGCATCCCAGGACTCCTGGGAGTAGGCTACAGGGCATATTGGGCATATGGAAGGATGGAATGGAGGTCAAAAGTCCTTGCATTTACCTTTAGTTTTGGGGGAAAGGGAGTATTTAAGCAATATATACTAGATTTATAGTATATACTAAGTAATATATTAAGTAATATTAAACATATATTACATAATATTACTTCATTTTCCTCCTCATGTTCTGTGTTTTCAAGCAGATAGACATACATATATATGTCTCTCTCTCTCTCTCTCTCTCTCATATATATGTATGTCTACCTGCTTGAAAACAGAATAACATGAGGAGGAAAATGAAGTATATATTACTTTCTTTCTCTCTATATATATATAGAGAGAGAGAGAAAGAGAGAGAAAGGAGGAAGGATGGAGACATACCCAAATATTAATATGGATTTATTGATTATTTCAGAATAATGTGATAATAGGTGATTTTTTCCTTCTGTTTTGAAGCCTGGGAGATGGGAGGAAATTCACCTTTGTTTCTGTTTGTATGTACTTTCTCATTATTTAACAAATGTAGAATAGTCCGGAGAGAAAAATAGAAAAAACTGAAATTACAGTTGATCTTCATTTTCCTCCTCATGCTCTTCTGTGTTTTCAAGCCCACTATAACAGGTTTTACAATTTGAATCAGAAGCATCAATCATTCATATTTCAAAAGGCCAGCATGTCCTTCATAGCTCGCCTTTGGCCTCTGGGAAAGAGGCTGGATTTCTGCCACTAGCCAGGCCTTTGTCTTCAGGTACCATGAGTTCTCAGGATTCAGTCTAGCACGGGGCCTTAAAAAGTCATGTAGGCTCCTCGGGGCTCACTAGTTTTGTAAGATGGAAATGCCTTCTTTGCCTCCTGCAAAGGGCCCTTGTGAACATTCTTTGCTGATTGTGAAGACCCACATAGATATGGAGAGAAAACAGACTCCTGTGGAAGTGTAGACGCTTCCTCTGAGTTCTGCTAAACCCTTACTGGTATAAATGGCTGCAAGTGATTTAAAGATGAAGGAGCCATTTGCCTGGCAGGTAATAAAGGGCAGGCAACGGGATGGTGGTCTTTCCCACAGATGGAGGCCGTGAGAACTGGCCCTGAGCCACCGCAGCCTGGGCTATTCCTCCCCAGACCTTCTGCCCCAGATTAAAGGGAACAATGAAATTCCCCCCACCGCAGTCCTCTACTCAAAAACCATTAAAGGGCCTGCCCCCATAGCTACAAGACACAGGCCTAGTCCATGTTCTTCTGTGTGGTCCACCAGACCTTTTACAATCTGATCCCAACCCACTGCCCAAGATCCATCTCTCTCTCATACTTAATGCATCAACCAGTCATTCCCACAATATTGTGGATGCTTCCAGGACTCCGGGTATTCTCATACACTGTTCTTTCAGCCATAAGCCCTCTCCGTTCCTTATGTGACCAGGTGTTAAGATCCAGTTTCAATGTCGCCACTCCCCGCTGCCCCCTGCAGTTGGCAGAGCTGTTAGCACAGGTTGCTGTTTACCGAGCACTGGATGTAAACCTCCACAGATGTACGCAGGCAGAAACAGTGACTTTCTGCATGGGTGTGTGTGTTTGGGCATACATAGATCTAGTATACAGAGATAATAGTTTCTGAACAATGATTTATATTTGCTCCTACAATAACAATGGCCATGATAATGATTATGACAATGTCTTGTTAATTTTTTCCCAGCCCTCGTGTAAATAGGAACACAGTAAGTGAATGTTGAACAAGTGATCAAGCACACTGCTCCAAGTGGAAGAGGTAGGAGGAGGGGAGGGGAGTGGAGGAGAAGCACTGAAAGAATCTCATTCTACGTGCTGTGAACTCACAGGGTGGTCTGCATCCAGCTCTGCTCCGTAGCTGAGAATCTGATTGGCAAATCTGTCCAGCTCTTGAATGGTTCTCGGGAACCAGGGCACTGCAACACAGAGAAGGCAAAGTCCTGAGTGCAGAGTGACATGGCCAAAGGCCTCGCTGAGATCAGAAGTGGGGATCCCGGTCAGTGGTGATGGCAGGCGGGCTTCCAGATAACTCCAAAATTACTATTATTCAAAAGTTAAACTCAGTTTCCTTAGAAACTCATTCCCAAATACATTCTCTTTCCTGGAGATTTTCTCTGAATTATCTCAAAACTCATCTCCCTCCCACCCATCATGGCAGTTTTCTTTGACGGTTTTCATTAGCAGCAGAATTTTTTATTTTATTTTATTTTATTTTTTGCTCTGTTGCAGACTGGAGTATATTGGCACATGATCTTGGCTCAGTGTGACCTCTGCCTCCTGAGTTCAAGCGACTCTCCTGCCTTAGCCTCTTGAGTAGCTGGGATTACAGAAGTGTGCCACCATGCCTGGCTCATTTTTGTAGGTTTTTTTTTTTTTTTGGTAGAGACAGAGTTTCACTATGTTGGTCAGGCTTGTCTCGAACTCCTGACCTCAGGTGACCTGCCCCACGCCCCTTGGGGTCCCAAAGTGCTGGGATTATAGGCATGCCCCACCGTGTCCGGCCATTAGCAGCAGAATACATACAGTCCCAAAATATAAATTATAGAAAACCAGACTGTTCTCACGTAAACAAGTTTGTGAGAACCCATTTTCCCATTATGTATTTCCCTTCCAAAGGCCCCAGGCACTGCAGCAAAATCTTTCTATCACAAATCCAGTTAGAAAGCTACTGTTGAAGCAGAGGGAATGGAGTCAGGCAGTTGGGATGTGAAGACGCCTCACAGCACCTAAAGGATTTCAGATTTGCTTCTGAGGCAGCATAGAGGGGAAGGGGTTGGGCTTGAGTGGGGTGGACTACAACACCCAGGTCCTGCAGAGAGAGCGGCCCAGGGAGGGCACGTGGCAGCACCAAAATCCTTGTGGCTTACAGGAAACAAGACACATCACAGGTGAAATTGTCCCAGGAATGAACAGAGACAAGGACATTCTCGACTGTAAGTTCCATGAGGGCAGAAGCCTGGGGTACTTTGTTGTACCAGGCATAAAGAGAAAAAGAAGGGAGGAAGGAAAAGGGAAGGGAGTGAGAGAAGGGGGAAAGAAAAGTCATCTTAAAAGTCATGAGCTCACCCTGGTATGTTAACATTTAAGGTGTTAACAGCAGTAACCACCATCCAGAGTGCCTGTTCTGGTATAGTTGTTATTTCTGAAGTACCGCCGAGATAAGGAAGGCATTATAACCCTTCTTGCGTGGATAAGAAACTGAGGCTCTAAAAACCAACTCTAAAAGCTGGTCACACCAGGAGTAAGAAAGTGGTGGATTCAAGAAGAATCCGCAGAGCCAAAACAGATGTACTGGGAACCTTGAAGTGAGCTCAAGGCTTCCAGGCCTGAAATGAGGTCGAGGGGAAGATGCTGGACTTCCAATCAGCATCTGGTCTGGTTTAGAATACAGGCTCCATCTACCTGTTTATCGTCTCTGTGTCTCAGTCACTCCTCCATCAAATGGGAATAAAACGAACGTAGGAAGAACAGCAAACGTGTTTTTGAAGACTTCCCATGTGCCAGGCACTGTGCGTAGCATTTCTGCTTCAGCAGTTCCTTGAATCCGAGGATCCTTGTGGGCAGTGAATGAGGAACAGGCAAAGGACGCCGCTCAGTGTCTGGCACATGAAAGGTGACTTTCCATCTGACACCCGTTATTCATGATTCTGACCAGCTTAGATGGAGAAGGAAAGAGCATGCGTGCCATCTAGTGGCCAACCTTCGGAAATGCCATCCATGATTTAAACAGGAACCTCAGGAGGAGCAGCAGCTGCATTCCAGCAAAACAAGAACTGATTCCAGCAGTTCATAAAGGTCCATTTATAGCCTTGTTTCTGCAGAGCTGAGGAGGCTAGGCTCTCTACCACCCATGTTAGCAATACAAGCTAACACTGAATACTGTTTTAAATATTTTACCTGTGAGGTGGATACTATTAATATTCCCATTTTAAAGACAAGGATACTGAGGTACAGAGAGGTTTAGTGCAAACCCAAATACACACACTGCTAGGAAACAGTGGAATCAGGATTCAAATGCAGGTTCAGCTGACTCTCTGGCCTCTGGTCTTGATCGCCAATCCATCCTGCCACTCATGGGAAGGTGGCAGAGCATATTGGTGAGGGTGGCTGGCTCTGGAGCCAGATTTCCTGTCCAGACATTTCCATGCCCCTAAGCCTGGCCCTCTTTTTCCACATTGGCTCCTTATGGTGAGCAAGAACAGAAGCAGATGCTGTAGCCATCATTCCAGGTAACGCTTCCATCGTACTTGCTGTCTGTCAGACACTGCCCTAAACATTTCACATATGTACCCCCTTCAATTTTACAACAATCCTTTGAGGTGTGTATTATTATTATCCCATTTGACAGATGAAGAAATCGAGGGACAATGAGGACAAGCCTCTTGATAGACTTCCCTGGTCCCAACTGCTGAGACTTTGGAGTCTCAGATGACACAACACCATGCTCTGCTGACTTGCTGAAGAACCTGGCTTCCTGCCTTATCACCTACACTCCCCTGCAAGCTCTCCTTCCTCTGTGAGTCTAGCATTTGCACTGCACACTGAACCTCTGCTGTCAGTGCCAGAAATGGGGACTGTTTCCTACCCAGGTTTGCAAGGGCTTGAGAAAGGAATCAGCACTTCAGAGTCATCCACGGCTCAGGATCTTCTAAGAGACCTTTCTTGTTTCTCCAGAACATTGCCACCGAGAGGTTTCAATGAATGGCGCCCAACTGGACAAGGGGGCCTGTCCCTCTCCTCTGTGTTCAGGACCATGGATAACCCCATCCCCTCACTGGGAAGGTATCCTGTCTCCATTCATTCATTATCTCTCTTTTGCCTGGGAATCATTCATAATTCTGGCAGTCACGGCTGCCCCAGAAATAAGGCAGGCCAGTCCTTTCTTGCTGCACCCCTTCTTACTTAGGGGACCCTTAGAAT
Source organism: Cebus imitator (assembly GCF_001604975.1). Classification (NCBI taxonomy): domain Eukaryota; kingdom Metazoa; phylum Chordata; class Mammalia; order Primates; family Cebidae; genus Cebus; species Cebus imitator. The sequence goes on from NW_016107323.1 coordinate 22,528, forward strand.
CACCAAAGGAGATTCCACAAATATGTACGGAGCACCTCCTGCATACCAAGCACAAAGCAGTGGGGGTGCATACAAGGGAGTCTCCACCCTTGTGGTACTTATATTCTGGCAGGGGAAATACAAAATAAGTAATAAATAAATGTAAATACACGACAATGTCAGGAATTTCTTGAAGAAGAAGAATAAAGAAGGACAAGAAAATAGGAAGTGACAGGGATGCTCTATTTTTAAAATACTTTTTTAAATATTCCGTCTTTATTGGGGTATAATTGAACAATAAAAATTGTATATATTTTTATAATATAAAATTACAATTGTATAAAATTGCATTAAATTATATAATTTATATATGTTTACAATTATATTTGTATATATTGCATATATTTTATTTATTTATTTATTTATTTATTTGAGACAGAGTCTCACTCTGTCACCCAAGCTGGAGTGCAATGGCACAGTTTCAGCTCACTGCCACCTCTGCCTCTTGGGTTCAAGTGATTCTCCTGCCTCAGAGTAGCTGGGATTACAGGTGCGTGCCACCACCTCCAGCCAATTTTTGTGTTTTTAGTAGAGACAAGGTTTCACCATGTTGACCAGGCTGGCCTCAAACTCCTAATCTCATGATCCGCCCACCTCAGCCTCCCAAAGTGCTGGGATTACAGACGTAAGCCACTGCGCATGGTCTATTGCATATATTTTATATAAAACTTATATATGTTTGTAATTGTACAAGTATAAATACAATGTAATTAATACATGCATACATCATGGTTACCATGATCAAGTTAATGAACATATTCATCATCTCATGTAGTTGTCATTTTTCCAATGGGGGTGGAGGGGACAAAGACACTTCAGATCTCTCTGAGCAAATTTCAAGTACATAGGGAAGTGTGATTAACAATAGTCACCACGCCGTATATTTGATCCCCAGCACTTGCTCATCTTATGACTGAAGCTTTGCACCCTTGACCATCTCCCAAGTCTCTCATCACCCTACCTGCTGGAAACCACCGTTCTACTCTCTGCTTCTATGAATTCAAGGTTTTTTTTAATGGATATAAGTGATAACGTGCAGTATTTGTCATTCTGTGTCTGGCTTATTTCACTTGGCATAATGCCCTTAGGGTTCACCCATGTTGTCCCAAATGACAAGATGTCCTTTTTTATGGCTGAATAACATATTCTATTGTGTGTGTGTGGAGGGGGGGCGGGTATCACATTTTCTTCATTCATCCACCTGTTGATGGACATGTAGGTGGTTTCCCTTGGCTGTTGTGAATAATACTGCAATGAACAAAGAGATATGTAGATATCTCTGATATATTGCTTTCATTTCCTTTGGATATATACTCAGATGTGAGATTTCTGGAAAGTATAGCAGTTACATTTTAATTTTTTTTTGAAGAACTTTCATGCTGTTTTCCATAATGGCTGTGCCAACTTACATCCCCACCAGGAAAGTACAAGGGTTCCCCTTTCTCCACGCCCTTGCCAACACTTATCTCTTGTCTTTTTTATGTTAAAGACAACATGCTATTTACTGAGACATCCTATGCCTCTAGACCCCAGAGGAAAGACCCTGGGACTTGACATTGCCTTGCCATTGTTCAATAGAACCTGGGATAGTCAGGATCTGTCCCTAGTCCAGAGTTGGCTTTCTGTTTGGGTCATGAATAGCCAGTCCTGCAATGGTTGAGAGTCTTGTAACAGACAGACAGCCCAGGTTTGCATTTCATCTCTGCACTTACTATCTATGAGCCAAGAAAAAGTTATTAAATCTCTCTGTGCCTCACTCTTCCTGTCTTTGAAATTGTGGTAATAGTAGTACTACAAACTATTGCTTTATAAGAACAACATGATGTTAAATGAGTTAATATGCGTGATTTATCGTAAACAGTACTGACACAGTAGATAGTATTACTGTTCAGCTGTGAGTTACATGATGTGTGTGTATGTATATGTACACATACACATGTATTATATATAATTATATATAACTTTTTATATATATAAATATTTTATAAATATATTTTATATTTATTAAAAATAAAACTTTATATTATAAAATTAATATATTAAAGTTATTACATTTATATGTTAATATATAATTGTTATTATATAATATATTAAAATATATATTATATATTATACATAATTATACATATATAATTTTATATACAGAGAGAGTTTTTCTACTCCATCCTACAGCAGAGAACAGAGTGGAAAGTTTACCAGCAGGGCTAGAAAATCTGCCACTTATTTTGTTGTATAACTGGCAAGTGTTTTATCTCCTGGAGCCTTAGTTTCCTTATCCACAAAATAAATTGTTCTTTCCATATTATTGGATAAATTAAATGGGGCAGCAATAGGACACAGCACAGTGGCCCATAATAAGTGCTTCATCAGTGTTAACTGTTAGTATGACAAAGATTTTAATGATGATGGTTAAAGGAGGAGGAGGAGGAAGAAGAGGAGGGAGAAGGAAAGAACAGAGATTGGGATCAAGAAGCTGGTTCTCTGTCCAGCTTTGATATTAAGAGGTTTCTAATCTTGGGCTTCAGTGTCCTCTCTGTAACATGCGGGTGTTAGATTAATCTGATGCTGCAAACCCTTTTGAGTTACATATTCCGGGACTTGCGGGATCCTGTGAAGGGCTGAAACTGGCCAGAGGATACTTGAAAAGTCAGTTTCACTTCAATCAATGTGTCAACCTCCCTCGTTTATTTTCAGAAGTACAGTCACTACATTTGTTCAGCTCCCAAATGCACTGCCTCATTTCCCTTTCTCCTCCAACCAGAGGAACAACCTTCTTCCCCACAGACCTAAGCCCGCGGGCATTGCCTTGACTCGGGGCTGTGCGAGCTGGCTGACACCCAGCAAACGCCAGAGGGCAGCAGAACCAGCGTATTTCCAGTTTAGGGTGACTTTTTTTTCCTTTCTCCAAAGGGAACCTCTTATTGGGCCGCCTGGCTTCATTCAGTCCCCTTGGTCGGGGGAAAGGCAAAACAAAATAAAAACTAAAACTTTGAAGAACTTGAGAAACTTGCCAAGATTCAGAAGATTCAAGTCTTTGCAAAAAGGAGACAAAGATCAAAACAGCTCGCCACATTGCAGACCTCTGAGCTCAGCACCTTGTTGCAGAGGCTGTGAGTGACCCTGAGGGTAGCACTGCGAGGCTGTAGAGAGCTCACCTGAGTCCAGGGGCCTTTGGTGGCTCTGGGACCCCATCATCTTCAAAAAAGGCCCCAAACACAGCCAGCCTGGAGAAGTAGCAAAGACTAGGGACTCATGATACACACTTTGGAGCCAGACCGCCTAGCTCCAATCTCAACTTCGGAACTTCGGAACTTTGTACAAATTGCTCAATCTCTCTGTTCCCCAGTTTCCCATTTACGAAATAGGTACAATAATAGTGTGTCCTTCAGAGGGTTGATGGGAGGATTCAAATGAGCTCATGTATAAAGAGTGCTTAGAATGATGACTGGCACACGGCAAGCACTTATAAGTATCTGGTAGTGGCTTTATTATCATTCTAGAAGGGCAAGTGAGAAAGGGTGAGAAGGCCTGATGCTCACTTCCTCCATGCAGCAGCCCAGCCCCGCCTTTGATCTATTCCCTCATTTGAAGTTAACGCCCTCAGATGCAGCCTATGTGTCTTCTGGGGTAGGAGGAAGACCCAAGTCAGGCCTGACCATTAAGAGAAATTCACCAGCTGTCCAGTTGGAAAGCAGGGACAAAGCCTGAGGAACGAGACCAGGAAGACACACCTGGGTGCTGGGTGTTGGGGATGGGGGGTTGATCCCTGATGTGGCTCTCTTCCCAGCTTGCAGAGGTGTGAAGCAGGCAGTGTGAGGACCTCAGGAGAGACCACAGAGGACCCCAGAAAAATTCAGTGCTGAGCCTTGACACATGTACTGACTCTTTACATTGTGCAGGGCTTGAAGCTAGCAGGTCTGAGTTCAGGTGTCATCTTTCCCACCCACACAACGTGGGAGTCTGAGCAAGCTGCTTGATTCCTGAGTCTCTGGCTTTGCATCTGTGAAATGGGCAAGGTGCTGAGCCCTTGCCTGCCTCCTTGTTCAGGTGGGAAGAAACTGACCCACAACAGGTGCATCTGTGACATCAGTCCTTGCACCTGAACCTCATAGTAAACTCCAGAGCGGCTTGTCTAAGAGGCCACTAGAGGGAGAGCCTGTCCCTGCTTGTGTCTCTAACCTCTGAACCTCTGCCCCTGGGCTCTTCCGATTTTTCCCAGGCATAAAGGTATGGCTACCCTTTTTCCTCTAAAGTTACATTTTCTTGAGAGCTTATTATACACTGGATACTGTGTTAAGTGCTTTACTTTAATCATCTGCTTTAATTTTCAAAATAGTCCTAGGCTGTAGATATTATTGCTGCTCAACTGATAAGCAAATAGGCTCAAATAGATGAAGTGGCTTGCTCAAAATCACTAAGCTAGTTCAGCTGAAAGAATTCTGCAGCTGATGCACTTCACCAAAAAGTGATGCTGGGCTTAGAATAAATGTGTGGTGGTGGTGAAGGGTGCTTTTAAATTTTAGATTCCTTTTCTCCCATCTTGAGGAAAGGAGGCGTGACAAACTAAAGGAAGACTCTAAAGGTGCTTGAAGAAGCTCCTGAGGACAGCCTTGGGTCCACCCTGTCCTAAGCATCCTTGGATTTAGGGATAGTCGCTTTTTAACCTAAGTTCTCCTTCACATACCCCTTATTTTCTTTAGTGAAGGCTGCAGGTCCCTTCCCCCTACCCAGTCTCTCTCACAAAGCTGGAAATAGAGACTGACCCCAGCGACCCAGGCCTCCGTTTTGAAAAGTTAAATCAGATTAGCTCATTAATGGCCTTGCCAAATACCTCGGTCGGTGGGCTGGCCTCTGTGAGCCCCTCCACAGCCTCTCCGGCGGGCGGCTGGGCTCCGTGGTTAATAAATGACTTGGGCAGGCTGGCGCAACAGAGGCCCTCTGTGGAGCGGAGGCACGGGGGTGGGGGGCAGATCATTAATAAATATTGATTTGGTTCCAAAGGAAGCAGCCCGCTGGAGAGCTGGCCCCGGACACCCACGTAGTGGTCCCATTAAGTCGGGGTCAACTGCTCAGCCAGAACGCCAAGGGGCGGCTGGCTCAGGAGCGCCACTGAGCAAAAGGGCCCCCAGGCCTGGCTGGAGCCTGCTTCCTGGCCAGTGGGTCAGAGCAGGCTCATTCAATTTACAGCAGTTCAAGGTGCAGCCTGAGTCAATCTTACCCCCTCCCTCCTCCCGAGGTTCACCAGCCCCAGGGGTTAGCCAGCAAGGCACCCAGGCTTGCCTCCAGCCTGTCTCAGGGAGAGCAATAAATCTTGGTTTCTTGGGTCTGAAATAGAAGGCTGTTTTCACCACCCCCTCCCAGGCTCCCAGATGTCTCCTCTGAGGCAATGGCCTCCAGTCCCTGTGCGCTGATCTCAACAGCTCCCAAAAAGGAAGAAGAGACAGCTTGCCAATATCCTGCAGGAGGAAGACTTTTGATGGTTTTATGTTTCTCTTTTAAGTAGCTTCTACTTTCTTTCTGGAGAAGGAATGCTCTTCAGGAAGCTATTGGCAAGGATGATGAGCCAAAGGCTGGCTGATGGTGCCCAGCTATTACCCTCTGCCTCCTGGAAACAGCAGTGGTCAGAAGTCAGGAGTGGTGGTTTTAGGGCAAAGCATCTGTTCTCGCTGTTCACATGGAAAATTAAGAATCCTGGAACCAGATGAATAAAAGGGATCTCACACATGAAGTAAGGGGTGAAACTGCTTAATGAAGAGAGTGAGTGAATAGATATGAGTGAAGTTATGAATAATTAAAATAATAACCTGTAGGGATATTTACTCCAGCCACCCACCTAAATTGGAACTACCTGCCCAATATCCTTTTAAAAATGTTATACGTATCTCATAAACATTATCCATTGGCAGGTTGGCCCCTATATCCCCAGATATCCAATTCTGTCCTCTGAGAGCTCACAATTGCATGAGATCTGGTCCCTGTTACTTACAACTCTACTTATGGTCAACCAACATTGGGTCAAACACAAGACATCTCTAGCCTTCTCCAGGTATTGTTTATTTCACTCCGGCAGCACCTCTTTGGCCCCGCTCCCCTTCTCATCAACTGAACCCACGACTGGGCTCAGTGCCCCAGTGCACCTCCTAAGACTGCTCCTGAGGCACGCTACTTTCTCTATCACTACCATGTACTATGCCATAATGTATTATGTAGCCCCAACCTGCTAGATTATAAAATGCATGGGTCTAGGTACCATGTTTGTCTTTTTCACTATTGTATCCTCTGTGTGGCTGACACCGAGAGGGCACTCAATCGATATCAGTAACATAAATGATCGACTGAATTAGGAGACAGATGTGAATGACAGAGGAAGTTGGCAAAGCTGTGCTGTTTGAGAAGGAGTAGTAAGAGAAGGATGAAAATCCCAATAGTCAAGATTGTTCAAAAGTAAGGGCCACATAATTTATAAAATGCTAAGGAAAGAGAAAATTCCTGGGGGATAATTGTGTCAAATGCTATAAAAATGTCAGAGGATGAAAAAAAAAAAAGATGCTATTGGTTTTGAGTATTGTCAGAATAGTACAAAAGAAAAGAATAAGAGAAGAAAAAAGAAGGAAGAAGGAAGCAAGGAGGAAAGAGGATGGTGGAAGTAGGGAAGGGAAGAGGAAAAAAAGGGAAGGAGAAAGAAAAGCTGCATGAAAAGCTGACCTTCTATCTCCTTTGCCAGTGCCACGTTCAATATAGCACAAAGACAAGTGGATGATGTTAAGCACAAAAAATAATATCTGGAAATGAGAGATCATTCACAGGGCCCCTCATCCAATCCCACACATGAAGCTGTCTCTGTGGCTGCTAGGTAAGCCTTGGCTTCAATGAGGTGGTGGCTGCCAGTAGCATGATTGGCCTGGTCGTTGTCTATGTCCATGAAGCTGGTGGTGACACGGGACCTGTTGTTGGCTGGGGCTACAGATCATAAAAAGCTCTCCCTACTGAAGCTTAAGGATATCTAAGATCAAGGGCCTATTCAACTCAAGCAAGTTCAACTTGATCCTTCAAGCACCCTAACTCACAGGGTATTCCACATAATCCCCTCCATGAACCACAGGAATTGGGAAAGCGGGTCTTCGCTACATTTCACAGATGAAGGAGAAGGGGTCCTCTATATGGAAGGTTGTCATCTATCTGGAAGGGGTCATCTATCTGGAAAGTTTGAAGATGGAATTCAAACCTAGCTAGTAGTATACAAAATGGAGACCTGAATCCTGGCTCTTGACTCTAAATTCATGGCTCCTAGTGTGTCAGGACCATGCTCCCTCAATCCAGCATGGTGGCAAAGTGACATTCAGTTACAATCATTCCATATCCTCTTCCTTCTTCAATTGAGATAACACACCTGTCATACAGAGGAAATATATTCCCAGTCTAATTTTTTCTAACTTTCGCAGTCTTTTGGACTGACCCAAATAGCGTTTCATGGTTGCCTTTGTTTATCAAAGTTCAGGAATTTGGGGAGTTTGGACTTGCTCAACCCTAAGATTCATTGTGTATCCTTATGAGAGACTTAAGGATAAGTTTACATGTAACATTTTGCATGGGCCCTACATGCAAGGTACTTTATGCAAATTATATCATATAATCCACACAACCACACTGATACCTGGATTTCTTCATTTTGCAGGTGAGAAAAGTGAGGCCTAAAGAGGGAAAGCAACTTGGCTAAACAGCTACAGCCCAGGAATTGAACCGGAGCAGTGAAGACTACAAAATCCATGCAACCTTTTAACTATACCTTTCTGACTTGTTTTCTACTATTAAAAACAAGAATAACACTGTGTTAGCTTTAGCTGTCTAAGTTGGTTGTTGCAAGGCTTAAATGAGACAACCTAATGGGAAAGAATTTGGAAAACACTGAATTTGGCATACTTGTGAGGGATTCCTCTTAGAATGAGAGGCTCCTTATAATTTTTTAATCTTCCTGAGCTTGAAGCCCTGTGACCTGGCAAACAAGATGGGCTGCAGAAATAGCACTGGCACAGGATTTTCCTTTACCAACGAAGAGAGCTGCCTGTGACCAAGTGCAGGGAGCACAGAGTCTACCAACGATATGAAGAGACTCTGCTTCCTGCTCCTGGGTTGGTGTCACCTACCGCTGAATGAGCTGATCCTCTCAGCTGGGGTCTGCTCGTCTCAGTTAGACAGTCTGCTGAAATGAGTCACCTCCCCAGCTGCCAGGACTTAGTGCTACATCAGCGCATCCAGCAAGCATACAGGTAAAGACTGAAAAAGGCAGCCAATCCTGTGTGTTTTTCCAAACATTCAGATACTTGGTCTCCTGCAGACGCAGAGCCACATACATCTACCAGTGTGAAAGGCACACATGGAATGCACAAAGTGAAATGCCCGGGAGGAGGTTTAGAGCCGAGAAGGGGGCAGTGGGGAGGTGGAGACAGAAAAGCCAAGCAGAGAAAAAGAGAAGAAAGAAAAGCACAGGTGGTGGGAGTGGGGAAAACTCCAACCATATGGATTCCCTTCCAGCCCTAAGCAGCTTCTCTCTAAAAATTCTCAACTCTTTGGGAACCATAGCCCTTTTGAAAAATCTTGTCTCCCAAAAAATATGCATGCACACCTGTGTATTATATTGCCCACAATCCCAGGAACTTTTCAGAGCCCTCTAAGAAATCCTATCCTTCCTCCAGCCCCAATTGGTCTGAAATGTCAGCTTTACTCAGCACTGTTCTTCGGTCAGCAACGTTGTAGCAGAAAAAAATCAAGAAGGCAAGGAGAGGCAACAAGAGAGAAGGGATAACTATACTGATATTGCTTTTGTCTTCTCACAGTAATCACAAGTGTCCCCAGGCAAGATAGACAGATAGATGATAGATAGATAGATGGACGGATGGATAGATAGATGGATAGGTAGATGGATGGATGGATGGATGGGTGGATGGATAGATAAATCGACAGACAGACAGACAGACAGGCACATAGATCTTCCTGCTTTCCACAGTCACAGAACCTGCAGTTGTTCTAGCAATTTGGACTCACTTTTCTTCCCCACCAGGACCCTTATAATCACTATAAATTAAACAAAATCCAATAAATGTTTATCTGCTCTTGGAAAATAACTCCAAACATTTTTCTCAAAAGGTGATGTTTGTATACCTCTCTCTACCCAAGACTTTCATCTGTCTGCTTCTCCTGGCTGCAATCTGTCTCCATGCAGGAATTTTCTAGCCCCCAGTAAATGTAATGTCATGCAGTCAACTTAAAGGGAAAGGTAAAAGGATTAGTAGATTGATTGATGAAAGATATTAATGCTCTTTCATGTTGGGTTGAAGAAGGATTTGAGGTCATCAGGAAAGAGAGTAGCAGGAGAATAGACCTCAAGTATTCAAAAGACTCCCTGGATTAAAATCCTATTAAATTCACATCAGCTTCTCTAGGAGGCATTTGAGAAGGTTGGGGTTTCTTTGCCATGTCGCTGTAATTAACCGTCTCTTAAGCTGTTTTGGGTGGGGAACTTAAGCAATTAAGAAACTGAAAAACTTTTATTTTCTATCACTCACATGGCTTTTTGAATGGTTTAAAAACTAAAGTGGAAAGTGGTTTAGCTTAATTGATTTGAGGGGTTCAGATCTCCTACTTGAACCTGCTGTCAGACTTGCCTCTGAGATCTGAGTTCCTCAATAAAAAGGGCATTTTGTCCGCAGAAAGAATCAAAGGTTCAGATCTACTACAATGCTTTTCTTCCTCTGACTGCTCTCCCACTGAGTCCTATAGAAACAGCAACTTTGCAAAGGAATGGTTGCTCCCCCTAAAAAGACCTGTTTCTTGGCCCAGACCCCACTTTACAGAAACTACCACAGAAACCCAAAGAGTGTTTCTCGGGAGATGCCAGGTCATGGCACGTCCGCATCAGCTGTCTCATTACAGATAAGTTAAAGTCAGGTGGGGGCAGCCGCTATGGGATTGGGTGACCGATCATCTGAAGAAGTAAGAATCACAAAACACAAGTTGTTTTAAAGGGTTGGTCTTAGCCAGTTTTTTGCCAGTTTTTCTTCCCTAGGGAAAATGTCATCCCGCTTCAAATATCAACAACCTTGCCATTTCGAGCAAGGAATTCAGAAGCCCCGTTAGGGAATTGAACCTGTGCTACCTCCAGGCTCCAATAAGCCCAATTTTTACACACTGCCTCTATGTGAAAACATTAGCTTTTTAGTCTGGGCACGGTGGCTCACACCTGTAATCCCAGCACTTTGGGAGGCCAAGGTGGGCGGATCGCCTGAGGTCAGGAGTTCGAGATCAGCCTGGCCAACATGGCGAAACCCCATCTCTACTAAGAATATAAATTAGCTGGGTGTGGTGGCATGCACCTGTAGTCTCAGCTACTCAGGGAGACTGAGGCCGGAGAATCGCTTGAATCCAGGAGGCAGAGGTTACGCTGAGCAGAGATCGCTCCACTACACTCCAACCCAGGTGACAGAGTGAGACTTTGTCTCAAGAAAAAAAAAAAAAAAAAAAAAAAAGCTTTTTTACTTTGATACTTCCTGGATCCTCAGAGCTAAACACAAGTGGAAAACAGGCCGAATTGCACCAACCCTGTCTCCATCACAGCACCTGTCCCTCTATTCTACTTACCTGGGTGTCTCATCCCCTTTACCAGGCTATGAGCTTCTTAAGAACAGGCAGTTTGACCCTTTCTCTCCTAGCACTGTACCCAGCACAGAGCTGCACTCAACACACCCTTGCCCAGGACCCTCCAGAATCCACTGTTTGCCTTGAGGCAAGTCACAGCCTCTGTTTTCACAATGAAAAATGAAGGGGTCTGTAGGGCTGTGTGACCTCTCAGGTCATTTTTCAGTTGCCAGACTCTCTGAAAAAGTAGCCGTGTACAGCCTGCATTTTGGCCATTCTTGTGCTCATGCCAGTGTTTATAATAATACTGATGATGATAATGTTAAGAACAGAATGTCTTTAATTCCTTAAACAGGCTCTGTTCTGTTCCCAGTGCTTCATTTGTGTGATTTCACAAATCCTATAAGGCAGAGGCTCTTGTGACTCCCCTTTGATACACTGGGAGACTGCAAGGGTCAGTGATTTGCTCAAAGTCACACCAAGTGTGGTCACAATGGTTCCTGAATCTGAGCTCCTAACTCCCCCTTTATATCCCTGCTAAGGACCTCCTTTCTGAGCCTCCAGTTCGGGCTGCTGGCTCTTCCAGGGGCTGGCTGCCTGCCTGTAAATTGCTTTGATTTCTTCCCCCGTGGCCCCAGCTGGCCCAGCCTCCACCGGCTCCAACCAGAGGCAGAATTGCCCCAGGATCTGGCAAGTCCTTTGTCCAGAGGGTCTGCAGCTCCTGTTGAGAGCAGGTGGCCGGAAAAATGCAAAGAGGGCAGTCACTGGGGAAGCAGCTTGGGAGGCCGAAAGGGAAAGAAGGCAGATAGGGCTGACCCAGGGAAGCATTCCAAGTGCCTGCCCTCCAGGGTCCTAAGCCCATCTGCATGGCTGTCCACCCTCTGCAAGGGCAGAACACTGGGGTGGGCCTTCCTTGCCTTGGTTATACCCAGGAGAATGAAGGCGGAGACAAGTCTCCTAGAAAGGCCATGGAGCTACCTTTTAATAAATGTTTCAGTGACCTGTTTTACAGGGTGGGTGTTGTTTCATTTAAAGCATCTCTGCATATTAAGATGCTTCTTTCAGCTATGGTGCTTGAACTCCTCTTGAACCAAAGTCTTTCCAAGTGTTTTGGAAAGAAACTTGATTTTATAAGTAGGAAAAAAAATAATTTTTAAAAAAACCTTCAGCTCAACAATAACATTTTCAGGTATTTACTCGAGTCAGTTGAAAATGTATCTTCACACAGAAACCTGCACATAAATGTTTCTTCACAGCTTTATTCATAATCACCAAAAATTGGAAGCAACCAAGATGTCCTTCAATAGGTGAATGAATAAATAAACTGTGGTACATCCTGACAATGGAATATTATTCAGCAACAAAAAGAAATGAGCTATCAAGTCACAAAAAGACATGGAGGTACTATAAATATGTATTGCCAAATGGAGGAGGCCAGTCTGAAAGGGCTATGTACTGTATGATTTCAACTATGTGACATTCTTGAGAATGCAAAACTATGGAACTACTAAAAAGATCAGTGGTTGCTGGAGGAAGTATGTAAGGAAGAAGGAATGGACAGCTAGGGCACAGGGCATTTTTAGGGCAGTGAAACTATTTTGTATGACATTGAAATGCTAGATACATGACATTATGCATTTGCCAAAACCAGTAACAAAGTAAAACACAAAGCATAATCCTGAATGTAAACTATGGACTTCAGTTAGTGATAATATATCACTACTGGTTCATCAACTTTAAAAAGAAAAAAATACCACACTAATGCAAGATGTTAATAGGAGAAGCTGAGGTGGGGAGGAAAGACCTGGGAACTCTCTGTACTTTCTGTACAATTTTTCTGTAAGCCTAATACTGCTCTTTTTAAAAAAAATCTATTAAAACATGGTTCATCTGAATATGCTTTGGGTCCTAAAAAGCAGTCACCTTGCTTCTCTGTATTGCTTTCAGGCTAATCAGAATCATAATAGCAACCACATGCTATCATTTGTCCAACCTTATAATGCACCAGGACACTGTTCTAAGCATTGTTTATGTATGATTTTATTTAATCCTCACACATGCCTTATGAAAAGTTGAGGTCAGGACAGTTAAAGCAACATGTCAGGGGTCTCAAAGTCGGTATGTGGAAGAAGTAGGGCTTGAGCCACAGTCTATTCAACTTCAAGGCCACACTTAGAATTCCTACACTCTATCACTCTCTTCCCCTCCAGAGGATGGGTAGCATTTCAGTATGTAAATAATGGGACAATGCAAGTTTGGCAATTCCTATGTTAGTCACTCATTAGGGAATATTTGCAGAGCACCTGTGTACCAAGCATTGTGCTAAACTCTGAGTACAGAAATGTAAGTAAGAGAGTCACCTGCTCACAAGGAGCTCGTATGAGTAGAAGAGACAGATAAGAAGATGGAAAGGGACAATGAAAGCCCTAGGAACAAGGAGCCAGGCAGTCCCAGCTCTGGCACTGTCATGTTATTAAAAGGACTTGGGGAGATCTCTCTGGTTGGAGTGGAGATATTCAAAAATCCATTCAACCATCTTGTGTTGATTTTTGTATATGGTAAAAGGTAGGGATCCAGTTTCAATCTTCTGCATATGGCTTTTGAATTATTCCGGCAGGATTTATTGAATAGAAAGTCCTTTCCCCATTGCTTATTTTCATTGGTTTTGTTGAAACTTAAGATACTACTTATTGGATATTATGCTGATTGCTCGGGTGACAAAATTATCTGTACACCAAATCCCCATAACACACTATTTACCCATGTAACAAACCTATACATACAGCCCTTGAATTTAAAATAAACATCAAAAGAAAAAAATCAGAAAAAAAACCTTAAAAGTTTATGAAGAAAAAAAATAGCTATCTTTAGGAAGGGAAGAAAGAACCAATATTCGTTATATGTCTAAAATACACCAGGCACTTGTCTAGGTCCCCAATCTACATCCACTCATTTAATCCTCCAGTCATTATTTCCAACACATATATATTATTTTACTTCCATAAAATAATAGCAATACATACATGAAATATACATATATTTAAACATTGCTAGTATTTTATGAAGATAGTGTGGAGTTACTTATGTTGCAAAATTTCTCTACTTCTCACCTGTGTCTTTCTTCTTATCTCGGGAAAGCTCGTGGACAGTGGCACCAATGTCGTGCCTCAAGATCTTGATGATGTTTGCCAGAGCAGGCAGGCTACGTTTATCCAAATGGGTGAAAAATTCGTACTCGTCTTTCTTTAAACGAGAAGGTCTGGATTCAATGTGGGTCAGGTTTATATCATTCTCCTAGAAGAGAGAATGGGGAGAGTGAGAGGACAGTCACTGGAACTAATGCAGGCCAAAGATGCAGAACTCGAACAAGAAAACCTAGCACAACAAAATGGAGAATTCAAGTATAGAATTATTTTTATAAGAATAGAAAAAATTTGCAAAAGTTGTTTATTTTTTTTTCTTTAAAACCAAGTATTAAGTGGCAGGAGGGGGGCAGTTAGTCCAAATGTCACAATTTAATCACATGAACATCTGCTAAAGGCCTAGAATTGCCACTGTAAATTTTGGTTTGGTTAAAATATCTAGGACAGTGGTTGCCAAAAATATTTACATAGGAAAACCCCCCTTCCCAAATGAAATTCTATGGAATTACAAGAAATAAACAATATAGAAGAAACATTGTTCTGCTTGAATAGGGGGGTCAGACTTAATTGATTTATATCTAAGATCTAAATTATATTGCTTTTGAGACAATGTGCTTTCATGTTTCTAATGCTCAGTTTCCCCATCTGTAACTTGCTGGTCTTAATTATACCTGCTTCATAAGTTCATTGGAAGTGTTGGATGCGATGATACATATATACCACTTAGCATGTCATACATGCTCTGTGAAAATTATCTAATATAATTACCATTAATATATGTATATAATTACTTTCTATTCAAGCTATTCAATAAATATATACATTTGTAGCATTCAACAGTGGCCAATCACCCTTCTAGCAGCTTGGGATCCATCAGCGAACAAACTAAAGATGCTTTCCTTTATAAAGCTTACATTCAAGTTGAGAGGATAAAAACAACAAACATAAAAGAAACTCATTTGTGCATGTTAAATGAGAAGGGCTAAGGAAAAAAAGTGAGGCAGAGCAGGGGAAAGAAAATGGCATTCCTGAGGCAGGGAAAGGGCAGGTTGCAGGACTAAATAGGGCAGGCAAATGGGGCCTCACCTCATTGGCATGACAAGATTTAGGTACAGTCCTAAAGGTACTGAGGGAGGTGAAGGCCGGAACATGCCTGGCCTGTTGGAGAGACGGCATGAGGTGGGTTCACAAGAGCGGAGGAGGTAAAGGAGGAAATAACAGGAGACAGTGTCATAATAATCATAGGGTCACTGCAGGCCATTTTAAGGAGTATGGGTTTGATTCTGAAAGACATAGGAGTCTTTGCAAGGTTTTGAGCAGAGGAATAATATGATCTCACAGGTTTAAAAGGATCATGTTGAGAATAAGGGATAAGATAGACCAAGTAAGGCCTGTCAAGAAGCCATTGCTGAAATACAGATGAGATGTGAAGGTGGCTATCTCCATGGCATTGGGCGTGAAGGTGGTAAGAAGAAACTATATTCAGGATATCTTCTAGAATCTCCTCAAAAGGATCGAAATTATCCAAGGACATGAGAAGAGTTTGTGGGTGAGAAAAAGGAAAAACGTCCATCATATTTCATACCACCCTCAAATTTGACTACCACTCTGATCACTATGTGATTAAATAAGGAGAATTTCAGGAATCCAAGGGGAAGAAAAGAGCACATCATATCTCCCTGAGGAATATCATCTTTAAATCAAATATCATGGGCCAAGCTGGTACTTAGACAATGCAAGGATGAATAAAATATTTCCTGCTTTTACATTAGCCATTCCTATCCTTATCAGAATATTTTTAATGGCTGCCTAATGATCCACTGCATAGATGTGGTCATAAATTCTTTAACCAATACTCTAGCGATGGATATATGTGTTGCTTCTTATTTTTCTGCCACTAGAAACCAATGGACAGCATTATACGTAAATATTTGCCTTCTTGCCTAACTGATTTTTCAGCATAAATACCTAGGGGCCAAATTGTTTAATCAGAAACTACCCTTTAAAGGTTCTTTATATATTGTTCCATTGTCTTGCAGAAAGACTATACTCATTCCTTCTATCTTTCCACTAGAGGAGCCATGCTTCTCATCTGTACCAACTTTCAGGATTTTCAATATTCTTGACTTGACAGATGAAAACAGCAAATAACTCATTGCTCAAATTTTTATTTAATTGCTGATGACATTAAACATTTGTCCTAGGTCTAGTGGTCATTTGCATTTCTTTTATTAATTATCAGTTTATACTATTTTCTTATTACAGAGATTTTTTACTGATTTATAATGATTGTTTATATTTTCACATTAACTCTCATATATATTCAAACTGACATTTATTCTTGACCATTCTTAAACATCTCAGTGAATAAAACACTTTTTAAAATGCTCTAAAAAATGTTAGAACATCACAAGTATAAATAGTCTTAGAATTTTTAAGGAATATAGCTATGGCGTGTTCTCAGAAAAAGTCAATAACTTTTTTCTCAAAGGCAGTAACTGCCTGAGTATCTGAGTTTGCTTGACGTCTCAAGTGCTCCCTAATTGTAGAACCAAGTTCCTTGGACTCCTCTGGATTATTATGGCATCACTGAGTGCTAGATGTAAAATCACCAGACATAAATAGGAGGCACAAGTGGCCTGTATAATTTGTCCAAATGCATCCCCTAAAAAAAAAATTTTGGCTGGATGACTCAAGATTTTTATTTACATCTGTGTTGTCCTTTTCTGAGAATGGGCTGTGGGGGACTGGAGCTCATTTGTAATTATGCCACAGTTTTCTTGCAAAACCTGGACTCTTTATACTAGTTCTGAAGCAGAAACGGACTAAAAAAATGAATGCTGGTCAGCAGCAAAGCTTGGCAGAGTCTACTAAAATACACTGAACCCCAATACAAAGACGTCAGCTTGCAGTCATCAGTCGGTGTTTTCCTGCTGGAATTACTTACTAGGCATGAAAACACCCCACTCCCACATTCTCGCAAAGAGCTGGGAAGCTGTTTTTATTAAATGCCATGAAAATAATGATTATTTACTATAGCTACTCATTTTTAATGTCTTTAGATGCTGATATTTTAGCTCTCATTTATTTTAGTTGGTCTCTAGTATAAATGCCTAGCAAATCATCTACTACTTAGTCAGAAAATATGTGATTTCCTTGGTAATGCCATTTATTATGGCTAAAACCAAGAAGTATCATATACACTGCATTAAAACAAACATATGATAGGAGTTGCTCCAATATTTAAATGGACAGAAAGTAATCTGAAAATAACTTAACTCTAAAATTTCAAAAAATAAAATTCACCAAACTTGTAGTTGAAGAGGTGTATCTTTTTTTTTTTTTTTTT
>NW_016107323.1:39825-73044 GCF_001604975.1 Cebus imitator
ATTTTTAGTAGAGACGGGGTTTCACCATGTTGACCAGGATGGTCTCGATCTCTTGACCTCGTGATCCACCCGCCTCGGCCTCCCAAAGTGCTGGGATTACAGGCTTGAGCCACCGCACCCGGCCGAAGAGGTGTATCTTTTGCCTTGATTATTAATGGTATAAGGTTGAAGAAAGGTAGTGATACCTTTTCATACAAGTAACACTTTACAGTATAGAATTCTTTTCTGTACCATCCCAACAATCCTTTGAAAAGGTTAAGGGAGACATAAAAAATAAAATCAGAGATGAAGGTGCTTTGCCGTAAGTAGTGGGAGAGTGAGGCCCATTTTTTTTCTAATCTCAGAGTCATTAGTTTTCTACCCCCACTGTCTTTCCTGTCAGGTGTACATACAGCGAGCACTCCACAAATGTCAACTTTTATTATTATTATTACTATTATTATAATTATGTCAAACACAAATAATTAAAACCTCTGTGTATAGTAAATACAATAAGTAACCACAAACAGGCTCACATTGCAGCCATTATTTATGGCTCCAACTGTAGAGAACACACCCCTGAGGGCTGAGGCTAGGGAAACCCACAGAAGGGCCCCAACTGGGGACAGAGAGAATAGTGGGGAGGGAATGCCAGAGAGACAGTGGTAGGTCTGAAGCTTTCTCTGGCAAACAGAGATTATTTGTTAAACAAAGCAAAGAGCAATGTCATCGTCCTTGGCTCAGGAAGAAAGAGAATGGTTAGGTTCCACCTACTGTTTACCTAAGATGAAACTTCAAAAGAAGACATAACCAATCCCTGCCTTATGTAGAGCTGAGAGCACAGCAAATCCAAGAACCAAGAATGGACACATCACTGGCATGCTTATTTGTGGGAAAGTTTGGGAAAGGGGGGGAGAAGGGAAGAAGTGCTCGGAAGCAGACCATAGGATATAGAGCTCATTACCCATACCCCACCCCTGGAAGCATCCACTTTTACAGAGGGGCTTCCAGCTTTGAGGATAACAATAAAACAATTTATGTTTCACGACTCAGTTTTTCTAGTGCTAGAAATTTAACTTATAAGAAACTTCACAAAACATTTCACCAAAGCTTCTAAGCTAACTAAACTCCCATAATAGGGGAATGATTAAGTGGACTATGGTATGATCACACAATGGAAGATTAGGCAATCATTAAAAAGTGAGTAACAAAAACAATAACGTGCACTAAAAACGTGCCATTAAGCACTCCAAGACATGATCGTAGTGCTGGTCTACAGATGAGGGGCTTAGGGGTGATTTTGTTTCCTTCTTTCTCTTTTCAAAGATCATAGTTCAACTTTCCTAAAAACATTTATTACTTTTATAATGAAAAATTAAATTTATTTGTTAAATGGTTATAATGATAACCATAAGGGTAAATATTTATGATAGATATAGGTAAGTAATTATGAAAATATGTTTAAAAAATTATGCCTAGGCTAACAAATGGGGGGTGATGAGTGAAGTTTCTGGTTAATTACACACTGAACATATAGCTGAATTGTTTAAATCATTTCCTACCCATTTGAATCAGTTTGTTAATAAATAACCCTCCAGTTTGGCATGTAATCTCCTTATTGGCATCTTTCTAATTTACTAGTGTGGATCCTCAGAAACCAATAATTTTGATTGCTAAGAAAGCCTCAAAACTTAATTTCCAAGCCTGCTTAGGATTATAGTTTTAACAAATGAATTTTACTTTTCAACAAGAGGCCTGTGAAGATTTACAAACGGACCCATATACACTCATCACATCTTTGTCGATGGATAAAGAAAGCACTCTTGATACTACTCCAAGTGGACGTCTAGGGGAAGTCAATGAAGGCTTACACTTTTCAAAAACGTGATTTGTCTAATGTTTGATTTATGTATAAACGATAGCAGCATAAAGCCTTGCTTAATGAGGACTCCAATAGAAGGTGTGGGGCCAATTTTTCTTTCTTTTTCTTTTTTTTTTTTTTTTTGAGACAGAGTCTTACTCTGTCGCCCAGGCTGGAGTTGCAATGGCACGATTTCAACTCACCACAACCTCTTCCTCCTTGGTTCAAGTGGTTTTCCTGCCTCAGCCTCCATAGTAACTAGGATTCCAGGCATGAGCCACCATGTCCAACTAATTTCTTTTTTTTTTTTTTTGGTTTTTTTAGTAGAGACAAGGTTTCACCATGTTGGTCAGACTAGTCTTGAACTCCTGACCTCAGGTGATCCGCCTGCCTCAGCCTCCCAAAGTGCTGGGATTACAGGCATGAACCACTGTGCCTGGCTGAACTGCCAATTTTTCTAAGGATTCACCAGAAACCCCTTTCTTCTCCTATCCTTTAAGAAAATCTTTGTAAAGAGGGATTGATCACAAGGAAATAAAACTATAGAAACAGAGTTCATAATGGTGAAAAGTTGGCTTGCCTTCTTGGATCTTCTTTTGACCCCAAATTGAGGGCCCTGTATTCTCCTCCTGCTCTATTTTATTCCTTGAAAGGGAGAATGGTATCTTGCAAAGTATGTAGGCTTTGGAACTAATCAGAGTTCAAATTCTGGTTCTGCTATTCACTACCTTTGGATACATTAATTGACCATTCTGAAACTGGTATTATGTGTTTAAAATAAAGATGATAATATTACCTGGCAGCTTAATGAGAATTTTAACCTAACAATTTTTGTCTTCATTAATAGATACTCAGTAGGTACTCCTTATACTCTGCCTCCTCAACTTGGTATAGATACACATTGCTCTGAAAGATGGAGTACATTACATTTTAGGTGTCATTTTATCCTTTCATATTTGTTTTGCCCTAAATTTTTCTATTTTTCTCAGCTTTTTTTTTTTTTTTTTTTTTTTTTTTTTTTTTTTTTTTTTTTTTTTTTTTTTTTTTTTTTTTGAAAGCACACTTCAAAAAGAAGGAAAGTCTGATCATCTTTTGAGATGAGACCAGACTGGCAAGGGAGAGCTTCTTGAACCACTATGTGCTGTTGTCTTGAAGTAAACTTAGATGAAGTTATGTCCTGGTCTATTTCAGAGGTTATTGTGGACAACAACAAAGACATTTACAAAAAATGCTCTAAATCACTGGTCTTAGGTAAATAGACAGGAATGTTCAATAATTCATTTTTTGTGTTAACCCCTGTTCTAGGTACTGAGGTGTAACAGTAAGAAAAGCAGAAAGAAAAAAAAACTCTGCCCTTGTGGAGCTTTATGTTCTCAAAGGAGGAGACAAACAGGAGCTACAGTAAATATGTAAAATATTTACATATTTACAGTCTTCAGATGGTAGTAGGCACCATGGAGAAAGACGAAGCAGGAAAGTGGGACTGGCTACACCATTGTGCATAGAGGTGCTATTTTAAACAATGCAGTCAGGAAGTCATCAAAAAATAAACAGGTAACATTTAAGCATGAAGCTAAAATCAGTGAGGGAGAAAAATGTGAGAGAACAGCCAATGCAAGGGTCCTGGAGTAAGAGAATGCACAATGTGAGGGAAGACCAACAAGGAGGCTGTGTGACTGTGGCAGAGTGAGCAGGAAGTGGGGATATGAAGACACCAGGCAGAGAGGTTACCAGGAATAGATCATGGAAGGCCACGTTGGCCATTATCTGAACTTTGCTTGGTTTTTCACTCTGAGTGATATAAGAAGCTATGGGAAGTAATTAGGCAGGAGAGAGATATCATTTAACTCATGTTTTACAAGATGCATTCTGGCAGTTGTTTTAAGAATAAACAGTAGTGGGACAGGACAGGAACTCTCTGGTGGCAACAACAATATTTGGGGATGAGATATGGCAGTTACAAAGGTTGGAGAAGAAGTCGGGAGGATATATTGATGTAAATTCTTACACGTTTCACTGATTTCCTCTTCTGGGAGGGCCAAGAATGCCCCAATTGACCAAGAATATGGGAATTAAACCCACTGTCATTTACAGGAAACCAGAAACACTCAAGAAAGTATGAGCAGCACAATTATATTCTACAGGGAGCTTAAGATTATCCCCCACTCTGGTCTGGAGGAGGAGATCTTGGAGAGGTTCAAGCTGGACCTTCCATGGGGCTCTCACCCCAAAGACCATCTTTTGGGATCTCATTCTTGCATCCTCTTGACATGTCTCTTGTGTGATTCTTTGGACCTTTTTTCTTTCAGTCATCTCCCTCTTTATGAGATTATTTCTTCCCCCACTCCCCCTTCCAGGTAGTAGGGGCTGCCTAACTCAGAGGAGACTCTTTGCTGGAGAGAGCCAGGGTAGCAGCTTAATCTGGCTCTGTTCACGCCTTTAGGGAAAATAACTCATTTTTTGGTGTTTCTTTTCCTATACCACCAAATTGGTAAGATATTCTGGATCAAAAAGACCTTGTAGGCTGGGCACGGTGGCTCACACCTGCAATCCCAGCACTTTGGGAGGCCGAAGCAGGTGGATCACCTGAGATCAGGGGTTCGAGATCAGCCTGGCCAACATGGTGAGACCCCGTCTCTACTAAAAATACAAAAATTAGCCGGCATGGTGGTAGGCATCTGTAATCCCAGCTACTTAGGAGGCTAAGGCATGAGAATCTCTTGAACCAGGGAGGCAGAGGTTGAGGGGAGCCAAGATCACGTCACTGCACTCCAGCCTGGTGACAGAGTAAGACTCTGTAAAAAACAACAACAAAAACCTTGTGGACTATTTCAGTATAGGCTGTCAATGAACAATAATCACAACTCATGGTATCCATGGACCACAGCCTCTGTCTAGATTCTTCCAGTATAAGATCTAACTTTTAACGAAAGCTTAAATGCAAGCTTTGTGTTGCGATTTCTTAAGTATGCCCAGATATGAACTGTTTAGCAGCTAAAAACACAGTGCCAGCTTTCCATTTGAAAATCTGATACTAAATAAATAAAGTCATCAGTCCTGTATAAAATGTTCAGTGAAAACTGCTTGTATGAACAATGGAAACAACCTAAATATTCACCAACAGAAAATGGATAGAGTATAATCACTCAGTGGAATGTAGAGAAGAGAAAACGAAAGAGCAAGAACTGTAGAGATAGATAGATAGATAGATAGATAGACAGATAGATAGGTGATAGATACCCATATATGTATGTCTCTCTACAGTTCTTGCTCCTTCATATATATACACACATAACACAATTCTTCTTTCATTTTTTCTCTCTCTCTGTCTCTATATAGATACGTGTGTGTTTATACCTATCTATATCTATTTAGATATAGATAGAGTTCCATATATTGATATATATAGATAGGTGAAAACACATATAGTAGATGTAGATATCTACTGTCTAGATCTATAGACACAGATATGGATAGATACATGCAAATCAGTCTAATCTCAAAACTAGTGTTTACCACCCTCTCCCCAAAACACAAAATTGCAGAAGGAGAGGTACAATATGATTCCAATATTATGAAGCTTGCAAAACTTTGCACAGTGGCAGTATTGTAACCAGTGAGGTTTATCTGAGGCTCAATTATTGCTAATTGAGAAGCTTGCAAATCTATGCCATGTATCACTAATGGATATCCATATATAACAAAAGTTTTTAAAGATGTGTGGGGATAATCCATACTAAATTCTAATTAATAATTGCCCCTGAGGAAGGAATGTACCGGGAGGGGGTTACCCAGGACTTTCAGTTATCTCTGCAGCATTTTATTTCTTAAGTAGGAATTGAGTTCCATGGCTGTTCTTTATATCATTATCTATATTTTGTGGTTTGAATAAAATAAAAATGTCATCTGTGCTATAAGAACATTTTTTTTTCTCCAGTGAAACTCAAAACTTCTTATTTTGATTGAAGAAAAACATGTTCTTGGTAAACATTTTACTGCTCTTGGCTTCTCTGTACCCAACACCGGAGGGTAAAAGCCACCTCGTGATTCACTTTTGCTCCAGTCCTGCTCACCAGGCCCAGGGGTCACAGATAGGTCTTTAAAATCCAAATATGAGAGTAACAAACATCATGTACCTGCATAGATGTCCTCTCTGTCCCCGGAATGCTGCGGTTCACAAGTGGGAAAGCTTTTGCGGATTCTGTGACCTGACCACGTTTTGTTCTCTCTTCCCCTAAATCAGTTGTTCCTTCATTCTAGAATTTACTTCTTCCTTCTCCTTATCAACTCCTTCAGGTTTCAGTTTGACATCTCCAAGAAACCTCCCCTGGCCTCCTTGGCCTCACATCTGGATTAAGCGTGCTCATAAAGCCTTGAGCTCCTCATAGCACTTGTTACATCTCAATTGTAACTGCCCATTTATGTGGAGTCCATTAGTTCTATAGGGACGGAGGGTGACTATTTGGCTCATTCCATTGTCCCCAACGTTTATATAGGCTCTGACAAAGTAGATAATCAGAAAATATTAATTAAGTGCATAAATGAGAGATCACTGAATATCTGCTGAGGTCATTGATCACCGAATATCTGATGCGATCATTGAATATCTGATGAGGGGGAGGAGTGGATCCCCTAGGCAGAAGAAGGGCACAAAAAAGTGGATATGACTAATAGATAATGTGCCTTTCCCATTTGCTTCCAAAAAGACTGTCTACTGTAAAAATGGATGCTAAATTCTGAAGCAGTTTTTGGCTCTAAGTGTCTAGCTCCTGGAAGCTTGTCTAGTCTGAGCCTCTTTATCTTCATCAATTGAATGATGCTGTCTTTAAGCATACCCATGTATGTCAGAGATGGCCTTGGAGCTCAGAGCTTTGTATATCTGCTTGTTTTCTTATTCCCTTCCCTAGAGAATACACAGTAAGGTGAACAGTGTACTTCCCCCAGGAGCCTGCTTCTCATTTTGTACTGAGCCACTTACAGGAAAGACTCTCAGGAGACTATTTTCCTAAAAGGCATGGACATGAGTTAGTAAGGCTAAAAATATAGAGCACTGCAGAAAATGTTTAAATCAATGCATAAATAGTTGAAAGTTAGAACAATCTACTGAGGTCAGTGGGATGTTTTTAGGTTAGCAGATAGGGGTTTTGGTATATTCCTAATCACTTGGCCCCAATTCACTAGAACTTCCACTCCTTATCTTAATTTGTAGAATAAGGAAACCTAGCCACTAAGAAGTTAAATAACTTTCCCGAGGTCATCAAGCTCACAGGTTGTACGACTGGGTTCCAAATCCAAACAGTTTGACTCTAGATGGTATACTCTTAACCCCAATGCTATTCCATCCCTCAGGACCCCAAACCTAGGTCATCGCTGATAGTTTGAAGTTCATAACTCTAAAACAGCATAAGTTTAGTGGAACACTAGTGCCTGGAAGGTATTAACAGATCTTCCCTAAACAAGGTTCCATACATATAGGAAATGCTGAGTGAGATTACATTGAACAGGCTTCCTCTCTGCAGAACTTCTCAGTCTTTAATAAATTCCTGTACACTATGGCTCTCTAAAACCTAGATGTGGAATTTTTCAGATATAACGACCTTGGAATTCTTTTCTGATAAAACCTCTACTATCATGCAGATTTTGGCAGAATATGACTTAGGAAACACTGCTCTAAAGTGCAGTCCAGATTGTTTCATTTGTTTTGCCGCTTATTTCATTTCATTTCATTTTATAGCGTCCACAAATGTAAACTGCACATCTTAAAGATCTTGTCCATATTTTCATCTATGGCTTGCTTCTACACCTCATTCACAGAGATGTTGGGAGAGATAGGAATACATGAGTACACTATGTGCACCACAGTCCCCCTGTTCTGCCACGCTACTTTTCTTCTGGTGAATGGCTCAACCCTAGCTATTATTGGTCATTGCCATTTTTCTGTAAGTGTGCACAAACAATACAAGTCATTCATTCTAGATTTTCATTAAAAAAATTTTTAAAAATCAAGACTTTCTACTTTTCTTAGTCTTCTAAAATCTTTCTCATCTTCAGCTTTTCTCAAAGATTACTGATGGGGTTCATACATCACATGTGGAAGGGGTAAAGGAATAAAAGTTGTGTGAGCATGTTCTGTGGCCTCAGAGTCACACCAGGCATAGCGTAACCCATAAGTTAATCACTGGCAGATCTGGGATTTAGATGTTCAGTATCAAGCCTATATTCCTTCTACCCTATATCACAACATAGGGCTACTATATTATTTAGAACCAAAGATATGAATTCATCTATGGGCAAATAGTGATCTCTTGACTCCTCATAATACCTTGGCCCAGGTAGCTCCCTGATTCACCCTTTGTAAGTAACAGATAGGTGATGGAATGAAGTCACTAGTCCAAGAGCAGAGTCCTAAGACCTACCAGCCATGCTTTTCTTGGCTCTCGACATTTTGTTTCAACATTCCCAGTATAAAAATCATTCTCTTTATAATGAGATATGCAAAATAACTGCGGTGTAATTTTGCTTTCCCATAGCAATTGGTTTTTCTCTGATTAAAAAAAATATAAGCCCCAATATAAGCAATTGGTTTTTCTCTGATTAAAAAAAATATTGAAAAAATATAGAATAATAGACCTGGGTCAATTTCCGAAGTCCTACCACCTCGTCTACCTTAGACAAGCTACTGAGTCTCTGAGCTTTATTTTTATCCTCTCTAAAATGGGTATGGCATTTCTGACTCCCCGTAGCACTATCATGAGTATTAAATATGACTTAATTCATGTGAAGTGATAAGAACCCCTTTCCCAGCAATAGCTTAGAATAGTGGTTCTTATTCCTGACTGGGCATCAAAGTCACCAGTGGAGTTTAAAAAAAACTTCAAGAACAAACAAAAATCCAAAGCACATTTAAAAAAAGGACAGAAAATGTTGATTATATCACAATAATAAATTTCAGTATGACAAATTATACCATCAATCCAAGTAAAACAAGAAAGACTGGGAGATAATCTTTGTAACACACATAACAGTATTAAGATTATATAAAATGTCAAGAAATCAGTAACAAAAAGGCACATTTGCAACAAAAAATGCAATGTGTAGACAAATCACAATTTACAAAAAGAAAAATTAAAAAGTCACAAAATATGACCTCTATCTCACTAATAATCAGGAAAATGAAAATAAAATCAAATTACCACATTTCACTCACTATATTGTCCAAGATTAAAGGCAATAATAAGCATATATTCTTAAATGTATAGAGAAATGAGTATTCTCATGTTGAAACAGTGGGATTATAAATTCCTACAGGGCATTTGGAGAAAAACTTATAGTTTTGATTAAAACTAAAAATGTTCATATTCTAGGACCAGATTCCACTTCTAGTATCTACCCTAAAAAAATTTTTGCATATTATGTACCCAAAAAATTGAACAAAATACTACAGACTTGTCTGTGACTACAGAAAATAGAAAACAGTATGGATGCCAAAAATAGAGAGATGATAAATAAAATATGATACCCATATATTAAGAACCATACTTCTGAAGTTAAAAGTTATGAACCTGATCTATCTGTGTGTACATTTTTTAAATGTTTCATTCACAAAATATATACATAGTAATTCTTACTTAACAGTTAATAAATATTCTGAGGGTTTTACATGCATTAAGTCATGTAATAGCAGACAAGACTATTATTTCCATTTTACAGATGAGGAACTGAAGCACAGAGAAGTCAAGTGATTCTCTCCAAACCTCAGCCCTGCATCCATGGGCTCCATCCTCTTGGCTGCTCCATTGTGCTTACTGAAAGAGGTTGCATACCAACGTGCACAGCATGACACTGGTCAATATCAACATACTTTTCCAAAGGAATGGAAGGAAATATGCTACACTCGTAATTACGTTGCCTTGGCTAGAAAGTTTGTAGAATGATCAGGATAGAGGGAAGATCAGAAAAGACTGTAGCTTTATCTTCTAATTTTTTTTTTCTTAAGAAACAATATGTTAATTTGTAGTTTTTGAAACTGTAATCATACAGGAAAAAATGAAAGTGATATGTCAAAATGTTAACAGTGTTTGATAATAGATGGAAGGAATATTAATAGTTAATTTTCTTGCATTTAAACGCATTTTTCCCATCAGGTATATTTGAGAAAGTATGAAGACGAGAAAGATTTGGAAGACTAGGGAGAGTGGAAAGCCTTGATTTTTAAGTTGTTTTTTTTTTTCTTTTTTTTTTTAATGAAAGAAAAAATACCCAGAAAGAGACAGTCTTGCCTCCTCTCCCCAAGAATGGGAGACTGCAGTCAGGATATTTGCATTTTTTGGAAAATTCCAGAGTGATTCAGATGTTCAGGGATAGCTGTATTTGGCAGAGGTGTGGGGTGTAATAGAGAGATCATGGGCTTTGTAATCTGATATTCAGGGTTCAATGACATTTCCACTGCACATTAGCTGTGTGATCTTGAGCAAATTACTCAACTGCTCTGAACTTCAGTTCCCTCAAACATAAAGACAGAGTGCTACCTTCACTTAGCTTAATGAGGATTAAATGAAGATCATGCGTGCCTGGCTCATCACATAATGTGGTTCCACAAATACAAGAATTTGATTCTCTCTCTTAACGCAGCATCTTTTTTTTTTTTTGAGACAGAGTCTTACTCTGCTGCCCAGGCTGGAGTGCAGTGGCGTGATCTCAGCTCACTGAAACCTTTGCCTTTGGGTTCAAGAGATTCTCATGCTTCAGCCACCTGACTAGCTGGTATTACAGACATATGCCACCACGCCCAGATAATTTTTGTAATTTTAGTAGTGACGGGGATTCACCATGTTGGCCAGGCTGGTCTTGAACTCCTGGCCTCAAGTGATCTGCCAGCCTCAGCCTCTCAAAGTGCTGGGAGTACAGGTGTGAGCCACCATGCCTGGCCTTAACTCAGCACTTTGAATGATTATAACATTTTGGCAGGCTGTTAATAAGGAGAGAAGTATGCTGGCCTACACAATTTCTACAGCAACGTCTGAAATATGTTTGGAAAAAAAATACTAACAATACTCACTAACAACCCTTTGGAAAAAACATATGTTTGGAAAAAAAAATACTCACTAACAACCCTTCACTAAC
The DNA here is from genome assembly GCF_001604975.1 of Cebus imitator. Lineage (NCBI taxonomy): Eukaryota > Metazoa > Chordata > Mammalia > Primates > Cebidae > Cebus > Cebus imitator. Next base: position 50,789 of record NW_016107323.1, read on the forward strand.
TCACTAACAACCCAACTCACTAACAACCTCACTAACAACCCAACTCACTAACAAACAACCTCACTAACAACTCACTCACAACCCTTTGGAAAAAAATATGTTTGGAAAAAAAATACTCACTAACAACCCTTCAACTAACTCACTAACAACCCAACTCTCACTAACAACCCAACTCACTAACAACCCAGCTCACTAACAAATATGTTTGGAAAAAAAATACTCACTAACAACCCTTCAGTGCCCAATACAGTGCCCTCTGTTTTCTCTTCCGTAAAATGGGTGCAGTAACATCACTTACTGACCTGTGCAGTTGAGATTCTGGATAATGCTTCAGAGAGTTCACCTAGAGTTTAAACACATGCATGCACCCCCTTCTCCCACCCCCGCCCCCACACAAACACACATGTCTTGAGTGCATTTCATTCAGTTCTGGTAATTTAGTTACTTGTGGTTTATTTATTAGGTTGAAAACATTCTGCTCATTTACTATTATTTAATCTATTAACTCTGTCTTAGGCTTAAGGGGCAACCTCTCAAGGAGAAAATGCCGATTATCTAATACAACAGCTAAAAAGTTACAAAGGTGCATTTTAGAGATATATTCTTTCTCATGAATAGTTTGATATTTGGAAAATGCTCTCTCTTCTCTACACTCATTGCTTGCTCTCACTCAGACACATTCTCCTCCCCTAGGCTTAATTTTTAAAGGCAATTTTTGAAGAATAATTTTGATTTATGAAAAAATAGAAACGATAGCACAGAGAATTCCCACGTAACCTGGACCCAGTCTCCCCCATTATGAACATCTTACATTAGTGGGGAACATAGGTTACAATTCATGAACCAATATTGATGCACAAGACATGAGATATAAGCTAATGAAATCTGAATAAAGCATGGTCAGAAACTAAAGACCATGCTTTATTCAGATTTCATTAGCTTATATCTCATGTCTTGTGTCTGTTCTGGGATCCCATTCAAGATACCATGTCACACCTCGCCTTCACGTCTCTTTAGGCTCCTCTCATTGTGACAATTGCTCAGACAGTACTTGTGTCTGATGACCTGAGAGTTTTAAGGAGTACTGGTCATATATTTTGGATAATGTTCCTCAATTCGGATTCATCTGGTTTTTTCTCTCATGGCTAGAGTGAGGTTATGGGTTTTGGGGAGGAAGACCACAGGGGCAATGTATCATTTTCATCCTGCCAAGGATTCATTCTACCAACATGACATCAATCATGATGTTAATTTTTAGTTTTTTGTTTTTTTTTTTTCTTTTTTACTGTTAAGGAAAGGTTTGTTTTAATATTCAGTTTCTTTTTTGATAATGCTGATTTTGGTCACATGGCTGAGGTGTCTTTGTCACATCTCACCACTGTAAAGAGACTCTTTTCCCCCTTCCATAGGGTACTTTTTGGAAAAAAAAGCCACTATACAAAACCCACCATTTAAATTATTTGGAATTCTAGATGAGAAATCTGCCTTTTCTCTATTTATTCATATATTCAGTCACAAGGTTTAATTATATTTAAAAACTCAGGGTAAAAATTAATTGGCTTTAGCCAGGCCTGGTAGCCCACACCTATAATCCCAGCACTTTGGGAGGCCAAGGCAGGCCCATCACTTGAGCCCAGGAGTTCCAGATCAGCTTGGGCAATATGACAAAACCCTGTCTCTATTAAAAACAGGAAAATTTGCCGGGCATCGTGGCATGTGCCTGTAGTCCCAGCTACTCAGGAGGCTAAGGCATGAGAATTGCTCAAACCTGGGAGGTGGAGGTTGCAGTGAGCTGAAATCACACCACCACGTTCCAGCCTGAGTGACAGTAAGACTGTCTCAAAAAAAAAAAAAAAATTAATTGGCTCAAAAAGTGAAAAGAGACTTTTAAAACATTTTTTTTTTACTTAAAAAGAACTTATTAAGTTAAAAACTTCTTTTTCTTTAGATTGAATTTCATTCTTAATTGAACACAAGGTATATAAAACTCAGGTTCTGTTGAGGATGTAAAGATGATGAGGCAAGTTTCTCTTCTTGGAGAAACCATCCTCAGGGCTAGACATAAATGTATACACTGAGCAAGCAAAGAAGTGCTGCAGTTAAAAGTAAGAAGTGCTTTGGGAAACTGAGAAGATTGTAATTCAAGGAAAGCTTGATAAAAGAGGTCTGAAGCCAGGGCCAGCTCCTGGGATGTGCATCCAGTGTCATCCTACAGGAATCACACTTGGGGTTTCATGTTCTTTGCAACTTTCTTGAAATTCTTAATAATGACCTTGGAATTTGTGTTTGATAAGCAAAGTCCATTATATTATCAGCACTATATTGTGAATGGAAAAACTGAAGCTCAGAGAGATTGAATGACTTAGGTAAGGTCACACAGTTGATTAAGGTAAGAACCTGAGCTGAAAATCAAATCTTCCTGTTCCAGATCCTGCATTCTTTTCATTGCATCTAACTAGAAAATAACATGGAAGTTTGCTGTGCCATTATCCAAGCAAACACGAATGAAGCACTGACCTCAAATAACCGCAATACTTTGGCCAATGCACCAACTTCTTCTTTGAGTGAGAAGATCAGTGATATAGCACCATTTTGAGTGGAGTTGTCTTCAATATAGCTTGTTTCCTACAGGATAAGATGCATTTGGTTAAAACATTTTCCACAGTTCAGCAATTCATTCCTATTAAACCTCCATGAACAAAGCAAACATGAACACTTTCTTCTAGTTACATCTTGCAATACAAAGAGCTATATATATTCTATATAGAAATATGTAGTGTGGTGGAAAATAAGTAAGTCCAGGGCAATTAAATGTTCAATGATGCTACTGGGTCAGTTATCAACTTAAGGAATAATAATAACATCATTATTCATTGATGTTACCATTCAATCCTGTAAATTCAATATCTTTTAATGAGCACCTACGAAGTTCCAGGCACTATTCAGGCTCTGAGAAATTTAAAGACGAATAAGACAATGCTTTATCTTTTAGGAGCTCACAATTTAACTTAATAGACACATACATAACAAATCAAAAGATCCTTAGAGGTGATATAATATAGTTTATAAAATGTCCCAGAAAGACATTGAGAAACACAGTATGAAAAGTACTAAAAATAGAACATGCACAGGCATTTGAGTCCTAAGACCTGGGTTGGAATCCTCTCTCTTTCATTTTCCAAGTGGACTACTTTGGGCAAATCACTCAGCTTTCTTAGTTTTCTCATCTGTAAAATCACGCTAAAAACAAGCTCTGTCAAAACAGTATTCAGATAATGAAAAAAGGAAAAGATCAGTTTTAATAGAATATTGATAAATATATAAAGATGAAGGAAATATTATAAATACACAAAAATGACCTCTTGACTTTTGGCAAAGATCTCAGCAAGTATTAACTTGTTCCCATATGCTGAGATCTGAAATAGCCAATCGTTGAGAAAGAGTCACAAAATTCATGAAAGTACACAAATAACCTATCAGAAGATAAATTTAGTCTTAAACTAAATCTCAAAGAATGTCCAGGATCTAGCACTTACTACCTGCATGTGACAGAAAACAAAGGTGGGGTTAGGATTGACATTCCAGAGTTTGCTAAAACATTAGCCTAAGTTTGAAAATAATATATAAAATTCTACATGTGTCTACAATAAACAGCAGGTACCTAAAACCGGGAAGAAAAAAATTTGCAGAACAATTACTCTCTTGTAAGCAAGTTAATGAAATTAATGGAATGGATGTTACATCATCTCAATGAGAGAAGGCTGTGTTAGGAGTCTCTTAGTGACTCAGAATAACAAGCCCTGCATGAATACTGATGACCCTTAGCAAAAAAATTCTTTCAATTCAGAAAATTCAGATTTTTCCCCAAATATCCCATGAAACTGAGGTATGAAGGCAAAACCATATTTACCTGCAAGAGTGATTATAGCGAGCTTCAAATGAAATGGAAGACTAAACTGTTAAATATCTCTATTTTGATCACAATGTTATCTTTCTAAAAAACTATTAATGTACCATTTATTTAGAGCCTATAATTTCCAGATATTATAATAAGCACTTGATTTGTATTATCTCATGTACTTTTGGCAACAATGTAAGAGGTAGGTTTTATTATGCACCAAGTGCCCCCTTTTATTGATGACAAAATTGAGGCTGAGAGAGGTTAAGTAACTTGCCTATAGTTACACAGCAGTGGAGCCAGGATCTGAACCCAGGTTATTTGATCTCTGCATACTGTCCATGAATCACAATCTCTCACAGCCTCTATACTACTTCCCCCTTTTAAACCCTGCCGGAGAGGTACAGAAGAGTCCCTGACTTCAGTGTTCTACCTACCAAAGAACACTGAGCCTTGTTCTTTCCAGTTTCATAGAAATGACAAAAGATTTTTCTGTTTCTAGCTCACTTGGCAACACTCTTTTCTCCTGCTGGCTTCCGAGAAAAGTAAGNTGATACACATCAACAGATGCCACCTTTGACTAGGGCAATTCAGACTTGAATGTACCTGGGCTCGAAATTCAGTCACCCCTACCCTACTCCAGTGTGCGTTCAGCCAAATGCCAAGTCTGATCTCATCTTCTCCAGAAATGTCTCTGGGTGCCAGGCCCTTTTTTGTTCCCACTGCCATCACCTGAAACTATTTCTCAGTGGCGTGCATTGATCTAACCTAAGACAATTTTTCTTGTTTCCTTCTTCTACTTATAATCCCTCAAAGTCTCCCTCCCCATGACCATCAGGATAAAGTGCTTCTTGCTGATATTTGGCAGTCTCTGTGAAACCTCACCTCCAGAGGCCCCTCTACAGGGACCTCCTTTCCAGCCAAGCCGCTTTCTTTCTTGCCTTTTTAACTCTTCATTAGAGTAAATCACCAAATTTCTCTTTCCAAGATCTCACCCTTCCTTAAAGGCTTAGGAAATGTTTGTGCCCCTCATCCCAAGTGCACAATCACTTCTTTATGCTTTCCACTTGGCATTTGATGCTGTGTGGAAATAATAACTGACTCACACAGATTGATTTGTCCTTAGTGCTCACCTAGTTAAACTCCCTCACATGAGAGATAAGCAAAACCTAGAGGCAAAGGGAGAAAATCACTCACCTGAGGTCACAAAGGTAGTGGAGGCTGGTCAAGAACTCAAGTTCCTAATTATCAGGTGTTCTATATAATTCCCCTTGCTATGAACATAATGTGGGAATTCAGTTCTCTGTTTCTTGCAAAGTCAAAGATTTGCTCTGGTGCAGTCAGCAGTTAGTCAATACCACTCCTAACAGCCTACATTTCACCGTGCTGATCCTCCTTCACTTGCTCCGTTCTCTCCATACGCTTTCTAAATCAGTGTTTCTCAATGAGTGTTCCTTGGATCTCAACTCCAGAATTTCCTGGTGATTCCTTCTTATAATGTAGTTCCCTGGGCTTTACCTAAACCTATTAAATCAGGTTGTCTTACAATCTGCCATTTCAAAACCATCTCAGGTGATTCTTAACCACAGAAAATGTTGGAACCATTGATAAATATACAGCCTAATTTTTTGTGAATTATAACTTTTCCCTAAATGTGTCTGCAAATTCACATTTACTCTATAACAAGACACTACTTTTGGTTGATATTAAAACTATTTGTGGATTCTCAAGCTATGAAGTGCTTTATAAAGAACTTTAAAGCCCCATATTTTCCTGACCAAATCCCTGCCCCTAATCCCTTCCCACAGCTGTGGGGACCCTATTGCCAGCAGTCCTGAAACTACGTGGAAGATAAAGCCAGGATCTCTTCTGGGATCACTCTGATTCTCAAGCTGTTCCTCTGCAAGGTAAGTTCTGTCTCCTGAGAGCCATGCACCTTTTTTTTTAAGGATTAAAAAAAATCAGTCCAAAGTTCTGCAGTCTTTCTAGTTACATTAACAGTTTAACAGCTACCTCCTGTTCTCTCCTGACAACTCTTCTCCCTAATCCTGCAGATGACAGGGCCTGCAGACTCACATTACCTCCCAGGCCTGGGCTTTACTACGGACTCTCAGAGTCCAGGAGTAGGCTTCCTGCCTTGGGTAATATATAGGGTACATTAATGAATGTATTCTGCAATTGTTCACCTCAAGAAAATGCCAACAAATCCTGGAGAATGGAATATACCTTGGCCATTATTTCCAAGTCACATTTAGGGTTCTTTCATATTCCACACCCAGGGCTAACTCTTGGTCATTTTCCTCTGCTTAGTTCCTGCCTCCCCGGGTCTGAGTAAGTTTCTGCCTAAATTCTCTTCATGCCTCATCGTCTTCCCAAAGTGAAAGGAGGATAGTTATAATTCTGCCATTTTGATACCTGGCTGAGATTACTTTATAAATATTACGGAAGAGAACTAGAGGACCCCATCTTCAACCCCAGATCATTAGGGACCAGCCCCTTTGGTGTACAGAAGAGTAAACAGACAACAGAAAGGGACAGTAACTTGTCCGAAGACACACAGCTAATTGGTCGCAGTTCTGGAGGCCAGATCCTCAGCCCCTTAAAGCAACGCTCACTCATTCCTGTGAAAGCCACACAGGACAGATGTTCTCCCACTTAGAAACCATTGTTGAGGACATTTGTCTGTTGACTTCCTGGACATTCTCATGAGCTTCCAGTGAATTCAGACTTCTTACTGAGCTCATGAAACTAGGAAGCACCAGCAGACTTCAGACCTCTTTCTCTGGAGGCCCAAACTCCCCTACCTGAGCAGCTCAGAGTGCTGTGGCTCACCTGTCCAAAGTCAGAGAGTTTCCTGCCCAAGCCTCGGTTTTCCAGGACTGCTGTGGACATGCTGGCTCCCCGGGAGTGAGGTCTCTGGCTTTTTAGGGCCTCAGGCAGGTTTGCAAACAGCACGTGGGGCTGAGTGTTTTAACCTGGCATTAGGGTGGAGAGGAGAGTTACAAAGGGTGTCTTTTGCGCCGCGCATCCGGCACAGTAACGCCCCTGGTGGGCGTTGTCCTGACGCAGGAGGCCAGGGCAGCCTGCCTGATCCTCCAGGTCACCTGCCCTGGACGGGCCGGAGGGGAGGGGCCGAGGGAGGGGGTAGCAGACGCGGGAGGCACCACTTGGCTGCCCGCCCTGGGTGATGGGAAGAACCCAAGGGCAGGTTTAGGCACTTCCGGGACTCTCAGAATCCTGGAAAGTGGGTTCTCTGCAATTGGAATAAGCCTGCGACCCTCTGGTATAACAATTCTATGAATAATCCCCTTCACCTGCCCCCCCCCAGCCCCCCCCTCCCCACGAAACAGTCAGGATTCTCTTTGAGATTTTGTTGTTATTTTCCTTTCTGTTAACCTCCAAGCACACTGCGTTGCTGTGCGCTGATTTCAGAAAACTACAGCTAGAGGGCCCTTGAACGGCGACCACAGCAGGTGAAGAGCAAATGTAAGAGCGATCTGGGTTTAAATCCAGTCTGGTGTTCAGCTATTCACAGAGCTGCTGCTGAAGCTCGAAAAGAAGGTGGTAGAGCAACGTTGCTGGAAGATTTTAAGAACAGGAATAAAGAAATGCATTAAAATTTAGTACCGTTCTTCTGCATAAACATTCAGTAAATGGAAGATATTGGGTTTTTTTTGTTTGTTTGTTTGTTTTTTTTGAGACGGAGTTTCGCTCTTGTTACCCAGGCTGGAGTGCAATGGCGCGATCTCGGCTCACCGCAACCTCCGCCTCCTGGGTTCAGGCAATTCTCCTGCCTCAGCCTCCTGAGTAGCTGGGACTACAGGCACGCGCCACCATGCCCAGCTAATTTTTTGTAGTTTTAGTAGAGATGGGGTTTCACCATGTTGACCAGGATGGTCTCGATCTCTTGACCTTGTGATCCACCCGCCTCGGCCTCCCAAAGTGCTGGGATTACAGGCTTGAGCCACCGCGCCCGGCGAAGATATTGTTTAAAAACATGTCCATATAAATTTGACAACAAATAATTACTGAGACCTGTACTGTGTGCTTGGTTGTGTTCTAGTCTTTGGTAATACAGCAATTAACAAAATAGACTCTGCCTCCCCAGCCATGCTACCATTCTGGAGGGCACACAGAAAATAAACTCATAAATAAGTTTAGGCAGGGATAAGTCTTTTGAAGAAAGAAAAGTGGGGGGTGGCCTAGGAGTGAGCTGGTGGGTGTTAGCCAGTGGTCTTCAGATGTCATTAACCACACTTTTCAGAGGATGAGACTGACGTGAGCCTTTAGTGACCAGCAGGTAAAACAAAGTATGAAAGAATGCTGGAAAGGAGGTTCAGAAGTTCCGAAAGGATGTGAAAACTCAGGGCAAGCCTTGAGTGCCGCTTAGTATTTTCTCAAGATAAATTAATAGGCTGTAAGAAAATAAGTCAATAATAAAGGTTGCTAGAAACCCATCCCTCTCCTCCCACTGATCTTTGACCAAGGATCTGTCAAAAAAGAAAAAAAATTAAAAAAAAAAACATAAAAACTCAGATTGAGGATTCAAAACAAGTGGTTTAACTTTTGGTTCTACCACCGATAGCTGTGTAGCTTTGGTCAAGTCCATGCCTTAGTTTTTTTGTTTGTTTGTTTGTTTTGTTTTTGTCTTTAAAATGAGAATTTTAATGGATGTTTAAGATTCCTTAAGCCTCTATGATGTGCCAGGCTTTCTACTGTCCGCTAAGAATACAGACATAACAAGCGTAATTTCTATCCAAAAGGAACCATTGATGAATATTTTCCATAGTAAGTTGGAAGCTCAATGTTGTTAAATATCGAAGGCCAAGACCTTGATTTCCATCCTCAGGAGAATCTGTATTCTTTATCTGACTCCTGTATTTTTCTACTGTAGTAGACATAAAATGTGTTGTATTCCTCAGCCTCAGGATTTTCTTACAAACATCATGTCATCCCTTGATGCTGCTTGAGGGCAATGAATGTGACAGCCCCTAAGATATTACAGGCATGCAATAAAGAAAAGCAAACAATGTTATCTATTTATTTGCATGCACACTCTATCTTACACACTGTGCCAAGCTCTCCACATGCATAGTTTCACTTCTTCCTCTCAAAAATCCCATGAACTATGCATTCTCTCTTAATAGGCACAGAAACTGAGGCCCAGAAAGTTTAAACAAATGGCCCAAATTCAAACTATGTTTCACCCAATACCAACGTGCTGCACTGGCTCTCAAATACTTTTTCTTTCCAGTTTGCATTCAGGACAACATGATTTTTAGCACAACAAAGTGATAGCGTTTTTTCCTTCTCTCTATATCAGTTAAAAATTGAATTTTTTTAATTTTTAATTTTTGTGGGAACATAGTAGATATATGCCTTTATGTGCAATATTTTGATAAAGACATGCAATGTGTCATAGTCACATCATTGAAAATGGGGTATCCATCCCTCAAGCATTTATCTTTTGTGTTACAAACAACCCAGTTATACTTTTCAAGTATTTTTAAATGTACACTTAAATTATTTTGACTATAGTCGCCCTGTTACACTATCAAATACTAGATCTTATTCATTCTTCCTATTTTTTGTTTACCCATTTATAATTTCTGTCTTCCCTCCAGGCCCCCACTACCCTTCCCTGCCTCTGGTAATTATCCCTCTACTCTCTAGCTCCATGAATCAAATTGTTTTGATTTTTAGACCCCACATATGAGTGAGAACCTGCGATGTTTGGCTTTCTGCGCCTGGCTTATTTCATTTGACCTAATGACCTCCAGCTCTGTCCATGTTATTGCAAATGACAGGATCTCGTTCTTTTTTATGGCTGAATAGTGCTTTATTTTGTATAAAAGTACCACATTTTTTAAAAAATCATGTTAATGGACACTTGGGTTGCTTCCAAATCTTCGCTATTGTGAACAGTGCTGCAACAAACAGAGAGCAGACAGCTCTTTGATACACTGATTTCCCTTATTCTGGGTATATACCCAGCAGTGGGATCACTGGATCATATAGTAGCTCTATTTTCGGTTTTTTGAGGAACTGCCAAACTGTTCTCCATAGTGATTGTACAGAAATGGAATTTTTAATCCTACTTCACATAAAAGTGCCTCAGATCCAGGTTGGGAGGAGAGCACACTTAATTGTCTACTATCTCAGAGAAGAAAAGCTAATTGCTTCTTTAAAAAAAAACTATTCTGGCAAAAAGAAAAAAATGATTTATGCACTAAAATAAAAATAGATTTTTTGTGCCATAAATTTTGCAGATGATTTTTAAGCTATCATTTTGTTCAGTTTGGATGGAATGCAATGTGTTGCTATAATGAGGGTGGTGCGGGGTGCTAAGGAAATTGAGGAAAAAATGACATGTCTTGAAGAAGCATGCACAGTCAGTTTGTAGACCACTGAGGTATTTTTTAAAGCTGCACAGAGGTGGGCACCATGTCGCAAGATGAGAAATTGTGTACTTGGCAAACTTAGAGCTGACCTTCATTGATTTAGAAGTTGAAGATTACCCAACCATTGCAGGTTTATCAGTCCTTTCCATGTTCAGGAAGCTGAGTTAATCATAACCCATGAGTTCATGGCACAGGATCAAAACCTACATGACCCTTTTCTTGTTTTTTTATTCATTCTCTTTTGTCATAATTCCCCACTCTCATTGCCTTTCCCCAGAGGCAACTTCTCTAATATGATATTTAGCCTTGAACTTGTAAAATACATGGAAATGTTTGTGCATATATGTATTTTTTCATGGATATGTAATATGGCACTATAGATTTACCATAATCTATGGATGTACTATAGATTTCATCATTTCTAACTTTTTTCTTTCAACTGTGTTCTTAGGATCTAGCCATGCTGCTGAATATATATCTAGTTCTTTGCTTTTGTAATTGGTTCAGAATATCCCCGTGTGTATCCGCCACATTTGACTTCTTTATTTTCCAGTTATGCACATCTAAGTCACTTCTATTTTTCACCACCCCAAACAATACTGTGATAAATTTCCTTATCTTTGTTCCCTTATAGGCCTGGGGTAGAAATTTTCTGGGATAGAAGAGTGGGGTTATGAATCACAGGGAACATATACTCTTAATTTCACAAAGTGGTGCCAGATTGCCTTTTAGAGTGGCTTGGACCAGTCTACACACCCACCAGCAGGTGAAAGAGTTCCTATGGCTGGGTATACCTAATATGTGCTGTTCTCCAAAAGGCAGAGTTTTTGCCAGTCTTGTCAGCATGAGCTGGTGTCTTGTTGCTGTTTTTAAGTTGGATTTCTCTCATAACCAATGAGTTGGAGCATCTCTTTATATACTTATACCTCTTAGATTTCCCATGCTATAAATAGTTTATCAGCATATTCTCTGCCCATTTTTCTAGTAGGATTCCTGTCTTGTTGATTTGCTGCAATAATTCGTATGGTCCAAATATTAGCTCTGTGCCCTACTCAGTCACTGAAACCATTGCCTCCCAATTTATCACTGTCAGTTAACTGTCAACTGGTGTTCTTCCTTGATTAAATGACAAAAAACGAGTTGTGCCATTGAGTATTGTTTAAGAAGTCCTTCCCACTCCCAAGGTTCCAAAGAGGTGCTCTTCTCTCTATCACCTAGATCTTTCATACCTAGATCTTTAATCTACCTGCATCTCTTCTGTATATGGACTATGCAAAGACTCAGTTGTTGTTGTTTTATTTCTCCCTCCACATTATGAGTCCATATTGGGTATAAAGACTCTTCCTCCATTGACATTTTTACATTCAGAGGTTTCCAAGAGGAGATGAAAGAATCTCTTCTCCGAGAGGCGTAGCAGGAGACACTTCCTTGACTCTTGGTACCACATGGAGTTTATCAAGTTCCCATTTATATTTGAGTCTGTCTCTTAGGTTCAATTTCATCCCACTGGTTTATTTCATTGTGTCTCTTCTTGTGTCACAATTGTCCTGTTAATTACTACAGTATGGATTGATAGTATATCTTAATATCTGTTTGGCACGTCCCCCCCTTTTTTCTCTCATTCTTCCCAATGTTTGCTTATCTATTTGTGTACGTTTACTCTTCCATTTTTAGCTACATTTTTATTGATTTAGCTTTGAATTTATTGGTTCATCTGGGGACATTTGAATAACAGTAGCAGTAATAGTAGGCATACATGCTGGATCTATAATTTTACTATAAATAAGACAGTGTGGTGATTCCTCAAGGATCCGGAAATAGAAATTCCATCTGACCCAGCAATCTCATTACTGGGTATATACCCAAAGGATTGTAAATCATTCTCTTATAAAGACACATGCACACCTATGTTCATTGCAGCACTATTTACAATAGCAAAGACCTAGAACCAACTCAAATGCCCATCAATGATAGACTGGACAAAGAAAATGTGGTGCATATATGCCATGGAATACTACACAGCCATAAAAAAGGATGAGTTCATGTTCTTTGTAGGGACATGGATGAATCTGGAAACCATCACTCTCAGCAAACTGACACAAGAACAGGAAACCAAATGCTGCATATTCTCACTCATAGGAAGGTGTTGAACAATGAGAGCACATGAGCACAGGGAGGGAGCATCACACAATGGGATCTGTTGGGGGGGTGCTAAGGGAGGGACAGTGGGGAGTGGGGTGGTTGGGGAGGGATAACATAGGGAGAAATGCCAGGTATAGGTGACAGGAGGATGGTGGCAGCAAACCACCTTGCTGTATGTGCCTATGCAACAATCCTGCAAGATCTGCACATGTACCCCAGAACCTATAGTACAAAAAAATATATATTTTTTTTACACAAGATTTACCAATGCTAGTGGAATAAATGCAATTTTTAATATCATAGCTCATTATGGAGCTCCATTATGCTTAAAATGACCATATATACAACTAGGAATCAGCTTGAAACTGAATAAAGACTCTCAGATTGGAAAAAAAAAAAAAAAGGGAACAACAGATGCTTGGAGAGGATGTGGAGAAATAGGAACACTCTTACACTGTTGGCGGGAGTGTAAATTAGTTCAACCATTGTGGAAGACAGTGTGGCTATTCCTCATGTATTTAGGACCAGAAATACCATTTGATCTAGCAATCCCATTACTGAGTATATACCCAAAGGATTATAAATCTTTCTACTATAAAGACACATGCACACATATGTTTATTGCAGCACTGTTCACAATAGCAAAGACTTGGAGCCAACCCAAATGCCCATTAAGGATAGACTGGATTTTTAAAATGTGGTACATATACACCATGGAATACTATGCAGCCATAAAAAAGGATGAGTTCATGTCCTTTGCAGGGACATAAATGAAGCTGGAAACCATCATTCTCAGCAAATTAACACAGGAACATAAAATTAAACACTGCATGTTCTCACCTGTAAGTGGGAGTTGAACAGTGAGAACACATGGACACAGAGAGGGGAATATCACACATCAGGCAGGTTCTGTCAGGGGGTAGGATTTAAAGGAGGAATAGCATTAGGAAAAATAGCTAATGTAGATGATGGGTTGATTGGTGCAGCAAACCACCATGGCACGTGTATACCTATGTAACAAACCTGCACATTCTGAACACGCATCCCAGAACTTAAAGTATAATAATTTTTTTAAAAAATAGCTAGAAGAGAACTGTAATGTTCCCAACACAAAAAGTTTTAAGTGATGGATATCCCAGTTACACTAATATGATCTTTACACATTGTATACGTGTATTAAAATATCACATGTGCCCCCCAAAAATACATAAATGCAGCCAAAATTTCTCCATTAGTGTTATGCTTGATATCGATTTTTGATGATATGCCCATCCTCGAATTTATGAAATCCCTTTTGTCTCTAGTGTGCTGAGATTTGTTTGTTTTTATTATGAAGGGTTAAATTTAACAAGTACCTTCTTTTGCATCTACTGAGCAAATTATGCGATGTATTTCTTTTAGCCTATTCATATGGTGAATTCTATTGACAATTTTTTTTCAGATGTTAAACTACACTATTAAATATGGTTAGCTCATATTTTCTACAGAATGTTTTACCTATGTATTTTAGTGAATGAAACTGCAATTTCATTACTTGTACTGTCATCTCATCTCAAATCAAGATTACAGTAAACTTATACAAGAAATTGTACAGCTTTAATAATATCTAGAATACCTTATAGAAGATAAAAATTTTTTCTTCCTTGAGGATTTGGTAGGCCTCTTGTAAATACGCTGGGCCTGAAATTTGGGGAGGGAGCAGAAAAAAAGTAGTATATTATATTTTAACATATTTAACTGTTAATGATCTATTCATGTTTTCAATTTCTTTTAATTTTATATTTTTCCGGATAATAATTGAATTTGTCAAGGTCTTATTGAAATGAGCACATTACTGTTCATAACATTCCCTTCTTACTTTCTAAAGCTCTATTGTGTCTGCATTTTATTTAATTGTTCCTTTTCTCATCTCCAGATATTTGTCCTTAAGGATCAGCATTTATAAAACTGACCTCTGGCCGGGCGCAGTGGCTCACACCTGTAATCCCAGCACTTTGTGAGGCCGAGGAGGGTGGATCACCTGAGGTCAGGAGTTTAAGACCAGCCTGGCCAACATGGTGAAACCCAGTCTCACTAAAAATACAAAAAATTAGCTGAACGTGGTGGCCAAATTCGCGCCTTTGCACTCCAGCCTGGCGCGACCTTGGACACCACGTTCAGCCTGGGCAACAAGAGTGAAACAGTCTCAAAAGAATAAAATAAAATAAAATAAAATAAAATAAAAATAAATAAAACTGACCTCTCATGCTTGTGTTGTTTCCTATTTTATTTACTTCTTACTACTTTTCTTTGCTGTTTCCTTGAGTTTGTTTTGTTAGTCTTTTCCGAACTTCTCAAGTTGAGCACTTAGCTCATTTGTTTTCAACCTCTTTGTTACCTGATAAGTTCATTTGAAGTAAAGAACTTTTAAGCACTATTTTAGCTGTTTCCTTAATTTGATGTATTTAATATTTTTACTATTATTCACTTCTAAGTTTTGAATATAATTTTCTCAATTACTTTTTTCTCAATAAGGAGTATATTATTTAAATTTAAGGTATTTGAACCCAGGCTCTTGGATTATTTTTAGCTGTTTTTTTAAAATCTCTAATTGTGTTATTATGGTCAAAGAGTTCAATCTTTATTTTAATTCTTTGAAGTTTGTTGAAGATTTATTTGTGGCCAGGCACATATGGATTATTTTTGTAAATGTTCATATATGCTGGCAAAGAATAGTTATTCTTTATTTTTTGGAGGGATATATATATATATATATATATATGTATACGCATATACACACACACGTTTCTTCAAGATTACATATATATATATATAATATATAGTAATGTTAGTGCCATTTTAACATGCCCATTTTAGAAATTAATACATAAGAAAGACAAAAAAATGCAAAACAAAAGCAGTATATTCAAACATTTAAATAAAAATATGTATATATAGTGTTTTAAGCTAATCTGATAGTTTTTGTCTTTTTATAAGTAAGGTTAACATTTACATTTATTATAATAACTTTTATGTTAGGACATATTTCTGGCATTTTATTTTATATTTTTCATTTCCTGTACTTTTAATATATTTTATTTCCTGCTTTTCAACTTTCCACTAGACATATAGATCAAATTTTCTTCCTCTGATTTGGAAGTTATTCCTTATATTTTTATTTTTTTTGTTCCAAGTTATATAATCTCCAAGTTACATAATTTTTTCTTTTAGATATAATTTTTCTTTTGTTTATTTTTGAGGAGGTGAGCACTCATATAGCTCAAACATCAAAATGTAAAACATAGTGAAAATTATTTTGCATTCTCCTGTTCATCAGGCACCTGATTCTTCTCTCCAAAGATAAACAATGTTGTCAGTTTCTTCTAGAGATTTTTAAGCAAATATTTGTTTATGTTAGTGTATGTGCACATATTCCTTCCCTCGTTTTCTTACACAAATAGTAGCATACTATACATGGTTCTAAACCTTCCTTTTTTTTTTTTTTTGAGATGGACTGCAGTTATGTGATCTCAGCTCACTGTAACCTCCACCTCCCAGGTTCAAGTGATTCTCTTGCCTCATCCTCCCAAGTAGCTGGGACTACAGGCATGTGTCACCACACCTGGCTAATTTTTTGTATTTTGGTAGAGATGGGGTTTCACCATGTTGGCCAGGATAGTCTCGATCTCCCAACCTCGTGTTCTGCCCACCTTGGCCTCCCAAAGTGCTGGGATTACAGGTGTGAGCCACCGCACCCTGGCCCTAAACCTTGCCATTTTAAACTTTAAACTTAATGACATATCTTAGGTCTTCTTTGGACTTCTTCTCTGTCTATGCTCAATATTCAAAAAAGTTATCACGTTTCTTACCTTTATACATGAGTTAGGCAGTTTCTACACCCCCAGATTCCACAGTGCATAGGCCAAGTTCTCTGGTAGGTTCTTTTTAACCTCCCTAACTTGGTATAAGGTAAAGAGGAAAAAAACTTCTCACCTTCCAGAGGAAACAAAAGAGAAGTGTCACAGCACACAGACACATCTCTAGTGAAATAGTCTTTTCGGCCATTTGTTTTAGTCTCTTGGTTTGTCCTTGTAAATCCTTACAGTGAGTATTGAGTCTGAAGCTGCAAAATGGGATTCACCATCTCTTAGCGTGTCCTATATAGAAAGTCTCAAACTCCAAAGCAGCAAAAACAAAGCAAAACAACCACATTCAATGCACTATTAGCAGCAACTAGAGCTAGTCCCTTATTTAACCAGTTTTACGCATTTGTACCGAATTTAGAAGATGAGAATGTTAGCGACAATTTCCAAGGCATTTCTACGTGTTTTGGACTACCTTTTCAAGGACATATGCACAGCAAAGAGCTTTAGAGACTAAAGATAATTTGTCTCTTTGGGTCGGACAGCAGATTTGTTTCTTGACCAGTATAATGATGATAGAGAACATCTCCATCTCTGAAGACATTCCATAATAATAAAGCCTTCAGCCTCTCACCAGAAGGAAACTTGTTTCCATGCCAAGGTAAAGATAATGCCTGTCTTTGAAGAAGAGGATGAGGAAGTTGCCATCAGCTTCTGAAGAGATCAAAATGTCCTAAGCTCGGTATTCCTCGGCTGTGAAACAGATCCACTGTATGCTCAGCATCCACCTGGATCCACTCTGCATTCACCCACAGGAATTGAGGGACAAGGAGAATCAGTGAAAACATGGACCTCAGTTTGCCTATTGTGTCCTGAACAATAAGCTGTGTAAATTCATCTGTGTTCCTGGTTTACTCATTGAACAATGTTATGAAAGTGTGGAAAGTCTGCCTAGAAATTACACAGATATTTAGGATTGCTTGGTAACTTGATAGGAAAGAAAGGGAGCTGTGACATACAAAGCTGTTTGCTCTATTTTCTTTCTCATGGAAATAGAAATTCAATTTTAGCTGTCTTCAATCCTTAATAGAGTAAAAACTGCCTTTCCTAGACTTTCTTGCAGCTGAGTGTAACTACAGGTCTAATATTTGACCAAAGAAATGCAAGGAGACGTAGTCTGCACAATACCTAAGTAATGCCATAGAGGAGGCACACCCTTCTCCTTCCATTTTCTCCTTCTGGCACGTTGGAATGCAGAAATGCTGACTGGAGCAGGAGCAGCCATGTTTTTCAGAGCAAAGATAGAAGGCTTCAGAGCAAACCTTCTATCTAGATTCAAAAGAGAAAGAACATTTGTGGTTATTGACACCATAAAGCATCACTTCAGCAGCCTTAGACTGGTGAGTTAGAATTTGATGAGAAAAATTAACTTCTACTTTGTTTAAACTCATTTGTTTGAAGTTTCTGTCACTTACAACCAAATCTAATCCCAGCAATCTAAGAGACATTGAATGATATTTAAGATGGATTTACTTGTCCTAAAACTGTTTTTCCTTATCAGACTTCAGAGAAAAATGCAACGTCTCATTGCAAACACTAAGTAAACTTCCACCCTAAAAAGTCTGCATGGCTCACAAACTTCTCCAGAACCTTATTTCCATGGTATCCTTCTTTGCAGTCTTTTTCCCTCGCAGACAACCCAAAAATCCAAAGATCAGCCAAAGCCCACACAAAGCCCACATTTATTCAACAAATATTTGTTAACGATGTACTAAGTGCCAGGCACAGTTCATGATGAACAAGACAGTCAAGGTTACTACTCACAGTGATTTCACATTCTATTATGAAACATCAACATAAAACAAATAGACAAAAAAACAAGATAAACTCAGTACTTACACGAAGACATAGAATTTTAAAAAGACATAAGAGACTACTTTGGGGATACTGGTTTAAGTTGGGTGCTGACAGAAGATGTATTCAACAAGGTAATGTTTGGGCTAAGCACTGAATAATGGAAAGGCTCCAAATGCAAAGAACTGGGAGAAGGGATTTCTGGTGGAGGGAACACCTATACAAAACTTCTAATATATGAGTAAATGGGACTTTTTTGAAGAGCATCCATAAGCCAGTTGTGGCTGGGGTAGAGAGATTGAAAAGGTGAGAAGTGTAAGCTGAGTCTGGAGAAGTAGGCAGAACAAATTCATGTAAGTGGTTCATAGCCAGTTGTGAGCTAAAAGGATTAGATTGGTGCAAAAGTAATTGTAGCTTTTGTCATTAAAAAATGCAAAAACCACAATTACTTTTGCATCAACCTGAGAGCTCATGTAGACACTCCAGAGACTATTTCTCAAAAACTTATCAATAATTTTGTGGGAATATTTCTAAACAGAACCACAATTAAAAACTAAATGATGTAAATTTGTGATTAACTTAATTGTATTTAAAACAAAAGGGCACAATCGGCAATATAAGGTAAAAAATACTCCAAGAAGATTACTTCTAATTATTTTACGGCATTTTATTAATGTCTACGCTTGTAAGGTTATTTTATGTCCATTGTATCTATGTGGTAGAAATATGACATAATGCACTACTGCACATCTCTTCCCAATTCTGTGTTCAGTGACATGAGGTTGGTAGCTTGAAGTCAGTCATAGAGTGAATCTTTACATCATGAAAATTAGCAAACACTGTTTGTTTGGGTGGATGGGTTGCCAAACATTTACCGCAACTCCACTGACTATAACTAAGGTAGCAAAGTCACAGGTTTGACTGGATTGAAGTCAGATGGCTCAGATGGCAGAGCAACAATGTCATTAGGAATAGAAGAGACTTAGGGGCAGATCAGGCTCAGCTACTGATAACATAAAAGGGGACATCAGATCCAGGCTTATCGGGGTATGCTTGGTCTGAAGAAAAATTCAAGGGTGAAAGCTAGAAGAGGCTGCCAAAATGGAAGGCTTAGGAGGAAGGATCAACACTCATCTGGTCAATTTATACACTACATCTTCCAAAAGGATTTTTTCTGACTCACTGCTCCTAGTCAGAGGTGGACACCCTTCCTTGGCTCAGATAGCACCTGGCAATTTTCTCTGTAAACTCACACACTGTCTTGTGATCTGGTTTCCACTCTTTTGTCTCCTCTCCTGGACTAGGAACTCTCAGGACAGAGACCAGATATTATTATTTCTAATTTCCCAGGACTAAGCATGGTGCCTGATGCATATTAAGTATTCAATGCTTAATAGTATCAGAAATGTAGAAAAATATATACAAATACGTTCAGGGCAAGATGGTCCCAGAAAATGTGGGGAGAAATGAAATCTTCAGCACAGGGAAAATAATTAAATTAACTACAGTTCATTCAAGTAATAGCTGCAGCCACAAAAATATTTAAGATCATAAAAAGTGTGATATTTTAAAATTTATACAATTAAACTATTAATAGTTACTGATAAAATATATAAAGCCTTATATTCCTCATTATGTAGATATTCAAGAAGCATACACCCCAGCCCCATGCAAAATAAAAAAAATAAATAAAATAAATAAAAGCCTAGGAAGAGGCAGTGTTTTGTTTAGATTGTGGAATCAGGAGTGATGTTTTGTCACATTTATACTTTCCCACTTACATGTATGTAAGGAAGTACAATTGCAAGAGAAAATATAGTTTGCCTAAAACTGTATTGGATTTCTAGTTGAACAGAAATGAAATATCTGTCAGCTTTATTCTTCTATTTCATTCCTTCTGGGAAGAGAGAGAAACAAAAATTAATTCAGCATTTAGTTGTTCAGTACTAGGCATATTCAAGAGGTTATCTCACTTGATATTTTCTATAGTCCAACGAGATAAGTTTTTATTTTATATTTTTATATTTTTTATTTTTTGAGTACATAGTAGTTTTATATTTTTGTTGGGTACATGAGAGATTTTAATACAGGCATACAATGTGTCATAATCACATCAGGGTAAAGGGGCATTCATCACCTCAAGCATTTATCCTTTTTTGTGTTACAAACAATCCAATTATACTTTTAGTTATTTTTAAATGTAGAATGAATTACTGTTGATTGATGGGTTTTTAGTAATCCCAATGTGTGGATGAGGAGTCTGAGGTATTGTAGTCTTGTGGTATAGAAAGCAAAATATCAGAGATGATGATGTTAGGGCTGGAGAAAGTCCCCATTATCTTTTCCTTCTGGTTCTCATGGGAAGCAAAGGGTTTAGTAGAAAGAGAGTGTGGTCTAAACACCCCTGTCCACTCAGAGATCCCTGATCCCTGCAGGGACTTGGTAGGTTTGACCATTTAAAAGCTTGAGTTTTGGTGACTGCAGTTACTACTCATCTAATCAAAATTTTTGGAGGTGCATATACTCAGGTACACAGTCCATCAAAACGTGAGGTGCTCAGCTTCCTGATAAGACACAGACCTGATCATAAGTATGAATTAATTAATTCTTTAATTCCTCCATATTTGTCTCACTAGAGGAAAAAGCTGGCTGAACTCTAGGGCTAAACAGACACTTGGGGGACTAGAAATGAGATTCATGAGATTCATCCACTCAATCTCATCCACTCAATCTAAAAATATTTATTTGGTGCTTGCTACAAAGCAGCCACTGTTCTAGGTTCTAGGGATATAAGTACCTTCCTCAGTTTATGTTTCTTTTGGGAAATGGACATTGATATGGTTTGGTTGTGTCACCACCCAAATTGGGGAATTTTCATGCCCCCATGCTGCTGTTCTCATGATAATAAAAGTTCTCAGGATATCTGATGGCTTTATAAGGGGATATTTTTCTTTCTCAGCACTTCTCCTTCCTGCCGCCATGTGAAGAAGGATGTGTTTGCTTCCCCTTCCATCACGATTGTAAGTTTCCTGAGGCCTCCCCAGCCCTGAGGAACTGTGGGTCAATTATACCTCTTTCCTTTACAAATTACCCAGTCTTGGGTACCTCTGTATCAGAAACATGAGAACAAACTAATAAAGACGTTAGTCAAACCACAGGAATAAATTCTAATTTGTAATCATAATAACTGCCATGAAGAAGTTGTACATAATACTCAGAACTCTGAGAAGTTTGCCCTAGGAAGTTTTCTCAATCTAAGAATACAAAGTAGAAAATATCTAGATGAAAAGGGAAGTGAAGAACCTAGAACCTTCCAGAACCTTCCAGGCAGAAGGAGTAGCATGAGCAAAGGTCATGTGGTAGAAACAATGGGGAAGTTGTTTGAAGATGCGAGTGGAAAGCTAAGGAGAGCAAGACCATGTGGGGTAGACCATGTCAACCATGGCAACCAACTTTTATCTTTATCCTGAGAGTTGGAGAGCTCTTGAACTGTGTAATCAGAGGTGGCTCCATGAGATGTGCATTTTGACAATACCACTCTGGCTACAAGGTGGAGAGTGGAATGGAGGGGATCAAAAGCAGTTAAGACATGATTGCATTTGTTCAGGTGATAAATGACATGATGTTTTGGACTAAGGTGGTATTGAGGGTGGAGATTAAGAAAATAGGATGAATTTGAGGAAAATTTAGAAAGTTTAAAAGGAAGAATCAGTTTAGATATGAGCTAGCATGAGAAAAGGTCAAAGATGATTCCTAGGCTGCTAAGTAGATGGACGAAATGCCATTTTCAGAGATAGCTCCATCTCTGCTTTTGAAAGAACAAAGAGATCCACTGAGTCGTGCTCTTCAAGCTAATCATTAAGAAGATTGCTGTGGAACTGAGACTCACTGAGATATTAAGTTAGGGAACTTCTATTATGTGTTATGTTTCTAAAAACAATTTTTCAGGGGCCGGGCGCGGTGGCTCACGCCTGTAATCCCAGCACTTTGGGAGGCCGAGGCGGGTGGATCACGAGGTCAAGAGATCGAGACCATCCTGGTCAACACTGTGAAACCCCATCTCTACTAAAGCTACAAAAAATTAGCTGGGCATGGTGGCACGTGCCTGTAATCCCAGCT
>NW_016107323.1:73231-86534 GCF_001604975.1 Cebus imitator
AAAAAAAAAAAACAATTTTTCTACTGGTATTTTACATTTTGATTTACAGAGCATTTTCAAATACATTATCTGTAAAGTATAGATTGCTATCCCCATTTTGAAAATGAGGAAATAAACTGAGTAGTCAAGTAACTTGTTCAAAGTCACACAGGCTATATGAGCCCAAATTCAATGCTCCTTTTTACTTTATTTCTGCCATTCATTCATTCATTCATTCAGCATGTGTTTACTACCTACTCACAGGCATCAGAGGCAAATTTATCATGGAACCAATGAACTAAAGCTTAGAGCTTCACATCTACATAAGCTCTGAGGTTCTTAGAGGAACCCTAGAAATTAGTTTGTCTGGTTACATATGGTCATCATTTTTTTTAACTTGCAAAAGTAAGATAGTTATACTATAATCAGATATGACTGCCATCCTTTTCCACATTAACATCCTCTCCATCACACTTCTCTTCATGGCCAGTGTCCACAGACATCTTTGAAATCCAGATAAGAACAAGGTAGGATAAAAACAAATTTAGTGTGTAGTTAGTGGTTATGTTGACATCATTTGGAGTTGTTTTCCTGGCTAAGTGTAATAAGAGGTTCCAGGAGCACTCTGGTGTCCACTGTGTTGAGTCCCTGGGTCTTAAGGTCTTGAGAAGAAGTTTGGAGAACATGTTATCTGGGGTCTAGTTCTCTCTAATCTCTGATCAAAACAGAATTTCTCTCATTGTCAGGGATATACTTGATAATAAAGCAAAAACACCCACCCTTTCCCCACATTTTTGTTAAGAATTGTGTGAAATCAATTTCTAAGAATTCCTGATCTGTATGACACAAATCTATAGTAGTTCTACAACGACACATTCCAGTATATTTGTGTGTAAGGTAATATGTCTTATGTATCTATAGTATCAACAGTAAAAAAAAAATTCAATCATGTTACAGAAAAAATAAATTATCTTTTTATTCTCTCTGAAGATAATGAAAGTAAAAATTATAAGATAAAGACTATATACCAAAAATATAGAAAGTGTTACTATAGAGGTTGATTACATAATTTCTTAATAAAATATTATATAATTTACCTGGAATTTGTGACATCTTACCAGCCTTTAATAATGTGGAACTTCCTTGGCTTTTTGTTCTAAAGACATATTTATTTTTCTATCTAATTTTATAGTTAAAATTTTGTATTCCTTTCCTTAAATAGAGCCCTAAAGTTTCCTCTTTTATTATGTCTCTACCAGATTTTGATAACAGGATGATGCTGGTCTCATAAAAGTTAGGGAGTTAGGGAGGCATCCCTCTTTTTCTATTGTTTGGAATAGTTTCAGGAGGGATAGTACCAGCTTCTCTTTGTAACCACCGGTAGAATTCGGCTGTGAATCTGTCTGGTCCAGGACTTTTTTGATTGGTAAGTTATTAATTCCTGCCTCAATTTCAGAACTTGCTATTGGTCTATTCAGGGATTCAACTTCTTCCTGGTTTAGACTTGGGAGGGGGTATGGGTCCAGGAATTTATCCATTTCTTTTAGATTTTCTACTTTATTTGCATAGAGGTGTTTATAGTACTCTCTGATGGTAGTTTGTTTTTCTGTGGGATCAGTAGTGATAACCCCTTTATCATTTTTTATTGTGTCGATTTGATTCTTCTCTCTTTTTTTATGATTAGTCTTGCTAGCAGTCTATCCATTTTGTTGATTTTTTCAGAAAACCAGCTCCCAGATTCATTGTTGTTTTGAAGGGTTTTCATGTCTCTATCTTCTTCAGCTCTGCTCTAATCTTAGTTATTTCCTGTCTTCTGCCAAATTTTGAATTTGTTTGCTCTTGCTTCTCTAGTTCTTTTAATTTTGATATTAGGGTGTCAATTTTAGATCTATTCTGCTTTCTCTTGTGGGCATTTAGTGCTATAAATTTCTCTCTAAACACTGTTTAGCTCTCTTCCAGAGATTCTGGAACATTGTGTCATTTTTCTCATTGGTTTCAAAGAACGTATTTATTTTTTCCTTCATTTCATTATTTACCCAGGAGTCATTCAAGAGCAGGTTGTTCAGTTTCCATGTAGCTGTGCAATTTTGAGTAAGTTTCCTAATCCTGAATTCCAATTTGATTGCACTGTTGTCTGAGAGACTGTTATGATTTCCATTATTTTGCATTTGCTGAGGAGTGTTTTACTTCCAATTATGTGGTCAATTTTAGAGTAAGTGCAATGTGGTGCTGAGAAGAATGTATATCCTGTTGCTTTGGGGTGGAGAATTCTGTAGATGTCTATTAGGTCTGCATGTTTCAGAGCTGAGTTCAAGTCCTGAATATCCTTGTTAATTTTCTGTCTTGTTGATATGTCTAATATTGACAGTGAGGTGTTAAAGTCTCCCACTATTATTGTGTGAGAATCTGTCTCTTTGTAGGCTGTTAAGAACTTTCTTTATGAATCTGGGTGCTCCCATATTTGGTGCATATATATTTACGATAGTTAACTCTTCTTGTTGCATTGGTCCCTTTACCATTATGCAATGCCCGTCTTTGTCTCATTTGATCTTTGCTGGTTTAAAGTCTGTTTTATCAGAGACTAGGGTTGCAAACCCTGCTTATTTTTGCTTTCCATTTGCCTGGTAAATACTAACTTCGAAGATGGCCAAAGAAGAACAGCTTAGGTTTGCAGCTCCCAGTGAGATCAATGCAGATCTTGCTGCATTGTGATTTCCGAATTTCCAACTGAGGTGCCCAACTCATCTCTGGGACTGGTTAGACAGTGGGTGCAGACCACAGAGGGCAAGCCAAAGCAGGGTGAGGCATAGCCTCACCCAGGAATGATAAGGGGTTAGGGAATTCCCTAGCTTAGCCAAAGGAAGCCTGGAGGAAGTGTGCCATGAGGAACGGTGCACCCCAGCTCAGATATTACGCTTTTCCTATAGTCTTCGCAACCCACAGACCAGGAGATTCCCTCTGGTGCTGACATCATCAGGGCCTGGATTTCAAGCACAAAACTGGGTGCCTGTTTTGGCAGACACTGAGCTAGCTGCAGGAGGTTTTTTTTTGTTTTTATTTTTTGTTTTTTTTAATACCCCAGTGGCACCTGGAATGCCAACAAGACAGAACCGTTCACTCCCCTGGAAAGGGGACTGAAACCAGGGAGCCAAGTGGTCTAGCTCAGTGGATCCCAACCCCATGGAGCCCAGCAAGCAAAGATTCACTGGCTTGAAATTGTCGCCGCCAGCACAGCAGTCTGAAGTCAACCTGGGATGCTGGAGCTTGGTGTGAGGAGAAATGTCCGCCATTACTGAGGCTTGAGTAGGCAGTTTTCCCCTCACAGTGTAAACAAAGATGCAGGGAAGTTCCAACTGGGTGGAGCCCTCTGCAGCTCAGCAAAGCAGTTGTATCTAGGCTGCCTCTAGATTCCACCTCTCTGGGCAAGGCATCTCTGAAAAAATGGCAGCAGCCCCAGTTAGAGGCTTATAGATAACACTGCCATCTCCCCCAGACAGAGCACCTGGCTGTGGGTGCAGCTTTAGCATACTTAAATGTCCCTGCCTGCAAGCCCTGTGCAGCAGATTACCCAACACCAGCGTTCAGGCTCTGCTAAGGGTCAGACTGCTTCCTCAAATGGGTCCCTGACCCCCATGTCTCCTGACTGGGAGACACTTCCCAGCAGGGGCTGACAAACACCTCATACAGGAGAACTCCAGCTGGCATCTGGTGGGTGCCCCTCTGGAACAAAGCTTCCAGAGGAAGGAACAGGCAGCAATCTTTGATATTTTGCAGCGTCTGCTGGTGATACCCAGGAAACAGGATCTGGAGTGGACCTCCAGCAAACTCCAATAGATCTGCAGCAGAGGGCTCTGACTGTTAGAAGAAAAACTAACAGAGAGGAATAACATCAACAAAAATGATGACCACACAAAACCTCCATCCAATGGTCACTAACATCAAAGCCCAAAGGTAGATTTAATCCATGAAGATTAGGAGAAGCCAGTACAAAAAGGATGAAAATAATGCCTCTTCTCCTCCAAAGGATCACAACTCCTTGAGAGCAAGGGAACAAAATTGGATGAATAATGAGTTTGACAAATTGACAGAAGTAGGCTTCAGAAGATAATAGCAAACTCCTCCGAGCTAAAGGAGCATGTTATAACCAAATGCAAGGAAACTAAGAACCTTGAAAAAAAAAGTTAGAGGAATTGCTAACTAGAATAACCAGTTTACAGAAGAACATAAATGACCCGATGGAGCTGAAAAACACCATGAAAACTTTGTGAAGCATACACAAGTATCAATAGCTGAATCAATCCAGCAGAAGAAAGGATATCAGAGATTGAAGATCAACTTAATGAAATAAAGCATGAAGACAAGTTTACAGAAAAAATAATGAAAAAAGCCTCCAAAAAGTATGGGACTATGTAAAGACCAAATTATGTTTGATTGGTATACCTGAAAGTGATGGAGAGAAGGGACCCAAGATGGAAAACACTCTTCAGGATATTATCCAGGAGAACCTCCCCAACCTTGCAAGACAGGCCAACATTCAAACTCAGGAAACACGGAGAACATAACAAAGATAATCCTCAAGAAGAGCAACCCCAAGGCACATAATCCTCAGGTTCAACAAAGTTGAAATGAAGGAAAAAATATTAAGAGCCACCAGAGAGAAAGGTCAGGTTACTCACAAAGGGAAGCCCATCAGACTAAATGCATATCTTTCTGCAGAAACCCTACAAGCCAGAGGAGAGTGGGGGCCAATATTCAACATCTTAAAGAAAAGAATTTTCAACCCAGAATGTCATATCCAGCCAAATCAAGCTTCATAAGCTAAGGAGAAATAAAATTATATATAGACAAGCAAATGCTGAGAGATTTTGTCACCCCCAGGCCTGCCTTACAAAAGCTCCTGAAGGAAGCACTAAACATGGAAAGGAACACTGCAAAAACATATCAAATTGTAAAGACCATGGACACTATGAAGAAACTGCAACAACTAAAGGACAAAATAACCAGCTAGCAGCACAATGGCAAGATCAAATTCACATGTAACAGTAGTAACTTTCAATGTAAATAGGCTAAATGTAGCAATTAAAAGACACAAACTGGCAAACTAGAGTCAAAACCCATGGGTGTGATGTATTCAGGAGATCCACCTCAAGTGCAAAGATACACATAGGCTCAAAATAAAGGGTGGCAGTGGGTTATCATAAGAACAATGGGAGGCTACTGAAAGGTTTTTCATTTTTAAAAATTTTTGTGAGTACATAGTAGGTGTATATTTATGGAGTACATGAGACATTTTGATACAAGCATGCAATGCTTAATAATCACATTACACAGTGCATGCTTGTAGTAATAGAAAGTAGGGTATCCTGTCCCTCAACCATTTATTCTTTCTTTGTGTTACAAACAATCCAATTATGCTCTTTTATTTTAAATCCAACAAGAAATTATCATTGACCGTGGTCACCCTGCTGTGCTGTCAAACACTAGATATTACCCATTCTATCTAACTATATTTTTGTAGAATTAACCATACCCCCTTTCACCGCCACACTATCTTTCCCAGCCTCTGGTACCCATTGTACCACTCTCTGTCTCCAAAAATTCAATTGCTTTTATTTTTAGTCTTCATGAGTAAGTGAGAACATGCGAAGTTTGTCTTTTTGTGCCTGGCTTATTTCATTCAACATAAGGACCTCCAGTTCCATCCATGTTTTTTTTAAAACAATAGGATCTCATTCTTTTTATGGCTGAATAGTACTCCATTGTGTTTACATATCACATTTTGTATATCTATTTAATTGTTAGTAGGCATAGGTTGCTTGCAAATCTTGCCTATTGTGCATAGTGCTGCAATAAACATGGGAGTGCAGATATCTCTTTAACATGCTCATTTCCTTTATTTGGGGTATATACCCAGCAGGAGGATTGCTGGATCATATTGTAGCTGTTTTTCGTTTTTGAGGAATCTCCAAACTGCTCTACATAGTGGTTGTACTCATTTACACTCTCACCAACAGCATACAAGGGTTCCCTTTTGCCTGTCTTTTGGATATAAGCCATTTTAGCTTGGGTGAGATGATATCTCATTGCAGTTTTGATTAGCAATTCTCTGATGATCAGTGATGTCAAGAATTTTTTCATATACCTGTTTTCCATTTATATGTTTTCTTTTTACAATGTCTATTCAGATTTTTTGCCCATTTTTCAATTGAATTAATAGAATTTTTCCCATACAGTTGTTTGACCCCTTACATATTTTGGTTATTCATCTGTTGTCAGATGTAGCATTTGCAAATATTTTCTCCCATTCTATGGATTGTCTCTTCATTTTGTTGTTTCTTTCGTGGTGCAGAAGCATTTTTTAACCTGATGTGATCCCATTTGTTCATTTTTGCTTTGGTTGACTGTGCTTGTGGGATATTATTACTCAAGAGATATTTACCCAGTTCAATGTTCTGAACAGGTTTTCCAGTGTTTTCTTTTAGTATTTTCATAGTTTTAGGTTTTCAATTTTGATTTGATTTTTGTATATGATGAGAAATAGGAATGTAGATTCATTTCTCTGCATATGGATTTCCAGTTGTCCCGAATCATTGATTGAAAAGACTGCCCTTTCCCCAATATATGTTCTTGGCATCTTGGTAAAAAATGAATTCACTGTAGATGTATGGATTTGTGTGTGTGTTCTCTATTCTCTTCCATTGGTCTATGTGTCTGCTTTTATGCCAGTAACATCCTGTTTTGATTATTATAGCTCTGTAGTGTAATTCGAAGCCAGGTAGTGCAATTCCTCCAGTTTTGTTCTTTTTTATCAGAATAGCTTTGGATATTCTGGGTGTTTCGTGATTCCTTAAATTTTAGGATTTTTTTTCTGTTTCTGTGAAAAATGTCATTGGTATTTTGATAGGGATTGCATTGAATCTGTGTATTGCTTTGGACAGTGTGCATATTTTAACAATATTAATTTTTCCGATCCATGAATATGGAATATCTTTCTTTTTTTTGCATACTCTTCAATTTCTTTCAACAGTGTTTTATAGTTTTCATTGTAGAGATCTTTCCTGTCTTAGGTTAATTCCTAGGTATTTTACTTTATTTGTGGATATTGTAAATGGGATTACTCTCTTGATTTCTTTTTCAGATTGTTTGCTGCTGGCATGTAGAAATGTTACCGATTTTCTATGTTAATTTTGTATCCTGAAACTTCACCGAATTTGTTTATCCAGTTCTGTTATTCAGTTAAGTATTTAGGTTTTTCCAAACATAAGATCATATCATCTACAAATAAAGATAATTTGGCTTTCTCCTTTCCAATTTGTATGCCCTTTATTTCTTTCTCTCATCTGATTGCCTAACTACAACTTTAGTGGTTAAAATAGGCATCCATGTTGTTTTCCAGATCTTTGAGGAAAGGCTTTCAGTTTTTTTTTCCCATTCAGCATGATACTAGCTGTGAGTCTGTCATATATGGCTTTTATTGTGTTGAGGTATGCTCCTTCTATACCCAGTTTTTATCAACAAGTGATGTTGAATTTTAGCCAATGCTTTTTCAGCATCAGTTGAAATTATCCTATATGGTTTTTGTTCTTCATTCTGTTGATATGATGTATCACATTGATTGCTATGTAAATGTTGAACCATCCTTGTATCCTGGGATAAATCCCACTTGGTCATCATGAATGATCTTTTAAATGTGATGTTGAATTTCTTTTGCTAGCATTTTGTTAAGGATTTTTGCATCAATGTTCATTAGGGGTATTGGCCTGCAGTTTCCTTTTTTCATGTGTCTTTGTTGGTTTTGGCATCAGGGTAATAACGGCCTTGTAGAATGAATTTGGAAGTACTCCCTTCACCTATTTTTTCAGAATAGTTTTATTAGTATTGGCATTATCCCTTTTTTAAAATGTTTGGTGAAATTTAGTAATGAAGCCATTGGGTACCAGGCTTTTCTTTGCTGGAAGACTTTTCATTATGGTTTAGGTCTTGTTACTTGTTATTTGTCTGTTCAGGTTTTAGATTTCTTCATGGTTCAATATTGGTAGGTTGTATGCATCTAGGAATTTATTCATTTCTTCTAGGTTTTCCAATTTATTGGCATACAGTTGCTCATTGTAGCCTCCAATGATTCTTTAAATTCCTGTGGTATTGGTTGTAATGTTTCCTTCTTCATCCCAGATTTTATTTAATTTGGTCTTCTCTTTTTTTTTCTTAGTCTGACAAAGGTTTGCTGATTTTGTTTATTTTTTCAAAAAACCAACTTTTTGTTATGTTGATCTGCTGTATTTTTTGTGTTTGTTTCATCTTTTCTTCCCTGATCTTCATTATTTCTTTTGTTCTATTAATTTTGGGTTTTGTTTGCTCTTGTTTTTCTAGTTCCTTAAGATGCACTGTTAGGTTATTTATTTGAAATTTTTAAAAAAAATTTTGATGTGGGTGCTTATAGCTATAAAATTTTCTTTTCGTACTGCTTTCACTGTACCCAAAGGTTTTGCTTTGTGGTGTTTCCATTATCATTGGTTTCAACAAATTTTTCAATTTCTTTCTTAATTTATTCATTGACCCACTGGTCATTCAGGAGCATATTACTTAATTCCATGTGTTTGTATGGTTTTCAAAATCCTCTTGTTATTGATTTCTAGTATTCTTCCATTATGTTCAGAGAAGATACTTGATATAATCTCAATTTCTGAATTTTTAAAGACCTATTTTGTAACTTAAAATTGGCCACTTCTTGAGAATGATTCATGCACTGTGGCAAATAATGTGTATTCTGCAGCCATTGGATGAAATTATCTGTAAATATCTGTTAGGTTCATTTGGACTATAGTGCAGATTAAGGTTTTTTGTTTGTTTGTTTTTTGTTTGTCAATTTTCTGTCTCAATGATCTACCCAATGCTGAAAGTGGGGTGTCGATGTCTTTAGCTATTATTGTATTGGAATCTACCTCTCATCCGAATCTCTAAAAATATTTCCTTTGTATATCTGGGTGCTCCAGCATTGGGTGCATATATATTTACAATTGTTATACTATCTTGGTGAATTTACTCCTTTGTCATTATATAATGATTTTTGTTGTCCTTTTTTATAGTTTATGTCTTGAAATATGATTTGTCTAAGTAGTGTAGCTACTCCTTTTTTTTTGTTTTTGTTTTCATTGGCATGAAGTATGTTTTTCTATATTTTTATTTTTAGCCTATGTGTGTCTTTGTAGGTGAAGTGTGTCTCTTGTAGGCAACCTATTATTGAGACTTATTTATTTATTCTATTTAGACAGCCTATGTTTTTTGATTGGAATATGATATGTTTGGCTGAGTCCCCAACCAAATCTCATCTTGAATTGTTTTTCCATAATCTCCACATGTCATGGGAGGGACCCAGTGGGAGGTAATTTAAAGTGGTGCAGTTACCATTATTTAATTAAGGGGGGGTGGTTACTGTCATGCTGTTCTCATGATACAGTGAGTTCTCAGGATATACGGTGATATTATAAGAGGCTTTTCCCCCTCTTGCATGTCACTCCTTCTTGCCGCTGCCATGTGAAGGAGGACATGTTTGCTTGTCCTTCATGTTTGCAAGTTTCCTGAGGCCTCTCCAACCCCGCAAAACTGTCAATTAAATCTCTTTCTTTTGTAAATGACCCATGATATGTCTTTACTAGCAGTGTGAGAATGCACAAATACCCAGAGTTCAGTCCATTTATATTCAATGCTATTATTAAGTAAGGACTTACTCCTGCCATTTTTTTGTTCCTTGTTTTCTGGTTGTTTTGTGGCCTTCTCTTTCTTCTTTCCCTCCTTTCTTCCTTCCTTTTAGTGAAAGTGTATTTCAGTGGTGGTATGTTATAATTTCTTCCTTTTTACTTTTTTTTGTATCTGTTGTATTTTTTTTTTTGAGGCTACCAATGAGGCTTCCAAATAATATCTTATAACCTATTAATTTAATCCAATGACAGCTTAACACTAATTGCATAAACAAACAAGAAAAGAGAAAACTAAGTTAAAAACTTTACACTTTAACTTTGTTGCTCTGATTTTTAACTTTCTATTATTTCTATTTATATATTATTGTACATTCAATGTATTGACAAGTTGTAGTTATTTTTTATTTGCTCTTTTAGTCATTCTACTCAAGATATACACTATATTTACAGTGTTATTATATTATGTTTTTCTCTGTGCTTGGTATCACCAGTGAGTTTTCACCTTCAGATTATTTCTTATTGCTCATTAACATCACTTTCTTTCAGATTAAAAAACTCCCTCTAGCATTCCTTGTAGGATAAGTTTGGTGTTGATAAAATCCCTTGGGCTTTGTTTGCCTGGGAAAGTCTTTATTTCTCCTTCATGTTTGAAGAACATTTTTTGCTGGATATACTACTCTGAGAAAAACATTTTTTTCCACAGGGGAGGTGCCAAGATGGCTGACTGGAAGCAGCTATTGTGCACTTTTCTCATGAAGTGGAGACAAAGTGGTGAGTAAACACTATAAACTTTCCTCTTAGTACTGCTCTTCAACAAAATTGTCCAGGAAGCCATACTGGAATTCATCAAGTGAACTGCAGAGAGGAATGAGGCAGGACAGCTGCTCACCAAGGATTGGCATGGAGCAAGGGAGTCTCCTCACCGTGGGGAAAGGGTGAGTGAGCAAAAGGCCCCAGTGACCATACTTATGTCATAGATCTTTGCAATTCTGGGCACAGGAGTTTCCCCATGACCCTCCTCCCAGCCCCTTCCCCCACTTCAGGCCTCCAAACTGACATGGACAGCTGCCTCTGGGAAGAGACACCACTCAGGCTCACATGGATCCCCAAGGGTCTTGGATTCCTGAGCACCTCAACACTACCTGCTGTAGGTGAGTATTTCACCAATAAGAAATGCCAGGTTCTCTTGCTCAGCCCACGATAGGGGTTGTGTCCATAGTGCTGAGGAGAGGACAGACTGCAAGCCTCGCCTCTGCTACACATCTTCAGGCAAAGCCCACTGGCCTGGGACCCCAGGACAGCCACCCTACCCCTACCTAAGCACTTGGGCCAGTTGTAGCTCTGCATTTCTCTGGGACAGAACTCTCAGAGGTAAATGGCAGAACCTCAGTTGCTCTGCCTGCTGCCTGTTGCCTGCTGTCTTGGCCCTCACCCCTACTGCCCTCAGGCTAGGGAGGGAGTGAAGAGGCCAAGTACTATCTCAAGCCTCCAACATGCCATGGTACATGCCATACAGAAAAGGAGCCAGATTATTCTTGACGCTTGTCCCTGCCCCTGCTACACTTCATTCAGCAGAGCCTCCCAACTTGGGCTCCCATCGCAGCCACCTTCTCACTTCAGTTGGTGGTGGCTGTGCGTTTCTGTGAGGTGGAATACCCAGAGACAACTAAAAGGCTCTCTGCCATTGCCATAGCAGCATCTTAACTCTTGCTGCCCTTGGCCTGGGGAACACACAAAGATCCTGATTGCTTTGCCCACACATCCAATATTCCTCAGCTGCCATACGGAGAGAAGCCCAGTCTCTCCTACCTGTGAGCTCTTGACACCCTGCTCTTCATCAGGCAGAAACCCCACTTAGACCTGCAGAGTAACTGTCACACCTCCAACTGAACTTTTCCACTGACAGCCCTGTGTCTCTTTGAAGTAGAGTTTCCAGGAGCAACTGACAGCCTCTCTGCCATTGCCACTGCTGCCTTCAGGCTGAGAGAGGAACAACAAAGGGCCTGAGTGCGTTACTGGCATTTCCAGTACACCACAGTAGACCTATGTGAAAGAGGTCTTCCCAAGAGCCCTCTTCACAGCTTGGTCTTCACCAGGCAGGGCCCCCTAGCTTGGGCCTGCAGCACAGGTGTCCCACCCTCAGCTAAATGTTCCCATCAGCAGCAGCTCTGTGTTTCTTCAGAGCAGAGCTCCCAGAAGCAACTGACAGCCCCTCTGCCACTACCACTGCCATGGTACCTGCCCTTGATGCTCTTGGGCTGGGGAGTGAATAAAGACCTGATCGTTTTGCTCACAGCTCCACCAGGAAGCTTCCATATAGACAGGAACCGAGTCGCCCCTGACTCCCTGCTCTTCTTCACCATGCAGGGTCCCCAGTTTAGGCCTACAAAGCAGCCATCCCACCCCTAGCTGATTATTCCAATTGTCAGTGATTCTGTGTTTCTCTGGGGTGGAGCTCTCAGATACAAGTGACAGGCCTTCTACCATTGCCACTGCCAAGGTCCCTGCCCCCGCCAGCCTTAAGCTAGGGAGGAAACAAAAGCCCAAGCTTTCCCCAGGGCTGTGGTGTGCAGCCTGGGAGTGTCAAGCCAAGACCTGTGGCCAGCACTTGACTGAGAGAGGAGCCCACACTATCAGTGCACTGAGAGGATGGAGGTAAGCAGGAGGAAATACAGAGGAGCCATGCAACTGAGTGAGAGCCTATCTAGTGGCCCTTATGTTTAAGTGCCATCTACTGAATTGCAGCTGAAACTACAACACCAAAAATACTTTGCTAATACACCCCACTATGAAACCACGGGCAATAATTCAGCCACAAAGACAGACCCTGCACAAAGCCTGGCCCCCTGAAAACATCCAGAAATGAAGCCAACTGACTGCTCAAATTATACCACAGTTAAAGAACGTCATCCCACACAGATGAGAAAGAACCAGTATGACAACTCTGACAGTTCTAAAAGCCAAAGCTTCTTAACTCCAAAAGATCACATTAGCTCTCCAGCAATGGTTCTTAACAAGAATGAAATGGATGAAATGACAGACATAGAATTCACAATGAATATCATAGAGAATCAGGAGAAAGCTGAAACCCAATCCAAGGAATCTAAGGAATCCAGTAAAATGATTCAAGAGGTGAAAGGCAAAATTTCCATTTTAAGAAAAACCAAACTGATCTAATAGAGCTGAATGATTCACTGCAATAATTTAATAACACAATATTAACAGCAGAATCAACTTAACTGAGGAAAGAATTCAGAGCTCAAAGACTGGTCCTTTGAATTAGTTCAGTGAGATAAATATAAAGAAAAAAGAATTTTCTAAAATAAGCAAAACCTCTGAGAAATGTGGAATTATGTAAAGGGACCAAAACTATGAGTCACTGGCATCCCTGAAAGAGAGGATGGGAGAACAAACAACTTCGGAAACATGTTTGAAAATATTGTCCAAAAAAATTTTCCCAATCTTGCTAAGGTGGTCGACATTCATATTCAGAAAATTCAGAGAACTTGTGATACACTATACAAGATGACCACCCCCAAGACATATACTAATCGGATCCTCCAAGATCAATGTGGAAAAAATATATATTAAAGGCAGCTAGCGAGAAAGGGCAGGTCACCTACAAA
>NW_016107323.1:86609-88951 GCF_001604975.1 Cebus imitator
AAAAAAAAAAAAAAAAGACCCTATCAGGATAACAGCTGACCTTTCAGCAGAAACCCTACAAACCAGAAGAGATTGGGGGCGTATATTCAGCATTCCTAAAGAAAATAAATTTTAACAAAGAATTTTATATTCAGACAAACTAAGCTTCAAAAATAAAGGAGAAATAAAACTCTTTTCAGACAGGCAAATGCTAATGGAATTCATTACCACCAGATTTGCCTTATAATATATCTTTAAGGAGTGTTAAGCATGAAAACAAAAAACCATTACTGGCCACCACAATAAGTACATAGACCACTGACACTGTAAAGCAACTACACAGTTTATGTAACAGCCTGTGTGAGAGCTAATAACATATTGATAGGATCAAATCTGAACATTTTCAAACTAAACTAGCTCATAAGTGAGCTAAATTCCCCCACTTAAAAGATGCAGAGAAGCAAACTAGATACAGAAGCAAGACCAAACTATATGCTGTTTTCAAGAGAACCATCTGACATGCAGTGACATCCATAGACTCAAAGTAAAGGGATAGAGAAAGATCTATCGAGCAAATGGAAAACAAAAAAGAGCAGAAGTTGATATTGTTACTTCAGGCAAAACAGACTTGAAACCAACAATGTTCAAAAAAAATGAAGGAAAGCATTACATAATAATACAGAGTTCAATTCAACCAGAAGACTTAACTATCCTAAATATGTATACACCCTGTACTGGAGCAACCAGATTCATAAATTCTTAGAGGTCTACAAAACGACTTAGTAAACCACACAAAAATAGTGGGAAACTATCACAAAGAGAATCCACAGTGATCAAGTAGACTATATTCCTGCGATGTAATGTTGATTCAATCCAACATAGGCAAATAAATAAATGTGATTTATCACAAAAACAGAACTAAAAAACAAACACCACATGATCTTGTCAATAGATGCAGAAAAAGTCTTTGATAAAACTCAACATCCCTTCATGCTAAAACCCTCAAACTAGGCATCAAGGGAACTTACCTCAAAATAATAAGAGCCATCTATGATGAACCCACAGCCAACATCATACTGAATAGCAAAATCTGGAAGCTTGAGAACTGGAACAAGACAAAGATGCCTACTCTCATTAGTACTCCTATTCAGCATAGTACTAGAAGTCCTAGCCAAAGTAATCAGGCAAGAGAAATAAATAAAAGGCATCCAAATAGGAGAGGACGTTAAACTCTCTCTCTTTGTAGATGTTATGATTCTATACCTAGAAAACCCCATTGCCCTAAGACTCCTAGTCTGATAAACATCATCAAAGTTTCAGAATAAAAAACCAATGTATAAAAATCAATAGCATTTCTGTACACAATAACATCCGAGCTGAGAGTCAAATCAAGAACACAGTTTCATTCACAATCACCACAGGAATAAAATACCTGGGAATACAGCTAACTGAGGCAGTGAAAGATCTCTACAATGGGAATTACAAAACACTATTGAAAGAAATCAGACACAGCACAAGCAAATGGAGAAATATTCCAAGTTCATAGGTTGGAAGAATTAACATTGGTAAAATGGCCATACTACCCAAAACAATTTACAGATTCAATGCTATTTCTATGAAACTAGTAATAATATTTTTTCACAGAATAAGAAGATACTATTCTAAAATTAATATGAAGCCAAGAAAGAGCCCAGACATTCAAAACAATCCTAAGCAAAAAGAACAAACTCAGAGGTATCACACTACGCAACTTCAAACCATACCATAAGGCTACAGTAACCAAAACAGCATGGTATTGGTATGAAAACAGACACATAGACCAATGGAACGGCTAGAGAACTCAGAAATAAAGCTGCACACCTATAATTGCCTGATTTTCAACAAAGCTGACAATAATAAGCAATTGGGAAAGGATTCCCTATTCAATAAATGGTGCTGGGATAGAGGATTAGCCATATGCAGAAGATTGAAACTGAATTTCTTTGATGCAATAAAAAAATGATAAAGGGGATATCACCACAGATTCCACAGAAATTCAAACCATCATCAGAGATTATTACAAACAACTCTATGCACACAAACTAATAAACCTGGAAGAAATGGATAAATTCCTGGACACCTGCCTCCTGCCAAGCCTAAACCAGGAAGAAGCCGAAACCCTGAACAAGGTCTGAAGTTGAGGCAGCAATTAAGAGCTTACCACCAAAAAAAATCCCAGGTCCAGATGGGTTCACAGCTGAATTCTACCAGACATACAAAGAGGAGCTGGTACCATTTCTTCTGAAACTATTCCAAACAATACAAAAAAAGGGAATTCTTCCCAAATCATTCTATGAGACCAACATCATCCTGATACCAAAACC
>NW_016107323.1:91135-108555 GCF_001604975.1 Cebus imitator
TGTTACCAAATTAAAAAAAAAAAAAAGAAACTGGATTTCTTCATTTCACCCTATACAAAAGTCAACTCAAGATAATTAAAAGACCTAAAACTTTAAAAACTTAAAGCTTGTAAAAACCTAAAACTTTAAAAACCCTAGAACAAAACCTAGGAAATACCATTCTGGACAACAGCCATGGCGAAAATTTCATGAAGAAAATGCCAAAAGCAATTGTAACAAAAAGAAAAATTGATAAGCAGGACTTAAACTAAAGAGCTTCTGCAAAGCAAAATGAACTATAAATAGAAGAAACAGAAGACCCACAAAATAGGAGAAAGTATTTGCAAACTATGCATCCAACAAAAGTCTAATATTCAGATTCTATGAGAAACTTAAACTAATAAACAAAAAACAAACAACCCCATTAAAAATGAGCAAAGGACATGAACAGACACTTCTCAAAAGAAGACATACATACAATCAACAAATATATGAAAAAATGCTCAACACCACTAATTATTAGATAAATGCAAATGAAAACCGCAATGGGATACTGTCTCACACTAATCAGAATGGCGATCATAAAAAAGTAAAAAAGTAGCACATGTTGGTGAGGTTGTGGAGAAAGGGGTACGTTTATACATTGCTGGTGGGAATGTAAATTAGTTTAGCCACTATGGAACGCTGTTTAGAGATGTCTCAAAGAACTCAAAACAGAACTAGCCATTCAATCCAGCATTATATTATATACCCAAAGGAATATAAATCATTCTACCATAAAGTCACACATGTTCATATGCTTGTTGCAGCATTATTCACAATAGCAAAGACATGTAATCAACCTCGATGCCCATCAATGATAGACTGGATAATGAAAATGTAGTACATATACACCATCAATACTATGCCATATAAAAGAATAAAATTATGTCATTTGCAGCAACATGAATAGAGATGGAGGCCATTTTCCTAAGTGAATTTATGCAAGAATAGAAAACCAAGTAAACATTGAGTGAAGATAGACACAAAAAAGGGAGCAATAGATACTGAGGCCTTCTTGAGGTTGGAGGGTGGGAGAAGTGTGAGGATTGAGAAATTGCCTATGGATACTATGTTCACTACCTGAGTGACAAAATAATCAGTATACCAAATCCCTGTGATATACAATTTACCCATGTAACAAATCTGTATGTGTATTCCCTGAACCTAAAATACAAGTTGGAAAGAAAAAATAGTTTTTTCCTTCAGTACTTTTAATATGTCATGCTACTCTCTCCAAGTCTATAAGGTTTCCACTGAAAAATCTACTGTCAGATGTATTGGAGCTCCATTGTATGTTATTTGTTTCTTTTCTCTTGCTGCTTTTAGAATCCTTCGTTTATCTGTAACCTTTAAAAGTTTGATTATTAAATGTCTTCAGGTGGATCACGAGGTCAAGAGATCAAGACCATCCTGGTCAACATGGTGAAACCCCGTCTCTACTAAAAATACAAAAAATTAGCTGGGCATGGTGGCACGTGCCTGTAATCCCAGCGACTCAGGAGGCTGGGGCAGGAGAATTGCCTGAACCCGGGAGGCGGAGGTTGCGGTGAGCTGAGATCGCACCATTGCACTCCAGCCTGGGTAACAAGAGCGAAACTCCATCTCAAAAAAAAAATATATATATACATATATATGTCTTCAAGTAGTCCTAATTAAATTAAATCTGCTAATTAAATTATAATCTTCTTGTCCTTGAATACTGATATCATTCTCTAGGTTCAGCAAGTTCTACTATCATGACTTTGAAAAACTTTCTAGCCCCATATCTTTCTCTCTATCTCCCCTTTAGGGTCAACAACTTAGGTTTGCTGTCTTAAGGCTATTTTCTAGATCTTGTAGGCATGCTTCATTCTTTTTTACTCTTCTGTCTCCTCTGTGTATTTTCAAACAAACTTGGTGTCTTCAAGCTCACTAATTCTTTCTTCTGCTTAGTCAATTATCTTTTTTTTAAATTGTACTTTAGGTTCTGGGGTACATGTGCAGATCATGCAGGATTGTTGTATAGGTACATACATGGCAAGGTGGTTTGCTACCTCCCTCCCCCCGTCACATACATCCGGCATTTCTCCATGTTATCCCTCCCCAACCTCCCCACCCCTCTCTGTCCTTCCCCTAGCCCCCACAACAGACCCCAGTGTGTGATGCTCCCCTCCCTGTGTCCATGTGTTCTCATTGGTCAACACCTGCCTATAAGTGAGAACATGTGGTGTTTGATTTTCCATTCCTGTCTCAGTTTGCTGAGAATGATGGTTTCCCAACTCATCCATGTCCCTACAAAGGACATGAACTCATTGTTTTTTATGGCTGCGTAGTATTCCATGGTGTATATGTGCCACATTTTCTTTGTCCAGTCTATCATCGATGGGATTTGGGTTGGTTCCAGGTCTTTGCTATTGCAAATAGTGCTGCAATGAGCATATGTATGCACGTGTCTTTATAATAGAATGATTTATAATCCTTTGGTTATATGTACAGTAATGGGATTGCTGGGTCAAATGGAATTTCTATTTCTAGATCCTTGAGTAATCGCCACACTGTTTTCCACAATGGTTGAACAAATACATTACAACTGTAATGCATTCTTCAGGATGTCAATTGCACTTTTCAGCATCAGATTTTCTGCTTAATTCTTTTAATTATTTTAATTTCTGTTACATTTACTCAATAGAATTCTGAATTCCTTCCCTGTGTTATCTTGAATTGTGTTGAGTTTTCAAAGCAGCTATTCTGAATTCCCTGTCTGAAAGGTTACATATCTCTGTCTCTTCAGTATTGGTTCCTGGTGTTTTGTTTAGTTCATTTGGTGAGGTCATGTTTTTCTAGATGGTCTTGATACTTGCCCATCGAGCTCATTGGTGTCTGGGCATTGAAGAGTTAGGTGTTTCATATAGTTCTCACCACCTGGGCTTGTTTATAGTAGTCCTTTTTGGAAAGGATTTCCAGGTATTCTAATAAATTTGAATATTCTAATCCAAGTTTTTTGACCGCTGCAGCTGTATTTGCCTTAGGGGACACTCTAAACCAAGTAATACTGTGGCTCTTGCAAGCTTACAGAGGTACCGCCTTGGTGGTGTTGGATAAGGTCCAGAAGAATTATCTGGATTACCAGGCAGAGACTCTTGTTCTCTTTCCTTAATTTCTCACAAATAAGCAGAGTGTCTCACTCTATGCTGAGCTGTCTAGAGCTGGGGGAGCAGAGCAATGACACAAGCACCCCTGTGGTCACCACCACTAGGACTTCACAGGGTCAGATCTGAAGCCAGCACAGCACTGGGTCTAGCCCAAGATCTGTGGCAACCACTAACTGGCTACTGCCTATGTTCACTCAAGGCCCTAGAGCTCTACACTCAGTAGGTGGCAAAGCCAGCCAGGCATGTGTTCTTCCTTTATGGGTGACAAGTTCTCCCCAACACCAGGCTGGTCCAGGGATGGAGGTTCAGACAGCAAGGAGTATATTAAACACCCAAATATTCCACATCCAGGTGCCAGAGCCTGGAGCTGGAAACCTTAGGAACCTACCTGGTGCTCTCTTTTACCGTCACTGCGCTGGTACCCAAGCCACACGACAAAGCTCTTCTCATTCTTCCCTCCCTGTTCCACACACAGAGGGCTACCACTGTCCCAGGCCCACTGGGAGTACTGACAGGCTATCACTGATCTTCACTCAAGGACTAAAGGCTCTTCACCCAGCTTGTTGTGAATGCTGCAAGGTCTGGGACTCTCTCTTCAGAGGAGTGGGCTCCCCTCTGGCCCAGGACACATCCATAAATGCCATCCAAGAGCCAAGTCCTAGAACTGGGAACCCAAGAGCCTGCCTGCTACTTTATTCCACTGTGGCCAACCTTGTACCTAAGCTCCAAGACAAAGTCCCCTTTATTCTTCCCCCTCCATTTGTCAAGCAGAAGGAGTCTTTCCTCATGGCCGCCACAGGTGGAAATATGCTGGGTCACACCTGAAGCCAGCATGTCTGGGTTTACCCAAGGCCCATGGCATATACTACCTGGTTGTTGTTGCTGATTATCTAGGACCCAAGGTCTTTAATCAGCAGGTGATGAGTTCTGCCATGATTAGGTCCTTCACTTCAAGGCAGTGGGGTCTCTTCTGTCCCAAGGGGTGTCTAGAAATGTCTGGGAGCTATGTCCTGGAATAGGGCCCTCAGGACTCAGCCCAGCACCGTATTCTATTGTGGCTGAGCTGATATTCAAGTTGCAAAATAAAACCCTTTTTATTCTTCCTTCTCCTTTCCTCAAGCAGAAGGAAGGAGTCTCTCCTGGAGCTGTGGGCTGTGCTGCCAGGGGTTGGAGGAGGGGTGGCACGAGCACTCCCTTGGCCACCCTGGCTGGAGATTCACTAGGTCATGTGCCCCCCAAGTCCACTGGCTCTGAGCCCAGCATAGCACCAGGACTTGCCTGGGAATTGCAGTCTTTGTGACCTAGACTGCCTTTCAAGTTTATTTAGTACCCAAGAGCTGTTTAGCCTATGTTAGTGAGGCTTGCAGCAACTAAACTTTTGAACACTAGGATAGGTGATTCTCCTCTGGCTAGGCCTAGTCTAAATGCTCCCTCTGGGTGCTGACTGAGTTCTGCTTGGTGTTGCTTTCCACTGTGACAGGGCAGAACTGAGATCCAATGGCAAGTCCCACAATTCCTGTGCTGTCCCTTACCCAAGCACACAAGTTCTCTCCCCATGCTTTGCTGCCACTGCTGGTGGGGTGTTGAGGTGATGGGGGAGGGGTAGCATCAGCAATTCAAGACTGACTTTTCTACGTCTTTATTGTCTCTTTCAGTGATATAAAACTAAAATCATGTACTGTGATCCCTCGCCTGATTTTTGGTTCTTATGAAGGTGTTTTTTGTGTGGATAGTTACTCAATTTGGTGCTCCTGTGGGGAGGATAATAGGTGAAGGCTTCTATTCAGCCATCCTGTTCTAACTCTTCTGAAAGGCTTTGTAGAG
Source organism: Cebus imitator (assembly GCF_001604975.1). Classification (NCBI taxonomy): domain Eukaryota; kingdom Metazoa; phylum Chordata; class Mammalia; order Primates; family Cebidae; genus Cebus; species Cebus imitator. The sequence goes on from NW_016107323.1 coordinate 96,112, forward strand.
GAGCAACAGGGTATGTGATACTTTGAAAAGATCACTTTGTCTAGGGGTGTAATACAAAGTTCCATTTATTTACATACTGATGCCTTTTATACATGTGACTGTGACATTTAGTTAGATCGTTCTGGTGGCAGTGAAGAAAAGGTATTTGAGGGAGATGAAAATAAAAGCATAATTACCAACTGGAACAATACTGAAATAAGGCAATAATATAGTAATAGGGAGGGAAAAATGATTTAAATTCAGATATATTTTTCATTACATACTTTGTTTATATTATATACATACTATATATGTGTGTGTATGTGTGTGTGTGTGCGCGTGTGTGTGTGTGTGTGTATAGTTGTTAGGGTTTGGTGGCTGTGGAGAAAGTGGTGAGGGTGTAGTATGACACCAGGATTTTGGTTTGACTGTGTAAGCCCTGAAATACAGAACACAAAAGGAGGGAATGAGTTGAGGCAGTAAACATGATGAGCTCAGTTTCAAATATGTTGCCCTTGATACACCCATAAAATATTCCAGTAGCAATGTTAATCACACCAGTTTCAGGTCCCAGGGAGAAAGTCAGGCCAGAAACAAGAATTTGAGAGTCATCAGCAGAAGAGATGGAAGCTAAACTCTGAAGGCAGCATAGGTCATCAAGAAACTTGACACTGGGGGTGAGAAATTTAAAAAACTAAGTATTGAGAAACAAAGGATCAGAGGGATAAGAACAATGGTAGTCAAAGGAGGAGAGAACCTCAAGAAGAGATGAGTGATCAACAGGGCCAGATGCATGGAGATGATCACATAAACTAGAACCTAATGTATCTATTATGTGTAGCAAAATAGAGTCAGAGGTGAATGTATTAGTCTGGGTTCTCCAGAGAAACAGAACCAATAAGAGATTAGATGTAGATGGGGATGTATTTTAAGAAATTTGCTCATGTGGTTATGGAGGCTGAGGCGTCCCAAGATGTGCAGTTGACAAACTGTGGACCCAGGGTACAGTTCCAGAATGAGTCTGAGTCCAAGGTTAGGAGAAGACTGGTGCCCCAGCTCTAAGACAGTCAGTGAGTAAGTTCTCCCTCACTCATCCTCAGTCCCTCAACGGATTGGATGAGGCTCACCCACAATCTTTACTCAGCCCACCTCATCCAGAAAGTCTCCTAAAGACACAGTCAGAAGAATGTTTAACCAAATCTCTGGGCACCTCAGAAAGAAGAGTGAGAAATCAATGAAACTGGGTGTCGACTACTGTTAAAAACTTTTGGCAGAGCGCTGATGGTGGTCACAAGATCAAACAGTATATTGGCCTTTTTTTTTTTTTTTTTTTTAGGATGGAAAGGTAAGCATTGTATATGTTGTAGGTTTATGGATTAATCAATCAAACTTTCTTGAGTTGGGGGAGACCAGATTGGGAAGAAATAGAGCTCAGGAAAGGAGGTCGGAGAGAGCTGGAGCAGAAGTGAGGGTGAGGAAGATCAGAGGATGAGGTTATGTGTGGGAATGGAAAGAAAAGATTTCCGAACTGGAGCTCAGGGAATAGAGCTCAGGAAAGGAGGTCGGAGAGAGCTGGAGCAGAAGTGAGGATGAGGAAGATCAGAGGATGAGGTTACCTGTGGGAATGGAAAGACAAGATTTCCGAACTGGAGCTGTTCTGGGTGAAGACAAAGCCCAAGATGCAGGCTTGAAAGGGGTGGCTGAAGAGGGATGGAAATTAAGGCTACTGGAGTGGAGAAAGCCAAGGAAGCGAAAGGCTCCAGTGCTCAGTAGGTTGTTCCTGTGGCTCTTTTCTTCTCGATGCAAGTTATTGACCTTTCTTCAGGGCCAGTATCAAAGGCCATCTTTGTAATAACTTACTGAGCCTCTCCTCTCCCTCAAAGTCACCAGGGCATCCTCCTACCCAAAGAAAGTATTAACATATTTACATGGCTAGATTAGTTCTTCATGAGTCTGAGTAATGAAGACTGTCTTATCACCCTGAATGCCTCTAGAGAAATAGTTCTCTATCTTTAGTATACAAAGGGACTACCAAGTAAGTAGCTTGTTAAAAGAGCCAATTTGCCAGATTCTGATTTCAGTGGGTCTGGGATGAAGATTCAGAATCTAAATATTAACAAACATCTCAGATATCTCTAATGGGATATCCGGGGAGAACGTCATTCAGTTGCCACCACGCTCTGTGGTTGAACCAAATTTTATGGAGAAGAATTATTAGACTAGAATGGAGTAGTCCTGTAACAATCCATTGCAAACGTTGAGTCCCAACTGCAGTTTGAAATATAACCGGCAGGTGGCGAACGACCCACACAACTCACAGAAATTACAGCTTCTCAGGCTCCCAATTCCCAGACCCAAAACCGCCCAGAAGAGGAGAATCCTATTTCCTAAGCAATGCTGTCAGCGACAATGGTGAGTTTCATCCTTCGCATGTGCATCCTGATGTACCAATGGCTCACCTCTTGCTCTGGTCCCCAGAGTTAAAGTCATGTTGACCCCATGACGTTGCTTTCTGGCTACCAAGAGCCACAATCCTGGCACCAGCAAGGACTGGTCAGTGGGAGAAGAACAGCAAAACAAGTTTGCTCAAAGGGAGAAATGGTTGCCACTAGAAGATCATGTGGTCCACACCTGAATTGTCTATGTAGTCAGAATCAGAGGGGAGGCATCTTACTCAACCCCCTCATTTTAAAGAGCCCAAGAAAGCATGAGTAACTTGCCAGAGGTCACAGAGCTAGAAAGTTCCAGGATTTCCTGGCATCTGTCTCTTTAAGTGGCTTGCCTTTTCACTGCACCTACCACTAACATGTGTCAAAGGGTGTGTGTATGCTTAAATCATTAGTGTCTGCTCATGAATTGTTATATAGGAGAAGCTTATGGACGACCATCTGGTTGGGGAAGAGGGGCTGGATGACTTTCGGATGCGTTTGCATAACAAGTCCACCACTTTTACCTAGACTGTGTATTTATTTGAGAGCAGTCTGGCAGACGCAGGAGGATGAGTCCAAAGAGAAGGAAGCATGGGGAAGAAGATTCTCTATGGTTGCCCCACTGCATGTTTTAATGAACTTTCTCATACATCTCCTTTAATGTCTACTAAATCACAGATTGATTGAAGGCACTCACTGTGTCTTATAGTTATCTGATGAATCAATGAGCATGTCAACCTTGATCATTTTTAGATCTAAACAGTATTTTTGAACATCCTAGATGATTAGCGTATACCTCCTGTTATGTATTTCTGTCTGTTTGTACTTAACACATATCCTGTGTTTATTATGTGCACTGTTGTCAGCATTTTACAAACATCCGGCTTATTCAATCTTGTCTTTGTTGCTGTTTCCTAAAGAGTCCATGACAGTGAATATCTACTATTAGAAATCTTTCTCTCTCCCTTTCTTCATCTTCCCCTCAAAAGGACTGAGATTCAGTTACTGGTCCCTGCCCGTGCTGCAAATACTTAGTCTGGGGAAGAGTGGTGGGGAGAGATGAAATACTTAACTAGCTGACCTGGGGCGCACAGTTTCCCTGGCAGATGCTGCGCTCAGGCTGCGGCTGGCTGCTTCCTCCTGAATCTGTTAGGAGTACACTTTCCCCTTGGCCCTCGGGGCCAGCGTCCAGGTTTGCCCCAGCGGTGGAGACAGCTCCAGCCACCGAACTGATACTATAGGCCAGAGCGTTCCCAGGCCGCACCGCAAGGAGTCGGGCTAAGCTTGGACTTTGGGGAGGTGGTGATGGACACAGGACACGTGGCCACACAATGGGGACACACGACTGACCTGAGTCACTTCGGTAAACTGCCTTTGCTTTCCGGAGGCAGCAGGAGCGTTTCGGGAACTCCAAGGCTCTAGGCGCCTGCATTCCTCGCCCCAGCAGGTAGTCCCCTCGCCTGGTTGAACGCCAGAGCATCCAAGGGCGTGCAAGCCCCCAAGAGCTCTCAGAGGTCCCTGACCTTGAGCGTTAATGCCCTTCCTCGTGGATGAGACCCTTGATGCGTTCCATCCGCTTAGGGGCTGAGACTGGCCAGGAAGCACTGAGAATGAACTTTACGCGCAGGTCAGATATAGGCACCCAGGGTTTTTGTGACGTCACAATGCCGTGGGGCCCGGTGAAAGGCAAAGGAAGGGTCAGAAAGAGATAGTGTATGCGTTGTGTGGCTGAAGGTGGGGGCATGCGAGAAGAGTGAAGTCCGAGGCATGGGGGAAGGGATTTGTGGACATATGAATTTAAGAAGGAACAATCAAGTTTGGGCGTGGGGGAAAGCAGGGTTTTTTTTTTCTTCCTCCCTCCTATATGCAAACTGTCACTTCGGGTTAGCATGAGCCCTTATCTGGCTCATTAGCATGAGCTGTGGCTAACATGCTTAAACCCTCTAATTATTTATTATGCCGTCACGGAGCGAGTTGCAACCCCACCGCGGGGCGCATTTTCGGGGACTTGCAGAGCTGGGCACCGCACTGGGACCGGGGCACAGCGCCTGGCCTGGCTGCGCGCTATCAGGGAGACCCCTCGCGGCTCAGGAGTCCCGCAGGGTCTGTTCTGAGGGTCAACGAAGCAGAGTTGTTGGGGGTCTGTCTGAAATGTCTTTTCACCAACATTCTTCCCCAGGGTCATTCTTCCCCAGCACGGCACTTGTCTGGCTGAACTGCATAGCACCCTAACTTCTCCACTGACAATTCCAAAGACCGAAGTTGGAGCGAAGAGGAACAGAATTTTTGCAAAAATAAAAACAGAAGCCAAACCCGGGGCAAACGGTTGGGAACTGGGGCTGGGTAGCCTGTTGAGTGCACCTTCCAGAAGAACCCTGGGGAGAACCTAAAGTTTGGTGGAGCCCTGTTCCCCACTCCTGCCTTCCAAGAGGATCCACAAAGTGGGGGTGGGAGATTTGATAGGCTGAAATCCGGTCACTCACGTCCACGGTTCTATTCAGAAAACAGTTTCAAAATAAGTTAACCTCTGTAGGGCGTTTTTCCCCCTCCCCTTCTAATTGTCCCCCCTTCCCCCACCCCCTCCCCATTTGAGTCTGTTTTATGGTCCCCTACGTTGTGCCAACTATTTTATCTTTATTCCTTCTCTTTCTCTCTTGCCATTCATTCTTTTTTGTGTGTGTGGCTTCTCCGGCTGATGTGCGGCTCGTTACCACCCACTGCACACTTGCTCCTGTAGCTGAGGTGTTTCTATACAAACTCCAGCGTCCAGTTGTCATATTAATTATTACACTGAGTAATGACTGAAATGGTCAAAATAAGGGGAGACTCAAGAGCGCTTTTTCTTGCGGCTCAAAGATTCAGCAAAGAAGCCGTGCAACAAAGCACTAATTGGTCCCCAGAAACACTCTGACAAGGCATGGAAGATAGGTTTCATAGAGCCCTTCGATTGTGAAGGGGGGAGAGCTCTGAATGGTCTCCACGCTTCTTTTCTAAACTCTCTTGCTGAGCAAAAAATGGACCTCTGTTTGAATACTGCCCTGATCCTTGAATACTATACCCAGCAGAGAAAAAAATGCACCATTTATTGTAAGTTTTTTTTCTTCTCTAGCTATTCAGGGGTTCTCTGTGAAGAATCAGCTGGTTTTGTTTACCGTGAAAGACCTTTACTTTATTTTCATTCTTGGAGGAGGTGGAGAGGAGGAGGGAAGGAAAGCCATGTGCCTAGACAGAGAGGAGCTGGCCTACTGTAACAAAATAGAGTGTAACAAATCCTACAAAAGTTTAGAATGTATTGATTCTTTGGAGAGCTATATAGATTAACGACTTTCTTTATGCTCATCCAAGGAAGGTATTTAATCATAATGTAAATGGGGCTTTAGAAAAAAATAAAGACTTAGCGTTACTTCTCCTTATTTGGAGAACTTCAAAAGGCCTGGTGAGGGTGGCTGCAAATTACCTCCTCACCCCACCCCACATTCCCTCCTTATCCCCAAAGCCACAATAAAATATAGTTTGTGCTTTTTTTGTTTTGTTTTTCCAACTTTTTTTTTTCTTTTTAAAGCATATTGAAAAAGTGAATAGATTTGTTAGAAGGCTGAATTCCTGACTGCAGGTGCAAGCCTGGCTGTTGTGACCAGGAAGCTGAGCCAAGCCAAATACATGGTTTGTGCTACTCTGCCCCCTGAGCAGGCCCCCCAAGGCTGGTGCAGAGTCAATGCAGGCTGGGCAGCAAACCTTTCTGAAAATTACCTTGGGAAGGGTGTTCTTAGAAGCAGTAGATTGTGCAGTCATGTTCTTTTCATTTTCCCTGGTTCGGACAGTGTCTAGCACAGGCTTAGAGCAACACACACCCCAGCAGGACAGAGGCTGTGTATTAATTATAGATCCTGGAAGCCGAATATTTGCTATGAATGCCAAGCACACTCACTTTTCTCAAAGCATCCACTGCTTCTGGAACTCAAGTCACCCCCAAATTGAGGCTTACACTAAAAATCTTGTAACAAAATCCAGAATCCAAGATTTGTGTTCATCTTTGTACTCTCTTTGCCTCAATTCAGAATCTAACTAAAGTTAAAAATATAACTTTATTAAATTACTTGTCCAATGGATATCCCAGTTTCACTTTAGTATCAATTCCTCTCCCCAAAAAGAAAGTATAAACTCTTTTTCAAAGAGATGAGTCATAACTTCTTTTTACAGAAAGATGACACACAATCAAGGGAATGTACATGGTTCTTGAGCTTGAGCAAAGGTGGCACTGGCCCGGCCTTCAGCTGTGACTGGAAATTAAGGAGACTCAGGACACAGGGTCTCTGATCTCAGGGCAGCAGACCCCTGTGGCCACCAGGAAAGCCATCTCCCCTTGCAGATCCTGGTGCTGAATGAAGATAAGGTCTATTCTGAAGTATGGTTCAGCTCCAGGGTGTTCTGATATAGGAAAGGGGCCTGAAGGTGCAGAAATTAAGTCCCTTATGAGAAGCCTTCTCATCTCTCTGCAATGTCTGTATTCTGGGTGATACTCACCAAAAGGGATCAGCACTTTGCCCTCCCACTCCCCCACCCCCAAGATGACACAGAACACTGTCTGAATGCTGCTATTTGAAGGAGTGGAAGGGCAATCTCTGATATGTAGAGAGATTTGCAAAGCAAATTACCCAACAACATCTGATTTAATTCTCATAACACCCTTGACATATAGGCAAAGAGAGTACCACCACCACATTTATGAATGAAGGTATCAACTCCCCTTTTGTGAGTTGTTTACGTCTCCCTTCACGTGATGATAAGTGGGACATTGTTCAAGTGTCTTAGCCAAGTAAAGCTCTAGGGACTTTCTCAGAATTGGGCCCACCGTGTGGCAAGTGAGCCATGGAAAGCAGGGCCCAGTGGCTCCGCCAAAGCCCCTTGCATGTGGAGGCCACAGAACATCTCTACAGTCTATCTCACTGTTCATATCTAAAAATAGGGTTTCTATCTCCATCACCTTAATATGCCAGCATCACCGCCATTTCTCACAAAGGACAGGAATTACTCACTTCTAGGTGCTGGGACAGTGAGACAGAGTGGCACTGGATCTCCATTGGCTGGAGAGATGTTCACAGAGTGGTTCCAGGAAGCCAAGTGCTGAGGCTCCTCCTGCCACAAACCCTTTCCTGGGTGGGTTGTGTAAGCATGACTTCCTTATTAATCCCTTTCTCTTTAGACCTGGACTAGAGTGCTCTACATACGTATCATTGAAATCTCACAACTCTTGGAGGCAGGTGCTGTAATTATTGGCATGGGTGAAACAGAGACTCCCAGAGTGTCTCAGGGTCACACAGCTCTCAGGCAACGGGGCCTCGATACCAAGTCAAGTCAGCCTGCTTTATCTGTAATTCCATGGTCCTAGGAGAGCACAACATGTGGCCATTTCTCTCAGGGAGGGAAGAGGGATTATAATTTAGGTCACAGAATCAGAGGCAGGATTCTAATTTTGGCTCCTGAGCCCCCCATCTTTTGCTTCACACTAGTGAAAACGCCCAGAAAGCCAATGTCAATGGAAAACTCTCCTTGGTAGAATCTCCAAGGTTAGAAATGCAAATCTCTAAAGAAAATTCATAGACTATTCTACCTTAGGGTTAGAGGAGAAAGTGGAGATGAGCAATGAGCCACAAACTCCAGGTTTACCTGAGTGGGAAGAGGAGAATGCCTGCGCTCTTGGAAAGCTTTGCAAAGCCTGTAAGGAAGAAAACAGCATACTAGGGTGAGAAGAGTGAGGACAGGCTCAGGGCTGGTATAGGGAGAATAGGGGCAAATATTCTGACGGTTTTGGCCAGAAGGATCCCAGTGCCAATTATCTTTTCTCCTGTGCTGAGGCCAGTGAGTAAGGCCACTACAAGACAAGCCTTCTTCACTACAATGCAATTCCATTTGGGCACCCATTTCCTGGTATGTGGGAGGGGGGAGGGGAGAGGAGGTTCTGTCTTCGAAGTCCCTGGTAATTGAGATCTCCTTGTACCCTTCTGGAAGAAGGAAACTGGGAACAAGTGCTGGCTACCAGCAAATTTTCTAAGCTGTTAGATACAAGTTTCAAAATTAGCTAGTGTACATCCCTTCTGTGCAGATCAGGACACTGAGGCCAGGAGAAGCAGAAGGACTTATCCAATGTTATAAGGCACCACTGCGGTATCTGAAGTATGGTAATACCACATATTGTGGTAGAGCTCAGACTCTGGACCTTTGTGAAGTGAGTCCAAGTTGGAACGGAGCTTGGGGCTCATGATTTAGCTTAATGTAAAAGAAAACACAACTAGACGCTTCCACGTTTGTGACACTGTCTCTCACCCCCAACACTCAAGTATTTCAGTGAAATGGAGTGAACGGGGCATTTGGACACAGCTGGGTCATGTGGGTAGTGGGTAAGGAGTGACTGAATAATTCCTATTTCTGCAAGTGGTCTGAGGCATCCTCTGGCTGGGAGGCGCAGAGTGTCCAGGCTGTGTGGTGACTCTGCTTTTGGGGCTCACCCCCTATACTTCCAGAGACCTTTTAGCCCCTTTCCTGTGATCAAGGGTGCAGAGAAAAGCCTGAAGTGTGACTCCCACAGGGTTCAACCAGTCCTGTGAGGTCAGCAAGCCACAGGCTGCCATGGGGAGCAGGGGCTGTGTGGCTGGGAGGTTACAGAACTGATCTCTGTTGGCACAATGTGGTCCTATACCTCTCAAGTCTACCTATTCTACAAAGAGGAAACTGAGGCAGAGAGGAGAAGTGATTCACTTCGGGAACTGCCCGTCCTAATTGCCCAGCATCATCACTATTGTTCCACAAACACTCAGCCAGCCCACATACCAAGAGGGACTCCCTGTGTCACCCCCATTGCCCCTTTAGAAAGACCCATCTCCACAAAGCGGAGTTCAATTAGAAGCAATTATCCGGATAATTCACCACAATCATTCCTGCACCCAGGTCTCGGATTATTTCTACTGGAAAATCAAACGGATGACTGCCCTCCACTTCTTTCTGCCTGTGTAGACACAACTCGAGACGCGCCCCAGCTTCTCTCAGGACCAGAGCTTTAAAGAGTGGGGCCTGTTGCTAGGTCTGCTTTCTCCGCAGCGCCGCATCCCCAGACGTACTGAAGCTGGACGGGGTTCTGGCCAGAGAGCGCCAGGGCCGAGGGCCCAGGAAGGGCGCCTGGGCAGGCGCTGTCCAAGCGGCCGAGCAACTGCTGCGAGCGCCTACCCCTCCCTCGCGGCGCCAGCACGCGGCCCCGCCGGGCTCGGCTCCCAGTCGCCTGCCACCGGCCCGCCGGGCACACGCCTGGGGCGGGATGGAGGCTGCGCCAAAGGCCGCCGAGGTGCCCGCGGCGGCGCTGAAAAACCAGGGAAGCTCCACCGGAGTCTCAAGCGCCATCACCCAACCCCGCCCCGCATCCTTCTTCTCGGAGGGTCTAGGAATATCCCAGAGCACTCCCTTCTCTACGCTGTCCCCGAGGCTGGTCCGGAAATAATCCTTGTGTAGGGGGGTAGGGGAGAATGGGAGGGGTGGGGGGCGATGCTACAGGTGCCAGAGGTCTTTCTAGGGACGTTCCTGCCATATACTCCCCTACAGCATGGTTCACAACCACTCCTCATTGCCGCTTCTCCTCAGACCCCCCCACCCCAGCCACCCGCCCACGCTCAGTGGTGGGGAGCACATCCTAGCTTTCAGAGCTGAATGGGACCTTAGAGATGATGCTCTCCGCTGCAGAAGAGGAAGTGGGGGCTCAGAGAGGATGCTACTTACAGGGAGCCACAGAGCATTGAGAGGACGCCTTGGGACTAGAACCCACGTTTTCACTTAGTCCAGCACTTTTTTCACTGTCCTGAACGGAGTCCTCCCCCACCCCAACTTTCTAAACTTCAGTCTTAATATGCTCCACTCCTAGGGTCAGCGAAGAACCCTAAGAGAATAACAGTGAGGAGGGGAAGAAAACAAGAGAAGTCGAGCCCCTCTCCCTCCTCACCTCCACACGGCTCCTGTGCCATTTTTTTCTGCCCAAACCCTTCCCTGCGCTTTGCTCCAAGTTCTAAGCAGAATCCAAGGTAACTTCACCCCAAATCTTTCCACCCATACACCTCAATTCCTAGAGCTATTTGTCTCTCCTGTGACGCCCCCTACCCCCTTTCTAAAGCCACCCCCGGCTGCAGCCCGCCCCGAGCGCGCCGCCTGTTTATTCAGCCGGGAGTCCGGCACGCGCCAGGCGCACGCACTGCAACAACAAACCCGGCTGAATGGAGAGTTTGCAAGGAGCGGGAGAAAGGAACGGGAGGGGGGAGAGGAGAGGAGAAGGGGGAGTTTAGGGAGTGGGTGGGAGGAGGAGGTAAGAGGAGGGGGGGAGTGGGGGCTGCAGCCGCTCGCAGCAGCAGCGGGGAGTGGGGGGCGAGGCGGGGCCAGTGCTGCGCGTGGGGCTGGGTGTCCCATTGAAAAGGCGAACGCACTCCAGCCGCCCAGCACTCTCTCACTTCTGGCCAGGGAACGTGGAAGGCGCACCGACAGAGATCCAGCCAGGGAGGGCGAGTGAAAGAAGGAAATCAGAAAGGAAGGGAGTTAACAAAATAATAAAAAACAGCCTGAGCCACGGCTGGAGAGACGGAGACCCAGCGCAAGAGAGCGCAGCCTTAGCAGGAGAGGAAAGAGGCAGAGCGCGCTCAGCATTGACTTTTGCTGCTGCTTCTGCTTTTTTTTTTCTTAGAAACAAGAAGGCGCCAGCGGCAGCCTCACACGCGAGCGCCACGCGAGGCTCCCGAAGCCAACCCGCGAAGGGAGGAGGGGAGGGAGGAGGAGGCGGCGTAGAGGAAGGAGAAAAAGCATTTTCACCTTCTTTGCTCCAGCTCTAAGAAGTCTCCTGGGAATTTTGTATATATATTTTAACTCCCCTCAGGACTCCTCTTCATCTTTCCTCTTTCCCTCGCTGTTCCTGCACCCAAGTCCTGTCTGTGTCCCCCTCGCGCGCCCCGCACCTCGCGTCCCAGCTTGCTCTGATTCCACGACTCCTTGGCCGCCGCTGCGCATGGAGAGCTCTGCCAAGATGGAGAGCGGTGGCGCGGGCCAGCAGCCCCAGCCACAGCCCCAGCAGCCCTTCCTGCCTCCCGCAGCCTGTTTCTTTGCCACCGCCGCAGCCGCGGCGGCGGCCGCAGCCGCAGCGGCCGCACAGAGCGCCCAGCAGCAGCAGCAGCAGCAGCAGCAGCAGCAGCAGCTGAGACCGGCGGCCGACGGCCAGCCCTCAGGGGGCGGTCACAAGTCAGCGCCCAAGCAAGTCAAGCGACAGCGCTCGTCCTCGCCCGAACTGATGCGCTGCAAACGCCGGCTCAACTTCAGCGGCTTTGGCTACAGCCTGCCGCAGCAGCAGCCGGCCGCCGTAGCGCGCCGCAACGAGCGCGAGCGCAACCGCGTCAAGTTGGTCAACCTGGGCTTTGCCACCCTTCGGGAGCACGTCCCCAACGGCGCGGCCAACAAGAAGATGAGTAAGGTGGAGACGCTGCGCTCGGCAGTCGAGTACATCCGCGCCCTGCAGCAGCTGCTGGACGAGCATGACGCGGTGAGCGCCGCCTTCCAGGCTGGCGTCCTGTCGCCCACCATCTCCCCCAACTACTCCAACGACTTGAACTCCATGGCCGGCTCGCCGGTCTCATCCTACTCGTCGGACGAGGGCTCTTACGACCCGCTCAGCCCCGAGGAGCAGGAGCTACTCGACTTCACCAACTGGTTCTGAGGGCTCGGCCTGGTCAGGCCCTGGTGCGAATGGACTTTGGAAGCAGGTAGGTTGCATTTTGGGGTGGGCAGGGGGGTATTCTTGCCTTCGTGCTCCCTCTGAGTGTCTGTGGAAGTGAGGATGTCTCCAAGGAGATGGGGGGATTTTTATTTAAAGGATTTGTGAAAGTTTGTCGATTTCAAGTCCTAGTTTGTTAGTTTCAGCACTGGCTTCTGAAAGTGGCTTTGCCCAGGTCTCCAACTAGTGAAGGGTAGGAGTGAGGTGAAGAGATGCTCGTGAACCGATTACTGGGACATGTCAAAA
>NW_016107323.1:108771-111756 GCF_001604975.1 Cebus imitator
AAAAAAAAAAAAAAAAAAAAAAAAAAAAAAAAAAAAAAAAAAAAAAAAAAAAAAAAAAAAACAGTCAACCAACCCCAATGCCAACTAAGCTAGACAAGCCTGAGAGACATGGCTTTCAGAAAACGTGAAGCGCTCAGAACAGTATCTTTGCACTCCAATCATTCACGGAGATATGAAGAGCACCTGGGACCTGAGTCAACGCGCAACACGCAGCTTGTGTGCAAAAGCAGTGGGCTCCTCGCAGAAGGGAGCAGCACACGAATTGTAGTAACTCCCACCACCACTAACATGCACAGCTGAAAGCGCCTGCTCTGGTCCCTTCACCTCCCTGCCCTCTCTCAAAGTGCAGTTCTTAGCCCTCTAGAAATGAGTTGCTGTCTTTCGTCTCAGTAGCCCCCACCCCAATAGCTGTAGACATTGGTTTACAGTGAAACTATGCTATTCTCAGCCCTTTGAAACCCTGCTTCTCCTCCAGGGCCGGATTCCCAAACCCCATGCCTTCCCTCACACTGTCTTTTCTACCATTTTCATCATAGATTGCTTCCAATCTTTTGTGAATTTTTTTATTATAAAAAAATCTATTTGTATCTATCCTAACCAGTTTGGGGATATATTAAGATATTTTTGTACATAAGAGAGAAAGAGAGAAAAATTTATAGAAGTTTTGTACAAATGGTTTAAAATGTGTATATCTTGATACTTTAACATGTATTGCTATTACCTCTGCATATTTTAGATGTGTAGTTCACCTTACAACTGCCATTTTCCCTATGTGGTTTTGTAAAGAACTCTGCTCATAGGTGAGATCAAGAGGCCACCAGTTGTACTTCAGCACCAATGTGTCTTACTTTATAGAAATGTTGTTAATGTATTAATAATGTTATTAAATACTGTTCAAGAAGAACAAAGTTTATGCAGCTACTGTCCAAACTCAAATTGGCAGCCAGTTGGTTTTGATAGGTTGCCTTTTGGAGATTTCTATTACTGCCTTTTTTTTCTTACTGTTTTATTACAAACTTACAAAAATATGTATAACCCTGTTTTATACAAACTAGTTTCGTAATAAAACTTTTTTCCTTTTTTTTAAATGAAAATAACCAGCTGCCTCTTAAGCTTTCTTTGACTCTGATGCCCCAGTCCAGTTTTATGAAAATGTCAAAAAGGAGAGGTGGGTGGAGAAGAGAACGTTGCAAAACATGCTAAGTGACAGAAATGACAATGATAAGTGCTACAGCCAGGTCTATCCAAATGGTGACTTTGTGATGAATGTGTGTATGTGTGTGTGTGTGTGTGTGGACGCGCACACACGTATACAGGTATATATGTTTTCTTTCTATCCTATGCTGCAAATGTACACACCCACCAAAAGAATAGTGATTTATGGCTGCGTTATCCTTTGATCAAAATTTAAAATCCCCCCAAAAAGTGAACCAGAAAGAGAGAGTCCTCCACCATTTTCCAATCCTCAATTCCATTCTGAGTTTCTCCTTGTGAAAGTATGGTGGGGCTGGCTGAAATAATGGAGACTAGGTCTGGGTGGGGAGCATGTTGGTGCTGGGATGGGGGTTGGAGAGGCAACTCTCTTCACATACAAGCTCCCAGTGGTGAGCACCTTTCTCTTCCCTCACTTCCAGGCATAGATTTTCTACTCCTTTTCTCCAATACACATACTTGCCATATTGATTTTAAGTAAAAGACATATATGATATGAACTCATTCCAGAAGGATTGAGATTTTAATTAAAAAAAAAAAAGCATTAGAAATGTGTGGTCGCTTTGAGACACTGGCCTATCTAAGCTTGTGACTCTATCCTAATAGCGTGAGCTGCGTGTAAAAGTACCCAATTACCAAGATTCAAAAAGAAATTGGTGGGTTTTTGGCTGGCTTGCTTCTTGTCAGTTAGCAAGGACGTGATTAGAATCCTACTCGGCCTCTCGCCGGCTCCTCGCTCGCCGCCTGCATTACTTGCAAATTCAGTTTGCGTGTCTCCAGCCAAGCGGAAAGCCGAGCGCAAAATGCATCTTACAAAACCCAACAAAGAACGGGTAGCCAGCACGTCTTCCAGAGTTAAAAATCTAGTCTGTGTTGGTACATCTATACCATTTAGTGGCACAGAATAATCATTTTTTAAAGCCGCGATGCGCGGAGCACGCCACAGCGTCTGATGTCATTTTGCTAAATGACCCTCTATAGAATGCACATTGAAGCTTCAGTCCCTTTCAAAGAGATGAGCGTAATTAAGGAAAAAAAATCAGTAAATTCCTCGTCGCCATAAATAATCGGACTTTCTGCCAGCAGTGGGCCAATTTAGAGCTTACTTGAGAGAAGTAATGCTTTTGTGATGCCTGCTTTTATTTTTATCTTCTCATTTGGAGGACCAGAGCTGGGCTCCACCCCCACTCTCCATTTCTCTTTCCTTTAATTTAGCTCCTTTGCAAGTTTACAGATAAGGTACGCAAAGAAAGTGTAGCAAGTCATTTATGGCTATGAATATAACATTAGGATAATGTTTCAGCCTCCACAAAAGGAGATATTTTTCTTTTCCTTCTCCGGCGAAGACAGGTGTTCTTTTACTCACTTCTGAATGGGAAATAGCCAGTCTCGTTAAACTCGAGGCAAAGTTAGTCGTTTGCCACAATGCGAAGGCAAACTCGAAAAATTCACAAAAACACACACAATTTTGCCGAAGCTAGGAAAGGGCAAAGCGAGGATTGGGCAAAATCTCATTACATCTGCTCTAATCGCTTAGCAACACAAAGCCGGGGCTTGTGCGGGGAAGGGAAGCTATTCACAGCGCTCTGACAGGCCGCATTCAGCGCGCGTTAGTCAGCTCCATAAATCACCGCTGCCTATTGGCTGCGCGGCGGGCTTTGGAGCGGCCCTGGGCTGTCAGCGAAATACAAAATGTAGACCCCAGAGGCTAGCAATAGCAGGCTCTCTCCGGCCTTAGCCCCCACCTTTTTTTTTTTTTTTTTTTTTTTTTTT
>NW_016107323.1:111816-257045 GCF_001604975.1 Cebus imitator
ACCTGGAGACCACCGAGTTAAGACTGAAGACACGCCTTAAATCGACGAGGAGGAGCGGGGAATGCGAGAAAGAAAGAAAATACAGACCTGCCGCTGAGGGCTGCAGAGCTGTTGAAAGGCAGGCATCATCAGAAACTGGGAGAGAGCTATTACACAGGTTTCGCCTCCCTGACATAGTTCTTTTAACATTTTATTAAGAGTAGGAGGGTTTGCATCATGAAGAATCTATCTCAAGTTCACATCAGGCAGGACCCACCAAGGAAGAGAGAAGAAATCATTCTGTGGTTTGCATAGAACTTATAAGGAGTAGGACAGAGATGTCTTAAGAAAGAGGGATAGAATGTGCCTTTCCACTTCGCTGTTCTTACAGTGCTGGAGATGTTTAAACACAGAAGTAACAGCCCAATTCCTTGATACACACAACAGCTAGGTGAAGCCACCTAAAGGAGTTAGGAAATGGGTTGGTGGCAGATATTGCAAGCAATATGTAAATGTTAACCCCTGCTGTTGTTGCTATTCTTATCTTCCAGTCTTGTCTCTCAGTTTCCTGGGGACTGGTCAGATGCATCTGAATCACAGCCCAGACTGGATGTGGAATCAAGGGAGATTTTCCTAAGAAGCCCAGATTGCCTTACCTCAAATGCCACCTCCTCCAAGAAGCACTTCCTGACCACCCTCCTTAAAGTAGCTCTCCATCTGCTACAATCACTGTCCATTAATCCTGTTTTTCCTTCATGGTATCTCCCGCTATCTGAAAATGCTGTATCTTTGTTTGGTTATATGATTATTGTCAATTACACAGTACTAAAAGTTAACCTCCCTGAAGCCAGAGATCTTGTCTTGTTCACCATTATCTGCCCCGCCCCTGGGAAGATAGGTATTTGTTGACTAAATGGACAAATGGAGATTGTCTTCTCTGCTCCACTGAAAGTTATGTTTTTCATTCTTCCTTTCCCTTCCACATGCACTCTCCACCCTTCTCTGCTGTTCTGCCTCAGGAGGCAGGCTCATCTTTATGGAATTCATCACAAGGGTTGTGTGCCCTTCTGGCTTCCTCTTGGGTTTGGCCAGTGGGAGACACCAGCAGGAACTGGCAAAGTGGAAGGGGAGATAAGTTGGGATATTTTTGTCCCTACTCCATCCCTCCCTCGGCCCTGTTGCTTTGGCGGTGGCTCTGCTCCTTGTCTGAAGGCCAGTGCCCTCATCAGGAGGCTTCTCTCCCACAGATACAGCTCTTGCTGAGGTCTAATAACAACCTCTTTCTCTTGCCTCTTAATTAAGGCCCAGAGCTGGTAAGGGCTCCTCCTTGTTCCTAGTCTCTGGGCGCAGCATCATTTTGGTTAACCTCACCAACATCTCTGTCTTTCTGTTAAGCCTTTTTCATTTACCCTGTGCCATCATCTCTCTTGCTGACACTGTCTGGTACACAGGCAATTTCACCACAGGATCTCGTGGAAATACCAGTTTTGTGTAAGAGAGATTTTTCAGGGACTCCTAGGGCTGTAAGTAAGAAACATCCTAGACTATGGATGAACCCAACTCCATATAACACGTAACTCTAGAAGCACCACTTCATCTTTTTGAGCCAGGAGTGAAGTCAATTACAGTTTTCTCTTCTAGATAATGAGGAAACTGATACCTTCCTTTGCGTAGATGACCAGATGAACAGAAAATGAAAGGGCTTTAGAGCAACCAATGACAATATCAATGCAAGAGATACATGCTTCTTATGATCTTTCTGAACCAGGGAGTAGGGTGGTACTCAGGACTTGCAGAAGCTGTTGTTGCTGTTGGAAGCCACCCCCATTTTCTTTGCCCATTCATTCACTCTGCAATTTATACACTCACTTCAAAAGGAAAGGAAAAATGATTAAATTTGGTCAACATTTCTAGAACTTAATTGAGTTAATTTGTGTTTTTTAGAGAGAGCTCTCCAAGAAGCATCTTTTGTTGCAACCTCCTTTAAAACACACTGTGGATGCTTTTGTGGTGTAATAATCGTCCACAGCCTCAGGTCCCTTTACTTATTGCTGAAAAGCCTCTGAAGTTTCTCCCTCCTTCCACTCCTGAGCCAAGAAATGATTCTTTTCGGACTTCCCCAGAAACTCCAGGTCACCCGGAGTCCACGATAAGATGGGAAGTGGACTCGCTGACACTAAGGTTCTTTACCCACTGCGAAAGCAGTGGCTTGGATCTAGCGCAGGTAGAAGTTACATTCCTTCTTCCCTTGTATGCAAGATTAGGTTGTTACAAAAGAGGGTGTGTAGGTTAATGGCAGGAAGCAAGTTGAAGCTCGGAGCTCCGGCCCCGAGCGCGTGTCAGGCTTAATGATTTATTCAAGCTGCAGCGCATCCGGGCGGTGATTGGCTGCAGGCATGCGTCCGCTGTCAGCGGCGCGCGCCAGGGACTCGCCAGGCTACCTGAAGCTGGGGGGGGGAGGGGGGGGCGCGGGGGGGGGGGGGGAACAGTAGGCACGTGGACCCGAGGGGAGAGGTGTGAAAAGGAGGAACAGGTAGGAGTAGGGGGTGAGAGAGGAAGAGGGAAAAACAGAGATAGAGGAAGAGAGACAAGAGGATATGGGAAAAGAAAAAGTAGGGAGAGATTGGGAGAAGCGGAGAGAAGGGAAGGAAGGAGGGAGAAGAGAGAAGAGAAAATCTAGCGTAGGTTGCGGGGGTGGGAGAAAGGAGAGAGGAAAATATGGAGAAAGCAGAAGACAAAAACAGGAGGGAGAAAGAGTGACGGAGAGGCGAGGATAGAAGAATACAAGAGAGAGAGCAGAGAGAGAGGTTGGAGACGGGAGTGGGACGCGCTCCCAGAACGTCCCGCCTGCGCCCCCCTCCAGGCACCCAGCGGGCGGCGGCTTACAAAGCCTCTTTTGATGCGCTGGCTACCAGGGCTATTTTGGGGACGAGTTGGGGGAACGCCGCCAACCCACACTCCTTGGAGGGAGTCACTTTCTGTAAAGTGCGTTGGAGAGCACTGGGCCCCGGCTCCGGGCTTTCGAAGCAGGAAGTGGATGCAGGGGACAAAGGCTCCGCACCTGCCAAAAGCGAGAGCCTTAGAGAGCGCCTCCCCCCTCGCCGCTCCCTGCTCCCCCGCCGGCCCGGGAAGCCGCAATACTGGGCTCCTTGCGGCCTGCGCCGCAGCCTCGGGACTCGACCCCAGCCGAGCCCCGCCCTCCGCATCGTCTTTGAGCCAAACTACTTCTGCCTGCCTTTCTTTGGATCTGCCTTTCGCTGTCATCTGATTCACTTTCTCTTTCGCCTCTCTTTTCTTTCTTCCTTTTCTTCTTCCTTCCCCTCTTCTTTCTGGCTCATATGTTCTTTCTTTTTTGTTATCGTTATTTACAATTAAAAAAAACAAAAACCCAGAGTCTTCTAGATTGGTGCTCTGCTCAGCTGGTGGACTTTCTGGAAAGAGGGAGGACAGTGGAGAGAAAGAGAAGGAAGGTATTGCTGGAGGAAAAGAGTGACATTTGAAAATCGAATGGGAAAACCAGCCCTCTGTGTGCCTTTGCCTGGATGAAGTTGCTGAGCCTGCAGGGGTCAGCAGTCAGAGGGCGGCTCCTTGTGTTGGGGCAGCTGGAAATTCTGTCAATAAGCACCCCTCTCCTGAAGACCAGACAGAAGTAAAGCCGGCGATTCCTTCCCCGAGCCACCTCCCCAGTACACACAGGTTTTGGGTTCCTCCAGCTATCTCTCTTTACTAGGAAAAACAGTCTTGTGTCCATTGTCCAGGTGCCAGCAGGGCCTTTGGCGAAAGGGAAGCCAGCCAGCCTTCTGATCAAACTCAAAGGTTAGTTAAAAGACAAAAACAGCTGAAAGTCTTCATGAATAATGTTGGGCCAGCTCCTCCCACCCCCACTCCACCACCCCAACCCCCTTCCCAACTTAGTGTAGTGCAAGCCATGCTCAATGCCCTACCACTTGGTTATGCTGCTCGCCTAAGTCAGAATTTCACAGAAGGCCGAGAAGAAAAGCTCCCACAATTAGGGGTCGCCTGTCAGAAAACATTAATGCCTTCCTCTCCCAGCCTGTCAGGCCTGCTGCAGATACAAACCGCCATGGCGAATTGGCCCTCCACCCCATGAAGTGCCCGCCAGCCAAAGGAACAGGGATTTGCAAGCCAAAGGAGATGGAGCCTGCCCTAGTGCAGTTTCTGCAGTGCCCTGACGCAGAGACATGCCCCCGGCTTCTGCTTTCTAAGACTTGGCGGTGGTGGATGCCTGGGAGAGGTCATACAAGATAGTCCTGCAGATGGGCAGATGAATGACCTCCCAGACCAGGGCAGTATAGCAGCACATTTTCCTGCAATGGAAATGGATAATATGTATACACATGGCTACATCCTTATCTCCTGTTTGCTGAGCATTTTTCAAGTGCCAGGGATCTTATTTGGTTAATGATCACAGCAACCCTTCAAGGTGGTATATTATTATATTTATCTTATGGGTGAATAAAACTGAGAGTCCATGACACCTAAGCAGCAGCAGACAGAACTGGACCTAAAATTTGCCTGACTCCAAATATCATGCCTCTTCCACCACAATCCAGCCCTTAGTTTCTTCAGTAAGCTCCAGACACCAACGCTATGCTTGCTTGCTTCTGAAAGCATTACCAACACTTGAGCGTGTTCTTTACCATCTTCCTTGTATTACCGAGAATATTTTCCACTTTTAGAACAGTATCTGGCACATCCTTGACACTCATAAACTTGTGGAAGGAAGGAAAGAGGAAGACATGAAGAAAGGAAAGAAGGGAGAAAGGAAGAAATTCCTTAGAAAAGTCCTTTTGGTTTTCTTTGAACATTATTTTGTTCCGGAAGATATCTGACTTTACGTGAAGAGATCTGCTTGGGATTCTTGATGTACCATCAATTAGTTCGGGAATGGAACCTTAGTTTTCTCCTCTGCATAAGTAGATATAATAATAACTACCTTCTATGGTAATGATGAAGATAATAAGATTAACTTTGCAAAAGTACCTAGCATGATATCCAACACATCCTCAAGATAATCCAGTTGAAAATGAAATAGATATTAGTCTTTTGTTTTTGTGTATCAAGAAAATGCATATCACACATGCTTTCCATCTGTGAAACAAAAATGTTGTGCCAGAGGTAAGTCCTCAGGGAATTTTTAATACTGTTGTTCTGTGGTGTTCATGCCACCAAGATAGAATGAGATAAAGCAGAGATCACATTCACAGGTCAAAACTTCTGGAAGGAAAGAAAGAGGAAAGACTGGCTAATGTTGTGGAAGACTTCCAAAAAGTAAGCCGTCATCTTCCAGCAAGTGCAGAATGATGGCATTACTTCTTTCTGGTGAAGCAGTTAGGAAATTATCAGCCCATTTTGTGGAAGGGAAAAATGAAGCCCCAAGATGCGACTACTTTGTTAGGAGAAAATAAACACTGCAAGTTACAATTGGCCACTATCATTCCCTTCCAGGAGACATATCCTCTGAGATTTTTTGGAGTGATTTAGAACTTTAGTTTCTTTAGGCCTTGGAAGGAACATTTTCAGAAAACTATTCATAGAGATTCAAATGATAGTCATGATTTCCATTGCATGGGACATTAGCTAAATTATTAAAACTTGCTTCAGTTTTCAAACCTCCAAGATTGCTGTCACTATCTCTCTCGATTCGACCCACCCATCAGCTCTTCTAAGTTCTAAAACACCAATTTTTAGAAAACGGAGGGAAAAAAAAAAAAAAACCTAGCAAAACTACTGTTGATGATCCCAGAAATGTTTGATAGTTCTGCAGAAGTTGGTCAGCTTCTTGGTCATCATATTTCACTGAGTCCTTGTATGATGTTTTTATTTCTGGAGAGCAAAGATGATCTTCAGTATGTCGCTCTTTGTCTTTCTCACATTTTTTTTTGTTTCCCCCATTCTCTGGGCAACCTTCTTCATATTCCAGAAGACAGCTTATGTTTTTGAAATATAATTACTTCATGGACTGTTAGCAAAAAATAATGGAGGCCAAAAATGAAAACACAAGGTCTACTTTTCTGATATTTTATGAAAATATTACATTGTCTAAATAGGTTCAAAATGCAGTAGTATTTGATATGTAGGGCAGATTTAGAAACAACTACAAATCTGTTCCACATAAGCACATATATAGGACCCTGAAATGAAAACTGTAGTTGGTATAACCACAGCGATGTAGCCGATGGTGGTTCATGTAAACTAATGATGATATTTTTTCCCTTGAAAATCCATGAAAATATAATAACCAAACTATCTCAGCCTTGGGGGGATCATCTGGCTAGGCTATCAGGGTTCAGCATTCAGACACTCACATCTCCACTTCCTGAGGATATAGAAGCTGTGTTTGGAAGAGAGAGCAACACGTGTATGGCATGTTCTTTCTCCTGTTAGAGTGGCCAAGAAGAGGCCTGCTTTACATCCATCTCCTCCTTCTCAGGAATGTCCCTGCCTCACTGGGACACAGAAATGAGAAAGATTTATTTTGTGGCATCTAAATAGGACATACCTTTCAACAAACAGCTAATTTGTTGCTAGAGATCCTCTAGCGACGAAAACAGACATGTTATTCTAATTCCAGGGACTTTATTGTAAGGCAAAAAAAAAAAAAAAAAATAGACAAGTTGAAAAGATGCATAGCCAGGGATTTGTTTGTTGTAGTAAGTTTTTTAAAAGATAAGATTCAAATAAATATTATATTCGCAGGCAGGGCACAGTGGCTCATGCCTGAGATCTCAGCACTTTGGGAGGCTGAGGCAGGAGGATTGCTTGAATGCAGGAGTTTGAGACTAGCCTGGGCAAGATGGCAAGACTCTATCTCTACAAAAATTAGCTGGGCATGCTGGCACATATCTGTGGTCCCAGCTACTCAAGAGCTGAGGTGGGAAGATCACTTAAGCCTGGGAGGCTGAGGCTACAGAGAGCTACTGAACTCTAGCCTGGGTGACAGAGCGAGAGAACCTGTCTCAATAAATATATAAATAGATACATATTTGCAAGCTCATATAATAGTATATTGTACAGAATTTTAAATGGTGATGTAGATTTTTGTTTATTACCATAGAAATATATCTGTGATATATTATACATAAATGAAAAGAATAGCTATCACCTATAATTCTATCAACCAGAGAGTATTAGTCCATATTTAACTATCATCAATTTTTCATCTATTTATTTTTATAAAATAGCATTAGATCGTCCACTTTTCTACTTAAAATATGAGCATTAATTAGTTTACTTATTTATTCAGCAGATGTTTTCTCAGGTCCTGTGTAAGCTTTCAGGACCATAGTAGTGAAAAAGACCAACATGGTCCCAGACCTTTATAGTTGCCCCATAAGACAGAAATTTAAAAATCTAGTTGTTACATGTTTCTGTATCATTAGTCTTCTGCCACATGATTTAAAATGTTAAAATGTTGACTGAAGGTATAATAGCATCTTAACGAATCTGTGTATTTTTAAACAAGAGAATGTCTTTTAAAATATGTTCCCTTTAGTGAATAAATTCTATGATGGAAAACATTATAACCAAGCAATTAAACACTTCCATGATTATATCCTCAGGACAGATCTACAGGAGACTTGCTTTGCCCAGTGAAATGTGTCTTTTGGAGGCTTTTTGATTCATGTTTCTTAATTGCCTTCAGAAAGATTCAATCAGTTATGATTCCAATGATTCCATTGTCAGCGACATGAGTGTAAATTTCCTCATGATCTCACTAAGATTTATTATATTTGAAACCAACAAATTTACCAGTTTGGTAAGTTTTCTTTAAAGTGATTTCTCATTTTTTTATTCTGCTTATTTTACATCACTAGTGATACTCAATTTTCTTTTCTTATGTGTTTGTAGCAGTGATTATTATACGCTGGGCTAAGATTGGCAGCATTATAATAAATGGGGGGGGTCGGCTTAAAATACATATTTCTGGAGATTCTAATTAACTGAGGTTGCTCTGATATAAGGTTAGTTTGTAGACAATGGTTTTTAATTTTAGCCTTTCTGGGGAGATAAACCAGATAAATAACTTTAGAAACGACAATTGCGGATAAGATAAAACCGCTAATTCCATCAAGAGGGCTTATTCTAAATTTACTTCTTCCAAGTTATAGGGGTTGAATGTCCCCAGTGGTAATCTTTTGGAGGTGAATGCAGAGGATTACCTTGGACTCTGATTCCCCTAGTGGTCCTGCTTCTCCTTTCCAGTCTCTTCCCATTTGTGCTGACCCCTCAGCCCTGCCCCCCACCTGCTGCTTGCCAGGAGAAGAAAGCCATTTCCCTTGGCCTTGGCTGCCTGGGGAGATCTATATTACTCTGGGGAAGACAAGGGCTGCCCCCATCTTGGTATAAAGTGTGAAATTCGGTTTTGATTGAAAAGGGAAGCCATTTCAACGGGATTACACCGTGACCATGTAGATTAAACTCAGCCATATGGCCTAGGGACATTTCTTCCTACTGTCAGGTAACAGTGCATTGCTAATGACGTGGCAGTGACATTTTCAAATGAAAAATAAAGCCACCTGGACAGGGACAAAGGAGACAAAAAATGACAGGATGCTGGTAAGCATTAACAGAGCTCTAGACTCTGCTGGTTTTGAAGAGGGGATGCAATTTGCTTAATTTATAAGTAACACTAGTAAGCCTGATGTTATAAAAGGACTTTTGCCTGCTTGGCATAGTGGAGAGAGATTCCTTGTTTTTATCGAAAGAGATCCTAGTGTTGACTCAATCAGATTGCTTAACCTCACTTAACCTTGGTCTCTTCACCTGTTAAGTGGGCGTAAACGCATGTCACAGGGTTGTCACAAGACAAAAACAGTTATATGAAGGTGATTTGTAAACTGCTAACTGATGTACAAGTGGAAAAAAATAGTGGTTTTATCAGTCAGACCTCTCAGTTACAAGCGACAGAAACAGACTTTGGTCAATTTAGACTAAAAAGAAAGTTACAGAAGGAGCTTTGGGTAGTTAATAAAATTACTAAAAAGGCTAATTCTAGAATCAGAGCATGGGCTAGAAAGTGTGAGGCTGAGAAGCAGCCAAAACCATCGTTAAAACCACTTCCCAGAACAGTTGGATAAGGCTCCAACCACCACTCCTTCTGATCTCTGGTTCCCACTGTTTGTACTGACACCATCCCCAGGTCTAGACACTGGATGTCTTGCTGGTGCAGATGGTGCCACACAGCCTGGAAATTGGTTAACCATAGCCCCAGGTACCACTGGGACAAACACAGATTCTTTTCTGTCCTTGCTTCTTTGTGCCGCTAGTCATCAGGTCCACATCTGGAGTGATAGCTTCAGAATGGTTTATCTGTAGATGCAAGGGAAGGCCAGGAAAGCGAGTGTCTGGGCTTGTCTGCTTTTATATTTTTTCTCAAAATGTTTAAGAATACCCAAGGGAAGGGTACTCAGATACTGGGCAGCCAAAAACAAAACAAAACAGCAAACAAACAAAAAATACAACTATGTTTTAGATCAGGACTCTGGAAACTATTTTGTAAAGGGTGACATGGTAAATATTTTCAGCTTCATGAGCAATGACTAAATTCTGCAGTTGTAGTGCAAGAGCAGCCAGGAATAATATGTAAGTGAATGAGTGTGGCCTTGCTCCAGTAAAATTTTACTCACAACAGGATTTGATTCTCAGATTGTACTTTGCTGATCCTTGCTCTAGAGTGATGATGATGGTGACAACTAGGTAAACTTCAAAACTGTCTTTCAAGGAGTGGCTGGAAACGGATGCTGGCAGAGAGAGTAGCAATTCACTCAGTTGTGCACTAGCAAGATGTTTCTCTCATTTGGTTATGTTGCCCCTGGTAACTGTTGGCTTCATTGTGAAAACTGTTTTCCCAGTTAGGGGGTTAACAATATGTAAACTATTTGCATTTAAACATAATTTTAGTTTAGATCTGGGCATTAGTTGAGACCCTCTCTGGGTATGGAGTGTGGTAGAACAAAGGAGGCAGAAGTGCGTTCTCCTACTTTCTGCCTTCCTGTGTGATCACCCAGGCTCTGTTCTGAGGCTCCTGAGTGCTCCTTTTCTCAGCCCTGAGGCATTAGTACACCTTTTGGGGCAAGTTTCATCATTTCTTGCTGTGGACGGTATCACAACGGCACTTCACCTATCCCAAGAATCTGGGTATTACCTTCTTCCTAAGGGCATGCCAATCATATTGGTGAAACTAAACATAAATTTCTTACGGTTTCCATATGATGTCCCCATAGATGGGTTTAGTTGACCTGGGTAGGAGGGAGAATCGATCCAATGATGAATCATCAGATGTAAATGTTTGCTGTCAAAATGATAGAATAACTCTTTGATGGAAAAAGACACTTTCCTTCTCTCCATAATTTATTTAACCTATAGGAATTGTGGTCCTAAAGAATGTTATGTCTACACTGGGCAATACAGCTAGAGATGAATAAAATGTGGCCTCTGTCCTGGAAGACATTCAATTAGTTTTGTTAGTCTTCATAGTCAAGATGTTTTACTGGAAGTAGTCATTTATTATATCTGTAACTCCCAAGTATACTAAGTGTTGCCGGGAAATGAGCTTATTCACCACTATATGAAAGAGGTCAGTCATCAGATTTATCAGAAATAGGTTGATGGTGCAGAAAACCCAACCTATGATAGTAAAACTAAATGACAGACCCACCCTTCCTTTTTTCCTTTTTTCCTTCCTTCCTTCCTTCCTTCCTTTCCTTTCCTTCTCTTCCTCACTCCTTTCTTTCCTTCTTTCATTTTTCCTTTGTTCCATCCTTCTTTCTTCCCCTCCTTTCCTACCACTGCCTCCCTCTTTTCCTCCCTTCCCTCTTCTTTCATTCCTTTCTTCTCTCCTTTATCTCTCTTTCTTCCTTCCTCTGTGTCTCCCTTCTCTCCCCTCCTTCCTTCATTTCTTTCTCCCTTCCATTCTTCCCCCTCTCTCTTTCCCTTCCTTCCTTCATTCCTCTCTCTCCTTTCTGCCTCCTTTTCTCTTTTCTGTCCTGCCCTCCAGCTTCCTTCTTTCCCTCCCTTCTTCCTTCCTTCCTTTGTTCCTTTCCCCTCTCTCTTCTTTCTCTCCTTCTTTCTCTCTTCCCCTTCCTTCACCTGTCTCTTTTATTCTTTCCCTCTCTCCTTCGCTTCCTTCCACTCTTCCCTTTCCTCCCTTCCTTTTTCTCTGAGCAAGAAGTCTGGATGTAGGAATGCACTGGAATTGATATGATGGCTCTCAGTGCTTTCAGGGTCACAGGTGCTGACTAGCTTTCCACCCAGCCATCCGTAATGTTTAACCTGTTGCCTTGTGGTTCCAGGATGACTGCCCCATTTCCAGATCATGTCTGCTTTCTAGGCAAGAAGGCGAAGGATAAAGGGAAACGGAGTGTGCCGGCTGAAAGCTGCTCTATTCTAAAATGTGGCTGGAATTTTACTTTCCAAATCAAGAATGTCATTGCTTAAAATGCAAGTGGGATTCTGTGAGTAAGGAAGAGGGGGAAGGTGGGTATTGGGTTTCAGAGAGACTCAAGGCTTTGTCTACTGTAGATTTTACTCCAAGCGCCACTTTGAACAAATTTCTGGGTTCCACCCATGAGCTGGCATTTGCTCCCAATCCTTTTCATCCTCTTTAATTATCTAAACTTTTAAGTTTTCTGAAAAGTAGGGTCAAATTTCCCAACATTGTGTCATCAATTTCGTTTATGGAATCCCCCAATGTTTAAAGGTAGAAGTACCTTAGGGGTCTCCTTCTCCAACCCCCTGAGCTACAGATGGTGGAAACAGAGGCCCAGAAATATTAAATAACTTAGGCTGGGCACAGTGGCTCACACCTGTAATCCCAGCACTTTGGGAGGCTGAGGTGGGAAAATCACAAGGTCAGGAGTTTGAGACCAGCCTGGTCAACATGGTGAAATCCCATCTCTACTAAAAACACAAAAAATTAGCTGGGCGTGGTGGCAGATGCCTGTAATCCCAGCTACTCGAGAGGGTGAGGCAGGAGAATCGCTTGAACCCGGGAGGTGGATGTTGTAGTGAGCCAAGATCGCATCACTGCACTCCAGCCTGGACCACAGAGTGAGACTTTGTCTCAAAAAGAAAAAAAAGAAAAAAAAATTAAATGACTTGCCCAAGATGATATCACTCATAACTGAGAGATTCAAGATTAGAAAACATGGAGAGAATGCCAAGTACATTCTCTCAAAAAGCCATTTTCTTAATTAAGCTTCAAGATTGCAAAAATATCAAAACATCAAGGCCTGACAGAGTCTTCTCTATGTAATTCCTTTCATTACTGGGATCTATATGTTAGCTGATAGCACTGGCATTGGTGTTTGAACTACATTTCCAGTCTTTCTTATTTTTTTTTCCATTCCTCGAACTTCTAAGGGCCTTAATCCAGCTCTCATTAAGTGTTTTTTAGGCTCTGAAAAAAAGTTTTGTTGAAAGAACATGCTCAACTTGTTTTCCAAATCTTGGTTTGCGATATTACCACCCCCCTAATATTTTCAACCAGAAACCCAAGAATAGTTTTTATCCTTTCTCATTTTCTCCTACCAGACGCCAGAGAGCATCACTAAATCTAAAAGATTCTATATGATGTCTTAAAAGTCTAGAAAATCGAGAAATATTAGAATTATTTGTTGAACCATTTCTCCCCATTAATGGTTAGACCCATAAAGCTTTAAATTTAGAGATATTTTGCCTGTAAAGACGTCCTGAGTTTGAAGCAACATTCTGAGCATGTTATTTGAAAATGTAACTGATGCATAATTTAGACGTAATTTTTCTGTTTCCAAACCTTTTATATGCCCTCTTAAATTCAGCTCTTGCCTTCTTAATCCCATGGCTTTTGCACTTGTTTAGTACCTGATCATTTCTCCTTGGGCCTTCACCTCTTAAATGCTGTTCTTATTCTTGTCACTCCAATCCATCCTCTACCTTGTGGCCACCAGAGTACTTTAAAAATAATATACAGATCACAGCATCATACCACTACCATCAGTGATCTTTTAAAAGTGTGATCACGTATCTCTTGTTTAAAACAATTCTGTGGTTTCCCCCATTGTCTATGATAGTAGTTACCTTTTTCACTCCACAAATATTCATGGACCTCTTACAACATGCCAGTGCGATGCTAGGCAAAGTTGACATGATGCTGAATAAGACAGACGTGTGCTGGCTACTCATATGGAACTTCTGTTCTCATGGATGCTTGGTAAGAGATTTGATGACCTACCCTTTGTCTTCAGCCCCACCCAGATCCCCAGTCACCTTGTTGACCTTTATCCCCCAAGCATGCCAAACTGCTTGTCCTCTCTGCACACATTCCGCTTTGTCTCATCTTGGGATCTTTGCATATGACCTCTTTGTTTCTCTGGTATCTCAAACATCACTTCCCCCAGGAAGCCTTCCTTGATCCCACTTTACACAGATTAATCACTTTTCTCTGGAACTTTTGCCCAGAGTTGGCCTTTCCCACCCATGGGTTCTACATCCATGGATTCAACCAATTTCAGATTGAACATGTCCAAAATAAAAATTGCATCTGTACTGAACATGGGCAGATTTGTTTCCTTGTCATTATTTCCTGAATGATACAACAACTATTTATATATCGCTTACTTTGTATTAAGTCTTATGAGTAATCTAGAGATGATTTAAAGTAGAAGGGGGGATGTATGTAGGTTATATGCAAGCACTATGCCATTTTATATCGGGGATTGTAGTATATCAGGACTTATGGACTTTGGTATCCCAGGAGTTTCTGGGACCAATCCACCACAGACACCAAGGGATGACTGTTGTTATGTAGTTGCCCCAATCACAATATTCCCTTATTTATTTGTGTATAATCCTTACATTTTTTCCCCCTAGGGTGAAAAAGCTTATTAAAACAAACAAACAAAAAAAACTTCGAATTGTGTTTAGAATTCAGAAAAATTGCTGGAATCACTTTTATTAAGTAGACTCTGCTGTATCAAAAGAGGAAGGATGAAAATTTTCATATTGACCACCAGGAGTTACAATGAGCATTCTGTAGCTCTGAGAACAATAGGTCTTAAGAAAAGGAGCCAGGAAACTCTGTGATGCTTTATCTCACTCAGCTACAACAATTTGTGAATCCTCATTAATTGTCTAACAATGTTTCATGAATCTTGAAAGTAACTGAAATAAAAGGGTTCATTAGAGTGTGCTTCATAATGGGAGAAACTCAATTTTCGGAACACAAGAAGGGAACTATTCTTTTTTTCTCTTTGGGTGTCAGGAGGTCTAGGGAACAGCAAGAATAGTCTATGGCAAATGCAAACGATTGGGGACTTTTTTTCTCAGTCTAAAAAATCTTGGTAGCAAGAAAATGGGGATGTAGAGAGAAAAATCTAAGTAAAACCGATTCATGTGGGAAAGGAGAAACTTGTGTTTCTACTCTCGTGGTTTTTTTTTTCTCCATATGAAGGAGCTTTTATGTTTTATTTTCACACTAGATTGTGGGGGTTTTGGAAAAAGTACTGTGTTTAATATTGCCAGTGCCTCAGGTAAAAACATAGTGGGTGCTCAATAAATGTACATTTTCGTTAAATAATTGTATAGTGATGACTGGTTTTTGGAGGGGAGAAATTGTATAGTTTAATTGTATAGCTGATGACTGGTTTTGATGGAAATAAAATCTAAGAGAGGTGATAGACATGGTAGGAAAAAAACATTGGCTATGTAAAACAACAGGTCTTAGAGTGTTGTCAAGTTTGACATTTTGAGGCATGCAGGAAGTAGGCCCAGCCGTAGGGAATGTGAGTATATGTGCACGTGGACAGCACCATGCAGATGGGTCATATACATCCCAAGCTTTGTGCCTAGCAGCTCCTAGACTCTATGGCTTAAGTCCTGTTTCTTCTGGTAGCCTCAGCACCCCCTTCTCTTTTGTTGCCTTTGCCAGTGACATGGAACTTTATTCCTGCATTTTATTTTCAACTTTTCTTTTCAAACAACCTCAGGGAGTCCAGGTATAAAAAAAAAGAGGAGGGCCCTAAGAGCTGTTCTGGCCCACTGGGAGCAGGATATTAGCTTCCCTTCTTCCTGGCCCCAATTCATAAATTTTTATTTTTGTTCTTGGCGCCCCTTCTTTATAAATCCATTCAGCAATTTTTTAAAAAAAATTTATACAAATTCAATGTGTGTGTGGATTTTGGGTGGGCTGTGGAAATTGATTTACGAGTCAACCACTTTTCTCTTTTCTTGCCATCTCCCGCTTGAGTGGTTTGTCGGCCCTGGGGCCTTTCTTTCTTTCGAGGAGAATAAGGTTGTCTATGGAAGAGGTCAGCATTTCAAATTGGTGGAGTTCAACTGCACAAATGACATAGAACTGACAAGAAAAGACAGGGGGTTTGGAGGTCACAGACTGCATAGGTCTCGCTTAGGGTTTTTGCTTTGTGATGAACCCTGGCACCAAAATGAATTAAATAACAGGCTTAAGGACTATTGAGGGAGGACTGAATGCAAATCAAAGATAAGTAGAAGTTTTCTTTCCTAAAAGGGGAATGATTTTTTTCCTTCCCTCTCCCCTTCCATATCTGTGCCGGCAAGAGCTGCATGTTAAACATGATTTCGCTGGCATTATGCTGGGCGCTTTCACTCCAGGCCGCTGCGATGGCCTATCTTGGCCTATGATTAATGACCTGCTAGGCAATTTGGAAACCATAATAACTCCACGGTTCACACGCAAACTATATAGTCACATTCCTTTTGCAGATTTGCCAAGCTGTTACCAAGGGGCCCACAGAGGAGCCGGATTGCTGGAGAGATAGGGAAGCATTTCTGCAAATGCCATTTGGGCCTTATCTTGCTGAAAAGTGCAATGAGCGGCAGGCTCATTTACAAAATTCAAAGCCTAGATCTCTCGGCTCCTTTATTTAAGCCCAGATTAGGGAAGACAATACAAAACAAACAAAAATAGCTCCAAAAAAAATGGGCTGGTAAAAATCAATCTGTCTATATGGTCTCTAGGCTCTGAGTGATCTCACAGACAGTACAGTGGTATTCCCAGGTTTTGAAATGGATTCATCAAGTTCTAATGATAGCAATGCCTCTCAAAACAAAGAGTGGATTTTAAAAAAATCCCAGGCAGAGACAAAGGCTCCTCTTTAAGTTTTGCTCTTTGGAACTGTTTGTGCACACACTTCTAAACAGTAAACTTGCTTATGAAGAGTGGGAGTTGCACTGGGAGTCAGAGAGTTGGGGTCTAGTCCTGGATCAGTAGCTGCTCTGCTCTGTGACCCTGGATGCATTTCGTTTCCTCTCTGGGCTGCTGTTTTCACATCAGTTCAATGAGAATGTTGGATTTAGAAACAATCTAGCAGGTTTTTCTGGCTCAAATTTTTATTTGTGTTGCGGATATTTATTGAGCACTCACTATATAGCTAGCACTCTTCTAGTCTCTTGAGATATTTAGAGAAGAAAGCAGACAAAGATCCTGGTGCCCAAGTTGCTCACACTCTAGAGGGGTGAGACAATCATTGACAATAAGGATAATTTAATTAGAAAATTATGTATGTTAGAGGATAATAAGCACTATGGAAAAGAAAATAGTAGAACAGAATAGGGGAAATAGGAATGGTATTGGGTGGAGGTTGGGGGCAAAGCATAGTCAGAAATATGGTGGTGAGTGAGATTTGGCAGTGACCTGAAGAAGAGGGAGTCAGCCAAGCATATAACTGATGGAGAAGCATTCAGGCAAGGAGAACATGTCTAGAGCAAAGGACCTAATGGTCTTATAGGCCATTGATGCTGTTGTTTTCTGTGACTGACTGGTTTTCAGCCACTTAGCTAGCTCATGATTTTATCACCCAGCTCTGTGGTTTTCAACTTTGGCTGCATGTTGAAAGCACCCAGATAATTAGAAAAATAAAACTTCTGGGTCCCACTTCCAGAGATTCTGATTTAATTGGTGGGGGGGGGGGGTAGCCTGAGCATGGAGGTCTTTTAACACTCCCCAGGTGTTTCTTCTATGCAGTCAAGGATGAGAAACACTCAACCTTGAAAGCAGTGGGTCAGCTCCACCATAACCTTCCCAGGAGCTATTTGCCACTAAGAAAAGCGATCCTACAATGCACACAGTCAAGCCAAGCAACTGTTACCAAGTTCCCAGGCATTACACCATGAAGAACTTTCTACGCACTGGTTCTATGCACAGTACTCATCATGCAAAATAATCCATGCTAAAATATGGAGAAGATGCACATGTGAAAAACATTTCCCTCTGGGAAAATGTTGGTATGGAGCAGCAAAACTCGTAAGATGCTAATGACCAGTTTTACTCATGCGTAACTCATTCAAATGAGACTTCCTTATGTTTGCCATATTCGTGTAATATTGAATCATGCTTTTTATTTAATTTCTTAATCAGTAATACCTGTCAAATTACTTGTTTGATATGCTATATATCACAAATTTGATATGTATTTCATATAACATATGCAATGGCATATATATGTATGTAATTGAATAAATGACAAATGTTCACCTGTATGCCATTGAAAATCATCTCCAGAATGACTACCAGAAGAAAGTGAGCTACATTTTTAGAAACAGAACTAAATGAGATGAGGTGGTGACAACAAAGAGAGGAAGAGAACTTTTGAGGCTGAGGGACTCATGGCTTCTATTTTATTTACATACAAATATGGTCAATGCTGGACAAAGAGAGTCAAAGTTAAGTAGCTGAGGTAGGCTTTGTGGTTATGCAAACTATTAACCAGGTTTGTGCCATTTGGATGGTTAGTGGATAGATTTTTCTTTGAAATTCCTAAACATCAAAAGCCACTTGCTTTTAACTGTATGGCCAGACTCCACTTTCCTCTCCTTGTGTCAAAACATTGTGATTGGAAGCCAAGGTCATGCTGCGTGAACTCAGGGGAGTCTAAGGCATAAACCCTAGTACATTTAGAAGAAACATTAAAATGTTAATTTCTGGTCTGATAATCGTATCATTCTGAAGAGCTCACCTTTGAGAAAAAAGCATGTAAAAACAATTTTTTTTTTTTTTAAATACCATCCTGGTCATTTTGTATTTATTTATTTATTTTTTATTTTACTTTAAGTTCTGGGCTACATGTGCAGATCTTGCAGGATTGTTACATAGGTATACACATTCCATGGTGGTTTGCTGCCTCCATCCCCCCGTCACTTAAACATTAGGTATTTCTCCTAATGTTATCCCTCCCAATCTCCCCACCCCCGTTATCCCTCTCCTAGCCCCCCATTCCCCCAACAGATTCCCATGTGTGATGTTCCCCTCCCTGTGTCCATGTGTCCTCATTGTTCAACATCCACTTATAAGTGAGAACATGTGGTGTTTGGTTAGAAAACATTTTTTTTTTTTTTTTAATGAGGCTTTGGTTACCGGGTGAGGCAAATTTCCAAATTTCTGTTTTTCAGGTATATATTTGCTTTGAAAATTCTTCTTTCTTTCTCTACTTATTCTAATTAGGAAGCAGCAACATACTTTTGGAATCTGTACAATACTTAATAGACACATGGTACTGGTGTCCTCTTTTCTAAAAATATTTTTATTTTTAACTACCAAGTAATAAATAAATTAATTCTCACTGCAAAATATTTAGGCATTATAGAGAATAGTTACAGCTTCCTATAATGATCTTTATTCCAGAGGGAGTCATTGTCACCAGCTAGGATTGAGCCATTTTTTTCCATTTAAGGTATTTATATATATGAAGCTTTGAAACTAATTTCTCTGTGTATATGTGTTTTATAGAAGTATGCATGATATTATACTTTACATGTCATTCTGCAATATTTTTTTTCACTGAACAATATGTCTCATATATGTATGTCTTGTATTAGGTCAGTACAAATGAATCCACCTCATTAAAAAAATAGGTGCACATAGTTTCAAAGTGTGCATTTACGTCCTAGTGATAGTCATTGTGCTACAAAACCAATGTTGCCTGATGACTATTCATGCAAATGCCTCCTCTTTTATAACACCTGGTCATACATCCATGAGTCTGTCTCTAGGGTAGATACTGAAATTTGAAATTGATGGATTATAGGGCATGAGCTTCATTAACTTTGATGTATTCTACCAAAATGTCCTCCAAAATAGCTTAATCAACTTTCACTATACTGTAG
Source organism: Cebus imitator (assembly GCF_001604975.1). NCBI lineage: Eukaryota > Metazoa > Chordata > Mammalia > Primates > Cebidae > Cebus > Cebus imitator. The sequence goes on from NW_016107323.1 coordinate 130,936, forward strand.
GACCACGTAACATTTCTTAGGTGTGCCTTTTACGTAATTCCACTGTTGGCAGGTGGTATATTCACTAAAATTTTCTCACCTATTGTAGTAGAAATATATTTACTCAGATCTATCCACAGTCTCATTTGCAGCCCAGAGGAGATAGAGGTGGTTGAAGACCATACGGAATTATCTGTCCCAGGCAGGAGTGATAGTTCTCATTATAAACCGTGCTTTGACCAAATGAGCTAAACAGTGGCCCAGAGTCTCCACCAAACCTTGGCACATCTATGTTGCATTATTTGGATGCAGGATATTAGGCTTTGGAATAGACGATCAAAATAATAGTGGTTAAAATAAGTTAAGAAAATTGCCTCACAAAAGTGTTCAAGTGTGATAAGCTCAGGGCTGCTACTAAAAATCCGTAGTGGTAGGAATCCAGGTCCCCTTTCTTCCACTTTTCTTAGGATCAACGCCCTATTCCATCTAGTCAAAGATGGCGCACAGCATATCCACATTCCGGCCAGGAGGAAAAGGATTACACACTCAAGCCACATCCAGCCTATCCACATGCAGAATTTAGACACAAGGCAATATCTATCTGCAAAGAGATCTTGGAAATGTACTTTGTTTACTTATATTTTTATGGCCATGGACTCAGCCAATACTCAGAAGTTCTATCACCATGAAAAAGAAGATAAGAGTGGATATTGACAAATACTAGCAATCTTGCTACTAATGTCAAAAGGACCATTACATGGTATCTCATCAGCAAGAGGAATAACAGCAACTTGTTTATCTAGAGTCATTTACATTTTACAAAGCATTTTGATATATATTGTCTCATTTTGCACTCACATAATCCTGTGACTTAGAGAAGTGAAGTGGAGAGGGATGGACTTAAGAAAGAGACAGAATTGACAGTTTAGAAAAGCGCACTCTGAACCACCATTGTCAGCTGCTTAATTTAAAAGCCTCATTTGGTCATTAATGGAACATACTTCAATTGTCCCAGATATGTGATTCTGTGGGAGAAGACATTATTTCTGAGAGAAGTGAAAGTCTTTCCTTTTCAGATGAAGAAATGAAATCTGGTTGGGATAAATATGTAAAGAAGAAAGGTGGAGAATTCAGGCAGACAGGCTCTGAGAAGCGAAGCAGACAGGACCGCAGGCATGAATGGCATTTGAAGGTGACACAATCAATTATATGAGATGATTTCTAACATGGTTATGACCTTTTGTTGGGGATCTCATCACTAATGGAGGTCTAGTTAGGCACAGAAGGTTGCTGTTAAGTATATGTCAAAGGATAGGATTTTAGTGTTTGTGTCATTTCTCACTTCAACCTTCTTGTTAAGCTTGAGGCATCAAAGTAAGAAGAGATGAGCTCTTCCAGTTCCCATGGACTATATACAGAAGGAATGCAGCTCAAATTTATTCAGCACATACTGTGTGCTTGACACTGCTAACAGCACTTAGGTTATTTCATTTTGATCCTCTAAACAACCCTAGGAGGTGGAAATGATAATTCCAGTTTTACAAATGAGGAAATAGATTTGAAAAATTTGTAGCCATGTGGCACAAAGAAAAATGGCTTATAACTGTGTAAACCTTCAGACATTGAGTCCAGTCAGTACTTACTGACTGCATGTGTTCCAAGTTGTATTATCGAAGGTAAGAATGATTGTCACCAGGTGCATGTGCCTTCCTTTGGCCAGAACAGCCTATGCCTATGCTATATCACCATGTAGGTGAAGAAATTTGGAGACTCGTTCAACTGTTTTGCTTCTCCATTTTCTTTTTCTGAATAAAAAAATCCATTTCTGAAACTCTCTTTGAGTCTTCTGAATGTTTCTCTTTCTTTTTTGGACTGTCAGTATTCACTCAAGGTGCAGAAGATCCCTGTAACTGTGAGGACATGTAGTTGATATATCAGTTCAAGGAGGAAGATGGGCATGAAATCTAGACTTCCTTAGATTGATATTAAAGGCTATTCATTGCCTGGCCTTAATCTGCTTCTCCAGAGTTGTTTCCTGTGACATCCCACAAGGAATCACATTTCAGACATGCCTGATTCACTCACTTTATTCCATGACTATTAAATTATTTATAGAATGTTCCATGCATGGTTTTAGGGGTAGGAAATTTAAGCAGTGAACAAGATAGAAGTCTCTGCTGTCCATGGGGCTTATATTCTATTAATCAAATATATAATAACATAATTTCAGGTCATGGTAAGTGCAATGAAGACAATTAAGATGGAGTCATGTGATAAAGTGGTTGGAGCACATGCGGTTGCTTTAGCAAGGGTATCTGGGAGCTGTCTCTGAGGAGCTGGCATAGTGCTGAGAACTGAATGATGAGGAAGTTTCAGCCAGGTAAAGATTGGAAGAAGCATGACATTGGCAGTGGGAACAAAGATGCAAAGCCTCTGAGATGGGAATGTGCTCCGAAAGCAGCAGAAAGGGGCTGGAGCATAGGAATGAGAAACACAGTAGTGGGAGATGTGGCTGAGAAGGAAGTCAGGGCTAGTGCATGGAGTTGTGAAGATCATTATAAGTGGTTGGGATTTTAAGTTCAGTGGGAACCTAGTGGATGATTATAAGCAGGGAAATAATATGGTTTCTTTTTCTTTTTCTTTTTTCAAGACGGAGTTTTGCTTTTGTTGCCCTGGCTGGAGTGCCATGGTGCAATCTCAGCTCACCACAACCTTCACCTCCCAGGTTCAAGCAATTCTCCTGCCTCAGCCTCCTGAGTAGCTGGGATTACAGGCGTGAGTCACCACGCCCAGCTAATTTTGTATTTTTAGTAGAGACAGGGCTTCTTCGTGTTGGTCAGGTTGGTCTCGAACTCCTGACCTAAGGTGATCTGCCCACCACAGCCTCCCAAAGTGCGAGAATTACAGGCGTGAGCCACCATGCCCGGCCTGGTTCATGTTTTAAGAGAATGGATCTGGCTTCTCTTTGGGAGAAAAGACTGCAGGGCGCAAAAGTAAAAATAGGAAGGGCAGCTGGGGGATCACAGTTGTCTTCAGGGGAGACATGAGGGTTTGCACTGCGGTGGTGGGGAATGAGGAACTGGAATAGTCAGGATTTATTTTGAAAGTGGAATCAACAGTGGAGCTAATGGATTGGCTGGGCAGGATTGGGTGGGGTGCAAATTAGAAGAGACCCTGAAGGTACCATGTTGGGTTTTATTGTTATTGTTGTTTGCTTTTGTTCATTCTGGAATGCACTCAGAGTGCTCTTCTTCCTATCTCCTCAATTCAACCCGTTCTTTGAGTCTCAGCATAAAGGTTACCTCTGGCTGAAAGCCTGCAATCTCTGACTGGAATGAATCTCTCCCTGTCTCTCTATTCCTTATTCAAGACTTCTCACATCTGATATTTTATTGAAGAAATTTTAATGCATTAGTGCCTCCACCATATGCGAGGAACCATATTACAGTGCCTCCTGAGTAAACACAGTGCCTGAATCATAGCTGATGCTCACCCCTGGCTGGACTGAGACAGCCCAGTGCTGCATTTTGCTAAGACCTAGGAAAAGGAGAAAAAAAAGTAAGATGTGGAAAGTGCGCAAGACTAGCTGCAGAGGCCTGGGTTCAAGTTCTAGCTCTGTTTCTAGGGAGTTGGGAAATTTGGGACAAGTTGATTCAGCTTTTATGACCTAAAAAACCTTGCTGCTTAATGAGATATGAGATACAAAGTTTCTAATATCTTAAATAGTTCATGGTTAATGATTCATTTTATGTGTAACCAGAATGTTTAGAAATCCCAATAATTACATCAAAAGTTTGCATGCATGCAATCTCCAGAGTTAAAGGTTTTTAGACAGTTATAATAATTAAAACAGCAGTGATAATCATCCACAAATCAGCAGATCAATTGATGTGAGAAAATACAACATCTTGAAACAATACTTACCAAAAAAGGAAGCATGAAGCATAAGATAGTGGAAACACTATAAATCACTTAATGCATTCTTTTTTTAACAAGGACGTTGAGAAAATTGGCTATTTGAGGAGGTAACTGTTTCTGACTTTGCTCTATAATATAAAATAAAATCCAGCTTAAGTGAAGAGCTAAATATATTTATAAAAATACGAGCAATCAGAAGATAAGATAGGTCTTTATTTAACTGACTTGTGACATGTGATCTTCTTAAGCATAAATACTATGGGAGAAACTATATAAGAGAAGTGACCAATAGATTTGACTACAAAAATATTTTAAAATTTAGCATTTTAAATTATCATAATCAAATTGAAAAGTGAAAAACAAACTGGGAAAATATTTGTAACATGTATTATCGATATCTAGTACTTGTATGTCAATACAATATCAATAAATACAAATATCAAAAATAAAAGAATTTTTCCAGATTAATAAAAAATACTAAAGAATTATAATAGAAAAATATAAAAGATACAAATAGACCATTTGTAAAATATGACAATAGTAAATAAAGATTAGAAAACTAATCTTACCAATAGTTAAAGAAATGAAAATTTAAATGAGATACTTCTTTACCTATTTAAAATATAAAGATTAAAACAATTAGTAACACTCAATTGAAGCCATGGAAATAAATATTTCACAATGGCTGGCGGGAATCCAAATTGGCATAGCTTTTTGGGAAAGCAATTTTACAGCGCATATCAAGAATTTTGACAATCTCATGTTATTTAAACCAGAAATTCCTTTCATTGAGATTAACATCCTGAAAAGCTCTCATAAAGAAACAGTCAGATATGTAATCAAAGGTTCATCTAAGACCTCAAGTGAAGTACTACTTTTAACAGAAAAAACTTGAGAATAATTTTAATGATCAAAACCAGGGGAATAATAATGTGAACTATTAGGGTATCCATTAAAGAGGTTTGTTATTTTTTGTTTCTTTTCAAATTCTATTTATTGACATGGAAATGATCACAATAAAATTTTAAGTAATATGTAAAAATAAGGACACAAAATTGCATACACAATATGAAACTGAATCCCATTGTGTAAATATCTATAATATATATAACCACTTAGAAAAACACATGAAGGAGAAGAATAGCATGCTAATGTTCCTGGGTAGAGCAATTTCAAATGGTTTTAATTATCTTTTTTATATTTCCTGCATATTTTATTTATACAAGCAGAAAAATGCAAATGCTATAAAATCCAGCAACAAATAGACAAATAAGCAACCTCCCTTTTCTTACCTCCTTCCTCCCTCTCCTATGTGTAATAGATAGCTCTAGAAAAGAAGCACAGAGAATCTAGGTATTTTTAGAAAGTTCAGAATAAAACTGGATTGTTGACTCCTCAAGAGAAAGCTTCTAAGAAAGGAAATATGATAAATTAATGATGAGACACAAAATAAGCCATTTATGTAACACACACACACACACACACATGCACACACACACACGCACATATACACACAAACACACATATATATAATTTTTTAAACTTTTTTTTTGAGAGAAGGTCTTGCTGTATTGCCCAGGGTGCAGTGCAGTGGCACAATCATAGCTCACTGCAGGCTTAACCTTCTGGGCCCAAGAGATCTTCCCACTTCAGCCTCCCAAGTAGCTGGGACGACAGGTGTGTATCGCCATGCCTGGTTAATTATTATTATTATTATTATTTTTGTAGAGACGGGTTTTGCCAAGTTGCCCAGGCTGATTTTGAACACCTGGGCTGAAGTGATCCGCCTGCCTTGGCCTCTCAAATTGCTGGGATTACCAGTGTGAGCCACACATTCAGTCAATATATGCCATTTATTGAGCACACATTGTGTTCCAGCAAGGATGCTAGGAACTTGGCAAGTTATTTCACTTTATTGGCTGTAGTTTTACTTCTGTCTTCCTCGAGGAGCCCCCTCTGATAGGTCCTTTCTGATGGGAGCTGTGGCTACTACAAGGAGAGTGGGAAGGAAGAAGATGTGTCCCAGTATTCTCAACCAGAACTCAGAAAACACTTATTCACAGAAATAGTGGTGAAGGGGGAAAGTTAGGTTCTCAAACATGATTCCTTTTACAGTTAGGTTCTCCCTTTTGATTATTTTTATAGTTTGCACAGTTCTTTTCATGTAGGCCTAGAAATCAAAGCCTGGTTTATTTAAGATGATTAGAGGCTTGGTGTGTGCTGGGCACTGTACTAAGTGCTTTATACCCATTATCTTATTTAACCTTTGTATACCCTATGATGCTACTACTATTTATATGTGTATTTTATTTTATGTTGTGTTCATATGTACTCAATGTTTAGCTCCCATTTATAAGTAACAACACGTGGTATTTGGTTTTCTGTTCCTGCATTAGTTCACTTAGGATAAGGGCCTCCAGCCCCATCCATGTTGCTGCAAAGGACGTGACCTCGTTTTTTATGGCTGCATAGTATTCCATGGTTTAACTTCACCTCTTGGTGGGAAGATCTTCGAGGGCATGTTAAAAAAGGGCTTGGGCACAACAGGAGGGAATGTGGTGCCCTTGGTAGCTGTTTTTACCAACAATACACCTATTTTATTCATGAAGGACCCAAGACCTAGATGAGTTATTTCAGTACTTCTCAAACTTCAGTGTGCATAAGTGTCATTTGAGAATTTTGTTAACTGGGAGTTGTGATTCAGTAGGCCTAGGCTGCAGTTGAAGAGTCTGTTTCTTGTGAATATGCTTGAGAACCTGTTTGTGAGATTCTTGTTTCTAACATACTCCCAGATGGTACCGATTCTCTAAGTCCCTGGACAACAATTTGATTACCATGGGATCAACCCACTTGCCAGATCCCAGGGCTAGAGTCCATGGCTGGGCTGTGATGTAAATCCTGGCAGGCTGGCATCACATTTGAGTGGACAACTTACAAGAGCATGTGCTTTTGTTCTTCTGGTCCCCAGTTTTCCAACATCCTCTACACCCTACCAGGTCCTATGTCAAGAAGATAAATCAGCTCTGTACTCATTGCCTCAGGGGAGGGATTAAGAAGACTGAAAGCAGTAATAAAGAAATACTTCTTTTTCTCCAAAATTTCACAGTCTGATGCCCCTTAGTCCAAATCTAGCCTGAAGATATGTTCTAATGAACACATCTTAGAATTCTAGATTCACACATCTTAGAATTTTAATTGCCCATTAAAACCCTTAAATTTCACATAAAAAATCCAGATTCTTTCAGAAACTTAGATAGGCTGGAACAAGGGCTGACTCTCCCACATGACAGCAGTTAGTTGGGTCTCACAGTGCCTGTTCCTTTCCGAAGGGACAGGGTCCCCAGTGAGCCATGACCCCCATCTTGTCCAATGGACTAATTTCTCGTTATCTGCATTCTTCAGTAATGAAGGGCATCTGGATAAAATGAAACATTTAGTAGAAAGATTGAAGAGGTCCTTGGGGCTGGGAGGAGAGGACTAGACCTAAAAACCATGCAGTGAGTAATCAGGGAAGCAGGGATTTTTTGGAGGGCCCAGATATAGAATCACCTATGGCTGCCAAGCCCTCACTTGAGTGAGCATGATCTACCATCCTTGGTGTTCCAAGGCTGTGACAGATGATTGCGTGGCCAACGTCTGAAGGAGACTTTCTTTCTATAGCCCCGGCTTCTCGTCTTGTGCAGGGGCAAGGAAATGGAGAGGGGAGCATGTGCTGCAAGACTTTGCTTAATGTCAATCTGACACACTTATGGGGACAACTCCCTCCCTAAATAACCCAGGACATTTATAAGCTCAAGAGAAGTGTAGAGCCTTAGATATCCAGCAGAAGTGTGATGGGATCCAAGGAAAAGCCCTTTCCTTGTAATTTGTGGAGGGGTAGAGGGGCTGAACAGAACTCACTAGAAATCCCTTTTGAGCAGAGACAGTGGCTTTCTGTATCCTTCAGGTGGATTGTTGGTAAAAGTAGTCACCATAGGCACCACATTCCCCCACTGTGCCCAAGCCCTTTTTTAACACGACCTTGAAGATCTTCCCACCAAGAGGTGAAGTTTAACCAGGGAATACTCTGCAGCCATAAAAAATGAGATCACATCCTTTGCAGCAACATGGATGGGGCTGAAGGCCACTTCTAAGTGAACTAATGCAGGAACAGAAAACCAAATACCATGTGTTGTTACTTATAAGTGGGAGCTAAACATTTAGTGCATATGAACACAAAGAAGGGAACAACAAACATTGGGACCTACCTTAGGGTGAAGGTTGGGAGGGGGATAGGGACTGAAAACTACCTATCAGGGTGCTTATTATCTGAGTGACAAAATAATATGTACACCAAACCCCTGTAATCTGCACTTTCCCTATATAACAAATCTGTACATGTACCCCTGAACCTAAAATAACAGTGAAGAAGTAAAATTTTTAAAAAGCATAAAGGAGAAATAGGATTTTAATGTTGTGACTTTTATGTATCGAAGATTCATTTTAGAAATCAAATAAATTTCTAAAGCATGCCCAAAAGATGCAGATTTTATTTCCCCATCGCTGGACTCTGGACTGGCCTTGTGACTCATTTGGCCAATAAAATGCGGCAAAAGTGACAGGCCAATGCCAAATCTAGGTCTGGAAATGTTTTGTGTGTTTCTGCTCTGTGTGCCTCTGGAACCCCACTTGCTGTCTCAGCACGAGGCCAAGCAAGTCTGCTGGAGGACAAGAGACCCAGTTTGCAGAGACTGGCCATCCCCCTGTGGCCAGCAGAGATCCATTCTTCCCTGGCTGACCTAACAGCTGACTGAAGATGTGTGAGTGAGCCCAGCCAAGATAAGGAGAACTGCTCAACTGAGCCCAGCCCAAATTGCTGACCCACGCAATCATGAAACATATAAATGGCTTTATTTTAAGCCTCTGAGCTTTCTGGCTGGTTTTATTTTTTAGGCAGCAAAAGCTGACACTCTACTTAACACACTGTGTTAGTTTCCTAGAATATCTGTGTCAAAGACAACACCCAGCGTGGCTTAAAACAACAGAAATGTATTATCTGACAGTTCTGGAGACTAGAAGACCAAAATCATTGTCCACAGGGTTGGCTTCTTCTGGAGTCTCTGAGGGAGAATCTGTTCTAAGCCTGTCTTCTAGCTTCTAGCAGCTGCTGTTAGTCCTTGACATTCCTTGGCTTGTAGAAGAATTACTCCAAATGACTCTGTCATCACGTAATATTCTCTTCTCTGTGTGTGTGTCCAGATTTCCCTCATCTTATAAGAGCACCAGTCACTGGGTTAGAATCTACTCTATTGCCCTATGACCTTAACTTGATTACATCTTCAGAGACTTTATTTCCAAATAAGCTACCATTCACCTGTACCAGGGCTTGGAACTTCAACATAATTTTTTTGTGGGACAAACTTCAGCCTCCAACACACACTATGGAATTGCTTATATTGGAAAACTCATGTAGAGTTCCAAATATAGCTAAAGGAATCTTTGAAACACCATCCATTGGTAAGTTGAATTTCTTTTTCTCTCTCTCTTTTTCTTTTTCTTTCTTCCTTTTTTTTTTTTTTTTTTTTTTTTTTTTTTTTTTTTTTTTTTTTTTTTTTTTTGAGACAGAGTTTCACTCTTGTTGCCCAGGCTGGAGTGCAATGGTGCGATCTCTGCTTACTGCAAACTCCACCTTTGTGGTGGCACATACCTGTAATCTCAGCTACCCAGGAGGCTAAGGCAGGAGAATCAAGCCTCCTGGAGAATCTCTTGATTCTCCTGCCCCAGCCTCTTGGGTAGCTGAGATTACAGGTATGCACCACTATGCCCAGCTAATTTTGTACTTTTAGTAGAGACACGGTTTTTCCATGTTGGTCAGGCTGGTCTTGAACTCCTGATCTCAGGTGATCTGCCCACCTCAGCCTCCCAAAATGCTGGGATTACAGAAGTGAGCCACGGCCGGCCGCTGGCTAAGTGTTTCCTTTCTCTATGTAGTTATTTGTAGATTCAAGCTACGACTGTGCCATTTAACCTAGTTTGGTAGAAAGATTGGAGACTTTGAAGGAGGAAGGTAACATTTATGGTATGTAAATTTTCTTATTGAATCCTTACAATTCCCCTTTAGCGTATGTATAAAGACCCATTTCACAGGTCAGAGATGTTGAGGAATCTGCCTAGGTCACAGAGTAAATACCCTCAGCAATCGGCATTTGAATGCAAGTCTATCTGATTTCAGAGACACGATCTTTCTACTGTACCCTAGAGCATCTCCTCGGTGTCAGAAGATCTGGATCCTTGTCCCGGTCCATTTTCTACTGAGTGGCATGACCTGGAGTCTCTTCATTTTGCTGAAATCCCTCCTCTTTAAAATGGAGTTAATAAATGTCACCCTTGTGGATTTTTATGAGTATTGAGAAAGATGAGGCAGAACGTGGTGGCCAGGGTTGAGTTTTGGAGTCAGACAACCTTGAGTTGGGGTCTTGACTCTAACGCTGTGATCTTGGGCATATCACGTAAGCTTTCAAATCTTTAATTTCTTTATCTGTAAAAAAAAGAACATAATAATATAACCAATCTTAAAGGTTTATTGCAAAGATTAAATAAGATTATATATGTAACATATTTAGCTCAGTATCTGGCCATAGAAAGTGCTCAAAGATGATCTATAACTAGGTATTTAAAAGCACTTTCTAAAGCGCAAAGTTCTAATTAATGCTAATTATTAAAATTGCATTTTATTTTCGGATTGATGAAATCATGTGTTCTCTGAAGCCAGGGTGATTTCTCTGGGCTTTTTCTAACTCAGCATCACTCAGGTTTGCTTAGTGACTATAACTCGTACCTCTGCAGAATCTGAAAAGCAGACCTACTCCTGTGGCTAGAGATTTTTCAGGTAGAAGGACAAAAGCCCCCACCACAGAGCTCCCCAGTGCTTCCCTCTCATGGTGGAGGGAGGTCTGTCAGGCTGGTTTAGGCTATATGAGAGCTCAGAGTCTCTGACAAGTCCCTCATTAGCTCATCCTTGTTTGCATGCTCTGTGACCTGTACAGTTTGTGTAGGTTGTTCCAAGTTCTCACGTGGCTGGCTTCCCTAGACCTGTTTCAGCTTGGGTGACTCAGGGCTAGACAAAATGTCCGTCAAAGTATTCACCAGGGTACTCTAATAAGCGTTGGAAACATTTGCCTGGCCACCCCGACCCCCACCAACCACCTAATATCCCCGGGGCTTCCCTCATTTGTAAACTTAGGCTCTGAGCTTCTATTCCCATCCCTGCTCCCATAACTTACCCTCACCTTTTTCTCACTCAAAGGCTGGGTTCTGTGCAGGGTCCTGGGTGCTTGCCTTACCTACAGCCCCTTCTAAGGGAAGCCACTGTATGTATACATCTTGATACTTTCTATCCACATGAAGACCACAGCTGTTTAGACCAAGGAGCAGTGTCAGCCCCCCAAAGGAAGCTATTTCCCTGACTGGCAAGGGAGTTCTATGCCTTGCAGTGACCGCAGTGCCCACAGACAGCTATTCTCCCCTGAGGAGATTCGGCTGAAGACACCCATAAAGGGATATGAGGACTGTGAAGTCTCACTGAGTGAAGGCACTGAGAAGCCACCAGGAAGCAGAAGCTAGGAGCCAGAGGGAAAGGCTGTGGAAACGGAAGTGGACTGAAAGCAGACAGGAAGGGAATGAGTTCCATAAATGGGGGAATTGTGAGTGGAGTTTCTACATTTGTACTTCGAAATCATCAAAAGACTAATGTTCTGTAGGTAGCCTACTGGTCTCAGGATATTGACAGTTCTACAGAACATACCTGAGCATAACATCCACCTAGAAACCAAATCCAACTGAACCCAGCCTGAATCAGTAGACCTCCAGCTGATTTGTGGATGAGCTAGCAAGTATAAATGTTTAGTTTGGGGACAGTTTTCTACACAGCATTATTATGGCAAGAGCAAAATATACATCTTGCAAAGTATAATGGAAATAACATGGTTTTGGAATATGATAGACTTGGTTTGCAATTCTGAATCTAAAAAGGGAGTCTAAGGAGAAAATCTCTTTGATCCTCAGTTATTACATTTTTCTGAAAACATTTTTAACAGCTTTATTGAGTGATAATGGAATACTTCATGTTACATATGCTTATAGTTTGATAAGTTTGACGTATATATGTAGTTGTGAACCCTTATCACAGTCAAGATAACAAACATGTTCATCACCCTTCAAAACTTCCTGGTGATCTTTTGTCATTCCTCTCTTCTTTCCCTTAACCTTTCTTCCATCCCTAGGCAACAACTATCTGCCCTCTGTCAACATCAATAGAGTTTGCATTTTCTAGAATTTTATTAAAATGAAAACAAATGGCCTGTGCTCATTTTGTTTGTTTGCTTGGCTTCTTTCACTTAGCATAATTATTTTGAGATTCATCCATGTTGTGTGTGTATTCATAGCTCATTCCTTTTACATTCTGAGCAGCATTCCATTGTATGAATATAACACAATTTGTTTATTCATTCACCTGTTGATGGACATTTCACTTAACAGATTTTGACTATTACAAATAAAACTGATATGGATATTTATATGTGAGTCTTTGTATGGCAAACGTTCATTTTTTTCTTGGGTGAATGTTTAAGTATAGAATGGCCAGATTGTATGGTAGGTTTAAAATTTTCTTTCATTTTTAATTGACATTTTACAGAGATAGTGATGAATTCACATGGAGTTTTAAGAAAATACAGACAAATTCCACAAACATTTCCTCAGTTTTACTCAAAGTGTACATTTTGCAAAACTATAACATCACAACTAGGATATTGATATTGATACAATTCAACAATCTTATTCAGAGTACTCATTTGTAGGCACACTTATTCTTATAAGCAATGTGTGTGTGTGTGTGTGTGTGTGTGTGTGTGTGTGTGTGTGTGTGTGTAGTTCTATACAGTCTTGTCACATGTGTGGTTTTTTGCATTTACCACCACAGTGGAAATACTGACTAGCTACATCACAATTAGAAACTCTATGGCTGCCTTTTTCTCTATTGCCACTCTCCCCACTGCCCCTCCCTGCATCTTTAACTCCTGGCAGCTACCACTCCGTCCTTAAGTTCTGAAACTTCATAATTTCAAAACAATGTTATATAAATGAAAGTAAGCAGTGTGTAACCTTTTGGGCTTGGCATTTTCCCCCCACTCAGCATAATTCCTTGGAGATTTATCCAAATTGTTTTGTGTATCACTAGTTTGCTCCTTTTTATTGCTGAGTAATATTCCATAGTGCGAATGTTTAATCGTTACCTATCGAAGGACATTTGCGTTGATTTCAGTGTTTTCCTATTACAGTATTATATTTATTTATTAAATAAAGCTGCTATGAACATTTGTGTACAGGCTTTGTGTGGAAGTAAAATTTCACTTCTCTAGGATAAATGCCCAAAAATGCAATTACTAGATTGTGTGGCACCAGCATGCTTAGCTTTGTTAAAAACTGACAAGTTATTTTTTGAAAGTGTCTGTACTATCTTTTATTTCCACAAGCAATATCTCACCCAGTTTTTTCCCTTCTTTATCATCACTTGGTGTTGTAACTATACTTTATTTTGGCCACTAAGGAAGGTCTATGGTAATATTTCCTTATGATTTGAATGCACATTTCCTTGATGTGTAATAATATGGAACACCTTTTCATGGCTTTATTCATTATATATATACATATATATAATGAATATATAAATAATGAATATATATATATAATGAATATATATTTTTATCTTTAATATATATGTATCTTTTTTGTGAAACGTCTATTCATATCTTTTGTCCATTGTCCAACTTTTTTTTTGTTTGCATTTACTATTGATTTGAAAGTGTCTTATATGTCCTAGATATTTGTCTTTTATCAGATATATGGTTTGCAAACATTTTTTCCAAGACTCTAGCATACCTTTTCACCTTCTTCGCATGGGATTTCAAAAGTAAAAGTTTTTAATTTTTATTACAGTTTGATTTATTAGCGTTTTCTTTTATGGATCATATTTTTGATGTCAAATCTAAGAGCCCCTTTGCCTAGGCTTTGACCTAAAAGGTTTTCTCTTATTTTTAAAAAAGTTATAGTTTTACATTTTACTGTTCATTTTTATGACTATGAATATCCAATGTTCTAGCACTATTTGTTGAAAAGGCTATTTTTCCTTCCTTGTATTGCTTTTGCAACTTTTTAAATAAGTATTTTGGCATATTTACATGGGACTCTTTCTGGGTTCTTTCTTCTGTTCCATTGGTCTATGTGTGGATATCTCCATCAGTATCACACTGTCTTGATTACTGTACCTATACAGTAAGCCTTAGTATTGGGTGGAGTAATTTTTCCTACTTTACTTTTCTTTGCCAAGATTTTTTTAGGTATCTTAGAATTCAGATTTCATAGTCAATGGTTCCTTCCTTTCAGCAATTGAAAAATAATTTGCCACTAACACTTTTGACCTTCATGGCTCCAGATGAGAAATCCAGTCATTCCAACTGGTCTTTCCCTGTAGGTAATGCATCATTTCAAGATTTTCTCTTCTATCTTTAGTTTTCAAAAGTTTAATTATGATGCATCTTAGTATAGATTTTGGGGGCTTTATTCTCTTTGGGATTCATCAGCTTCTTGGATCAGTAGGTTGTAGTGTTGTTTTTTGGGGGGCACATTTGGGACATTTTTAGCAATTATTTCTTAAAATAATCTTTCACCTCGCTCACTTTCATCTCTGCCTCTGAGACTATATTAGTCATTTCACATTGTGATAAAGACATACCTGAGACTGGGCAATTTCTGCCCCCCACCAAAAAAAAAAAAGAGGTTTAATGGACTTACAGGTCCGTATGGTTAGGGAGGTCTCACAATTATGGTGAAAGGCAAAGAGGAGTAAGTCACATCTTACATAGATCACGGCAGGCAAAGAGAGAGAGCTTTTGCAGGGAAACTCCCATTTTTAAAACCATCAGACCTCATAAGACTTATTCACTATCAGGAGAACAGACTTGCCCCATGATTCAATTATCTCCCACTGGGTCCCTCCCACAATTCAAGTTGAGATTTGGATTGGGACAAAGCCAAACCATATTCTGCTTCTAGCCCCTCCCAAATCTCATGTCCTTCCATTTCAAAATCAATCATGCCTTCCCAACAGTCTCCCAAAGTCTTAACTCATTTCAGCATTAACTCAAAAGTCCACAGTCCAAAGTCTCATTTGAGACAAGGCAAGTCCCTTTCACCTATGAACCTGTTAAATCAAAAGCAAGTTAGTTACTTCCTAGGTGCTTCCTAGGTACAATGGGGGTACAGGCATTGAGTAAATACAGCCATTCCAAATGGGAGAAATTAGCCAAACAAAAGGGGCTACATGTCACACACAAGTCCAAAATTCTTCAGGACAGTCAAATCTTAAAGCTCCAAAATAATCTCCTTTGACTCCATGTCCTACATCCAGGTCACACTGATATAAGTGGTGGGTTCCCATGGTCTTGGGAAACTCCGCACCTGTGGTTTTGCAGGGTACAGTCTCCTTTCTGGCTGCTCTCATGGGCTGGTGTTGAGTGCCTGTGGCTTTTCCAGGCACAGGTGCAGGCTGTCAGTGGAGCTATCATTCTGGGGTCTGGAGGATGGAGGCCTTCTTCTCACAGCTCCACTAGGCAGTGCCCCAGTAGAGACTCTGTGTGAGGGTTCTGGCCCCACATTTCCCTTCTGCACTGCCCCATCAGATGTTCTCCATGAGGACCCCACCCCTGTAGCAAACTTCTGCCTGGGCATCCAAGCATTTCCATACATTCTCTGAAATTTAGGTGGAGGTTCTCAAACCCCAATTCTTGATTTCTGTGCACTCACAGGCTCAACACCATGTGGAAGCTATTCTGTAACCTTGGGTGAGTTGTTTCATTATAGAATGTATCAGACTTTCAGCATTTTTAGTAATAATAATTTGACTTGTGACTTGAATGTGATTTAAGTGGATTCTGGGAATTTCAATGGTAAAGCCTAGTCAGTTACATAGCTAGAATGTGTTCATGTGACCAGCTTACTATAAGAAAACCCCCATCATATACAAAATTTTGGCTTTCTTTTACTGAGGATCTTTGCACACATGCTGGTGGTAATTTAAGACCTGGAGACTATGCATATTCTATGTGAACTTATCGAGTGTGGAAGGAAAAAGAAGCCTGCACTTGAGACTTCTAGTGCCCTTTCTATGCACATATTTCTCCATCATAGTACTGTCACCTTTGCTCCAGTTTCCAACAAGTTTCTCATCTCTGTCAGACCACTTCAGCCTGGATTTCATTGTCCATATCATTATCAGCATTTTGGTTGAGGCCATTCAACAAGCCTCTAAGGAGTTCCAAATTTTCCCACATTTTCCTGTCTTCTGAGCCCTTCAAACTATTTCAACCTCTGCCTGTTACCCAGTTCCAAAGTTGCTTCCACATTTTCCCCATTTTCTTGTCCTGGACTCAGAGATACTACCAAGCTCTTCCTTTGTCTTTCTCATCCTCCACAATGCAGCCCAGAAATTTTCTTCTGGAGCAAAGTTGGAACAATTATAAGGTTCACCTACTTTGTTTTTCATCTTGGCTGGATTATGGCCTCCCTTGTCTGATGTCCAATGTTTCAATGTGTTCAGGGCCTTTTTAAAATTTATTTTTTGGTTGTTGTTTGAGTCAGGAATGTAAATCTAGTCTCTGTCAATTCATTGTAATTGAGATCAGAAGTAAAACCCCTTGTGTTTCATTCAGATATCTTTCTTCCTGCGACTGGAACCCATATCTTTCAGGGAAAGCTCATCTCACCTTCCTGGGATGAGTCTGGAGAGTCTAAGTAAAATCTCATTGAGTTCAGCAATTCAGCTAATCATCTCATGGTATTCCCCTGGCCACAGAGATAATTTCAAGAATGGACATACAAATCAGTGTTGACTTAGACATAAAAGAAAAGTTTTCTGAGGGATTCCATGAAGAGCTATGTCCTTAAGAGAGGATAAATGAAAGTAATGGTTCCCTTTCTTCTGGATATAGTTGTGAGCAGAAGTGTGAACTGGAACTGTAGCAATGACATTACTACCAGCATGAATGTGAGGCTAAGGAAGGACAGAGCTAATAGAATCACAAAGAAACAGTGGTAGAGAAACTGTATTAAGCTTTAACTAAGCTTTAACCTTTACCTCTGGTCTTCCAGTTACATGAGCCAATATATTTTCTTATTGATTTAACCATTCTGAAATTAGCATTCTTCTACCAGGAGATTAAGCTTGCTCCAGCCATGTGCTTTGACTCCCACTTAAAATTTAAATTCCCATAGATCAAAGACTAAATCTCATTTCTTTGTGGCTCTCTTTGCAACTAAAAGCAGTAGGTGACTGAGTGACTTGGGAATGTTTTAAAAATTTCTTTGAATCTCAGTTTGTTTGTCTATAAAAGTGGAGACAATATTATCAAGTTATTATAAAGATTTTAAAATGCTATAGTTTTTCTTTTCTTTTGACTAATTTTAAGTTTTCAGGTACATGTGCAGGATGTGCAGGTTTATTACATAGGTAAACATGTGCCATGGTGGTTTGCTGCACCTATCAACTCATCATGTAAGTATTAAGCCCAGCATGCCTTGGCTATTTTTCCTAATGTTCTCTCTCCTTCAGCCCCACACCCTGACAGGCCCCAGTGTGTGTTGTTCCCCTCCCTGTGTCCATGTGCTCTCATTGTTCAGCTCCCAGTGATAAGTGAGAACATGTGGTGTTTGGTTTTCTGTTTCTGCATTAGTTTGCTGAGTATAATGGCTTCCAACTCCATCCATGTCCCCACAAAGAACATGATCTTGTTCCTTTTTATGGCTGCATAGTATTTCATGGAGTATATGTACCATATTTTCTTTATCCAGTGTATCATTGATGGGCATTTGGGTTGATTCCATGTCTTTGTTATTGTGAAAAGTGCTACAAGGAACATATTTGTGCATGTATCTTTCTAACAGAACAATTTATATTCCTTTGGGTATATACCCAATAATGGTATTGCTGGGTCAAATAGTATTTCTGGTTCCAGATCTTTGAGGAATCACCACATCATCTTTCACAATGGTTGAATTAATTTACATTCCCACCAACAGTGTAAAAGCATTCCTATTTATTGTTAACCTCACCAGCATCTGTTGTTTCTTGACTTTTTAATAATCATTGCCCTAGTGCCTGTTAACCTGTCACACATTATTGGCTTAATAAATATGAGTTCTCCTTTGCTTCATCATAGCAAGTGTTCTAGTGGCTATCCCTTTTTCTTTTTCTCCCTTCCTCCCTTCCTTCCTTCCCTTCCTCCCTCTTTTCTTTCTCATTCTCTCTCTTTCTTTCCTTCTCTTCTTTTCTCTCTTTCTTTCCTTCTTTCTTTCTTTTCTTCTTTTCCTTCCTTCCTTCCTCTCTCTCTTTTTCTTTCTTTCTTCCTTTCTTTCTTTCCTTTCTTTGTTTTCTTTCTCTCTGTTGCCCAGGCTGGAGTCAGTTCACTGTAACCTCTAACTCCCGGTTCAAGTGATTCTTGTGCCTCCTGAGTAGCTGGGATTACAGGTGCATGCCACCATGCCTGGCTAATTTTTTTTTATTTTTAGTAGAGATGGGGTTTCACCATGTTGGCCAGGCTTGTCTGAAATTCCCAACCTCAGGTAATCCACCTGCCTCATCTTCCAAAAATGCTGGAATTACAGACTCCAGAGACTATTGCTATAGCTCTAGAGTCAGGATTCATCAGCTATAAAATATTTAAAAATGAGTTTGTCAAAAAAAAAAGCATCCTGCTTTGTAGCATTTGCCATTATCCGTGGTGAAAATCTTTCCACCGTAGTTGATTTCAATTAAAGAACATGACATCACTAAGCACAGAATTGTGGGGATGAATAGTACACACCATGATATAACATTTCCATTTTACAGATATAGATATCATAGAGACAAATAACCTCAAAAGCATGAATAATAATAAAACGCAGTAAAACAGAAAGTGATGAGTTTATGATCTTTATTACCTTTGCTTTTAATCTAATTAATTTTATTGTCAGTTAACTTAATTTTTTCTAATTAAGATTTTTTATTTCTTTTTTCAGAAGCACATAAATAAATTTGTTATTATTAGATTTACAGATATAAAAATACGTTTTAATAAATGTTATCATGACAGACAGCATAGAACAACAACAAATTACAAAAACTGAACATGTTTATTACAGGCGTGCATCTAGGACAGTAATATAAAGAATTGCTATTACATTAGTACATTTTTATCATTCTACAACTTACCATTTAATGATGACAATATTTAACAGTAGGAAAATTTAGCAATTGACTCTTGCAAACTGGTACCAGCGACTCCAACAGCCTGCCGTGTTTCATCTCCCGCCTCCCCAACTCACCTCTCTAAGGCTAGCTTCCTTGAGCATATAGTTGAAAAAAATGGGGGTTTTCTTACACTTTTCTGGAGCTGAGTTTTAGACTCTGCTTCCCAGTGGCCTGTATGTTCTACCTGCAGATCACTGGTTGATTTGTGGCAGGACACCACAGAGACATGGATGTGGGGCAGACTACTCTCCCTCTGACTGTCCTGCTCCTTCAACCTCCCAGCACCACTCCAAACAAAACTGCAGAAGTAATGTTGGTACCCTTTATTGAATAGTTGAGGAGGAATTAGACAAAAGCGTAATGTCAGAAAGGAAAATCTGATAGCTGTATGGCAATCCAGACATTCCCAGAGTCCAAGTAAAAGCATATAAAACACTAAATCCTTCACATTTTAATTCAAGAACAAGTTATTGGACATTTACTATGTGCCAGGCATAGTGTTAGATCCATTTAAACAGTTGACATATCCCAAGATTTTAATTTGGCTTTCCTGTCCTCAGATTTTATTCTCTCCCAAAGCGCCTATTTCTTCTCAACTTCTTAACATGAACTCCTACTCCCTTCTCTCCAGGAGGAATTCTGACTCCTGACATCTCTACCTGCAATAGTCCTTTCTCCAGATTTGACATCATTTCATCTCAGTCAACTGTAAATGAGATATAGGGGAAGATGGGGGCTTCCTAGAACATATATGGATGACCTTTGACACCTTAGAGTCTACAAAAGAGGCTGAGTTAAGGTAGGGTTGGGGCTCTAACTCATACAGAAAATTGTAGAGCAGCAAAAACCTTCCACGTATCTCCTTTAAAATCACCCTAGAACGGAAAATTAAAGTCATACTTAGTGATTTTCTTGAATAATTTTCAGGTAAATGTTAACTTATTTCATTAAACATATACACATAATCTCTGAAGGAAAAAGTATTAAATTCTGTGTCAGTAAACCATAAACCCATAATGAAGAATAAAATGTTTACCCAATTGTCTGGTAACTTATAAGGCACCTCTTGCCATGGCAGCAGTAAGTAATATTGTTGTGCAGAGAAGTTGAGCTTCTTTGTTTTACCCCATTATTTCTAAATTAATATCCTTTCTTGCCTTTCAGCAATAACACTGGATCACCCACTGGTGATCCATTTTCCTTCTTGTGATCTCTCACAGGAGCAGGTCTAGGTAATGCAGCAAATTGGGATTCAGGTGTTAAGAGAAGAAAGATGAAATAGGATGCAGTCCCTATTATCATGGAGCTCACCATTCAGTGGGGAATACACAGATGTACAAATAAAAGACTATGATACAATGTGATAAATACCATAGCAAAGTATCAACAAGTAAGTGGTGTGGAATCAAAGAATAGACCTTCATTTTGGGTTGGAAGATGGAAGGCTTGGAGAAAACTTCATATTAACTTTGGACAGTCAAGGCTTAGAAGGTGTATTAGGGTTCTCTAGAGGGGTAGAACTAATAGGATAGATGCGTATGAAGAGGAGTTTATGAAGATAATTGACTCATACGATCACAGGGTGATGTTCCACAACAGGCCACCTGTAAGCGAGGGGCCAAGAAGCTGGTCTGAGTCCCAAAACTTCAAAAGTAGAGAAGCCAATAGTGCAGTATTCAGTCTGTGAATACAGGGCCTCTGGCAGATCACTGGTGTAAGTCCGAGAGTCCAAAAGCTAAGTAACTTGGAGACTGATGTTTGGGGGCAGGAAGTATCCAGCACAGGAGAAAGATAGAGGCCAGAAGACTAAGCAAGTCTGCTCTTCCATGCCTCCTTTTATGTTGGCAGCTTATTAGATGGTGCCCACCCAGACTGAGAGTGGGTCTGCCTCTCTCAGTCCACTGACTCCAATGCTAATCTCCTTTGCCACACCTTCACAGACACACCCAGGAACAATACTTTGCATCCTTCTGTACAATCAAGTTGACACTCAGTATTAATCACAGAAGGGATCTGCCTGACAAAGAAGACCAGGTATGTGAGGTACAGAAAACTGGAGGTACCAAGATACAGAAGCCTTTGGGTGGGGACTTGTGCATAGTCTGCTATGATTATTGCATGTGCATGTGTGCATTTAATGTGAAAGGAGTGATAAGGAGTGAGCAAAATAATCAAAAAGTGAGCAAAATGAGCAAAAATTGAGTGAAATGAGCAAAAAGAAGATCAAGCGAGATGCCAAAGATATTTCAGTGTACTAAAGATTTTGGACTTTATTTTGTAGGCGCGTTGGCCCAAACTGATAAAGCCAATTAATATTCTCAAGTAGAAGAGTGATATGCTCAGTTATCAGAAATAAGCTTGTTCACATTGTTGAGTAGGACTTGCTGTGCGGACTGAAGGCAGAGGGATAGTTAAGAGGCTGTTAGGATAATCAACTTTTCAGAAATGGAAGACCTGAACTAGGGCAGGTGGTGTGGTAGGCAAGCATGCAGAACATTATAGATCAACAATTCATAGAAGATAATTAATAAACAAAAAGAAGAACTAAAGAATGCTTTAAGTCTCCTAAATGAACCTCTTCCCAGTGGGTGGGGATGCTGTTAACATGACATAGGTAACAAGTATGGGGAAGACACTAACGGAATGAACTTAAAGTACCTGGGAAACACCAAAGCAGAGATGTCCAAGTCTCAGTCACAAATGAGATGTGGCGTTCAGGAAAGAGGTCAGAATAGAAGGTCTATAAACTTGGGAATTATTAGAAAATGATAATGAATTAGTTTCCCACTGCTGCTGTAAGAAATTCAGTAGTTTCCCCTTATCTGCAGTTTTGCTTTCCATGGCTTCAGTTACCTACAGTCTACCACAATCTGAAAATTGCTGAACACAGTACACTGAGGTATTTTGAGAGAGGAAAAAAGAGAAAGGCCACATTTATCTAACTTTAATTACAGTATACTGTTATAATGGTCCTATTTATTATTAGTTATGGTTGTTAATCTCTCACTGTGCCTCGTTTATAAATTAGACTTTATCATAGGTGTGTCTGTATAGGAAAAACATATATAGTGGGTTTGGTACTATCTGTGATTTCAGGCATCCACTGGGGGTCTTGGAATATATCCTCTGCAAATAAGGGGCGATGACTATATTATAAACTTAGGAATTTAAAACAGCAAAAATCTGTTATTTTTCAGAAGCTTGAAATGAGTCTTTTAAGACTAAAATGAAGGTTTCAGCAGGGTTGCATTCCTTCTGCAGGCTTCAGGAGGCAATTTTGCTTCCTCACCTTTTCCAACTTCTAGAGCTGCCTTCGTTCCTTGGCTTGTGGCCCCTACTTCCACCTTCAAAATACCTTAGTAAACCTCTCTTTCATTGTCACATCTGTGTCTTCCATCAGACCTGTCTGCTAGTCTAGATAATTCAAGATAATCTCATCTCAAGATTCTTAACTTAATCACATCTGCAATATCCCTTTTAACATGTAAGCTAACACATTAATAGGTTCTGGGGATTAGAATGTGGACATCTTTGGGATGGTTCAACAGACCACAGGGGTAGATGAGAAAAATGTGGAAGAATAAGGAAAGAGAAGGGCTGAATGCAATAATCTTGGAACATCAACGTGGAGAAAGCGGAAGGAAGATACTTGTACAATGAATGTTTCTTGGAAGTCAATGGATCAAGACATTTATAAAAGGAGAAATTAAAACTCTCCAAGACTCTTGAACTGCCAGTAACTCTGTTAGCCTGCCAGCCACTAGGTTTACCTTCTTGCTAGTCTATGAAGTGAACAAAACCACCAAATGGTGTATGAAGCAATGATGCTGTCCATATTTTCCAGTTTCTGATTTCTTTGCTCTCCAGCACGGCACCAATAAACTCGGAACTCCTGATTTCACTCCTAGGTCTAAATCCAAGATGTGATGTAACCCTTGAGCTACATTTTCAGAATTCAGGTTGACTTGTCCTCTGGTTCTCTTCTTTCACTGTGGTAGCAGTGAGCAACAGCTGGCTTCAAGATTCTTAAGGACCTTTACTTTCTGAAACTGGTCTCTTCCTTCCCTCTCAAGCCTCTTGGGCAGAAAGAGTGGAATAACTTAGTATAGCAGGTCCTTGAATAACATGCTTTGATTCAATGCCCTTTTGTTCTCACACTGAGAAAAGAAAAAAATTCCTGGCCAGGGCCACTGTCTGTGTGGAGTTTGCATGTCCTCTGCATGTCACCATGGACTTTCTCCAGGTATTTTGATTACTTCTTGTGCACATTGATGTGTCTAAGTTGTTCCCATCTGAGTGAGTGTGGGTGTGAGTGCATCCTGTAATGGAATGACATCCTGTCCAGGGTGGGTTCCTGCCTGGCCCCCTGAGCACATAGCCACCTGCTACTCTGAACTGGAATAATTGGGTAAATAATTATCTTACTTCTTTTTATTCATCTTAAATGTATATTGAGCTACTATTTGTTTCAATACTTAGTATTAGAAGTGTTTCGGTCTTTATTTAGAAGTCTGATAATCAAAAATATGCCATATGAACTTAACTCTAATTTATAGCCATTAGCCTATGGTAAAATTGGTTTTGCTATATGTCATTTTGCTTAAACTTGCAGTTTCAAGAACCTATTAATGACATTATCAATGTGAGTACTTCATTGTATTTCTCCTCTTTGCCAGGTAGTGAGTACTTCATTGTATTTCTCCTATTTGCAAGGTAGAAGGACCCAGAGAAAGACTCTTCTCATCACTTTGGGGCCACATGCTCCATTTCTGGGGAAACCACTTAGCAAGGTGCTTTCTGTCATTCATCTAGGTGAGGAATGGGATAATATGAATTGCAGTAATTCCAGAACCACATGGAATGGAGGAGCTTAGTTCGCCTAAGAAGAGGGAGTTTTTATAACCACAAGAGGGAAAGAAAGGGTACTGGACAGCAACAAAATAGAGGACACTGCATGTTCTCACTCATAAATGGGTGTTGAACAAGGAGAACACATGGACACAGGGAGGGAAACATCACACACTGGGGCCTGCTGTGGGGGGTGGGAGAGCTAGGGGAGGAATAACAGGGGGTGAGGGGATAGGGGAGGAATAGCATTAGGGGAAATACCTAATGTAAGTGACGGGGTGATTGGTGCAGCAAATCACCATGGCACGTGTATACCTATGTAACAAATCTGCATGTTCTGAACATGTACCCCAGAACTTAAAGTATAATTTTAAAAAAGGAATAGATATCTATCTTTTCTACTAAGAAGATGATGGAACTTCTGTAGCATTTTCAAGAATTCTATACATAGGCAGTTTATATCCGAGAAGCCAAATTATAATTATGCTTTTAATTGTGTGACCTGAAAACAGTAGATTCCATTCCCTGGGACCTGATATTCATACACAAATTCTATGAAAAAGACATATGTGGCTTCTAGCACACTGCCCGGCACATAGGTGAGACTCAATAAACACTTTCTGAATTAAGGAGAGCATGAATGAATATACTGAATATAAATATGTCAGTCTCCAATCTACAGGTATTTTCAAGAGGTAGGGCTAATTTTTTAAATAAAGACTTTATTTTGTGGGCACATACAGCAGTGAAATTTTAAAATTCACACTTCCAAGCCAGCATGTTAGAAACCCTACCTCATCCTCACACACTGGCTTTAGAAAGCAAGAACATCTGAAAGCTTTTGTATAATCTGATTAAGAGCTAAGTAAGAAGAGGCAAGGGGTTAGCGATTAGTGGTTTAACACCACATTTACCTAAGCTGAAAGGCTTTTTCTAAAGATCTTTAAAAAACCTCTGTGAAGTATGTAATATGAGGGCTGGGCTTCAAGCCCAAAGTTAACACATCCACTGTCCTTTTTGCCCACTCTTGTCAATTTTTATGGTCAGAATTCTCCCATACTGAAGCTCTGTGACAAGTCTCCTCCATTTTCACATGGGACAGAATTAATTCTCTTGTATTGCAGCACCATCAGAAATCTGTATGATTTCCTCCAAATGACTCTACTGGTGGTGACATGCATTCTCAAGAGACACCTCTCTTGAGAATGCATGTGATATTACTCCCATGGAGACAAAAATTGGCTCTTGGGGTGGAGGAAAGTTTTAAATATTATAATGATTCATAGCCTTTCAAAGGACAGTACATAAATAGATAGTATATCTCTGGTAATTTCATGGAAGCCTATTAGGAAAAAAAAATGGCTAAAAAGGCTCCTTAGAAGAGTAGTAATAATAGTAATACGATATATTTGAAAGGATTGGGAAACATTGGGTAATAAGAAAGTTGTTTAAAAACACACCAGCACTATTTCTTCACACTCCCCAAGAAAAGAATATGTTCCCCAAGAAAAAAGATAAATGTGTACACTCCCCAAGAAAAAGTATATATTGGAGGTTACAGGACCTGAGTTATAATTCTCATATCTGCCATCAATGAGCACAGCCATTCATTTATTTATTTATCAAATATATATTGAGTACCTTCTATGTTCCAGGCACTGTATTAGATAGACATATTATAGCAAAGCTCCTACTCTTACAGAGTTTATATTTGGGGATGGGGCAGGCAATAAATACACTCTGAATGCCTGTTAATAATGTAACAATGATGACAATAACAAGTGTAATTACGATCGCTGTCTAGAGTAAATGACCATAAATTCTAGTAATTTATAATAATAAACGCTATACAGAAATTTCAAGAGGACAACAGATACAGTTAAGCTTATAGAGTGAGAACAGAGATGGATTCTTAAGACAGTGGTCTATGACCTGACTCTGAAATAGTGAGAAGGATGCAGTCCCCAAAAGATCTGGGCACAGGGCTTTCCAGGCAGGGAGGAGAGCAAGGCAGAGGTCCTGAGGCTGGAGTGAGCTTGTTTTATCTGAGGAAGAAAAAAGGGTAGATGTGGCTGGAATGAACTGAGACCGGGAGAGACAGGCTGGAGATCAGCTAGGACCAGATTATCCTGGACCTGCAGGCACTGATGGGGAGCTTGATTTTATTCCAAATGCAATGTAGCATCTTGCAAGTCATTCTGTTTCTGTCAAATGGCAAGGATGGTGGTGAGGATGGAGCAGCTGAATCTCACAGTGTGGAGTGCTAAGTCTAGCCTCATCTAATTCAGGACCTGGGAGAGGTGCTTTGAGTGTCTACAGTGAGGAAAGTAAGGTAGCAAAGAGACCTCAGACCCTGCCTCCCAGAATCCTGTCACTAGGGCTGGGGAAAGAAAGGAGTGGCAGGCTGTCAGAGCTGGGATGCTATATTCCTCTAAAACCAGAACCTGTTCTTTCACTTTTAATTTTTGAGGTGCACACACTTTTTTTTTTTTCATTTGGGCAATCTCCTTCTCATATTACTTTAGCTTTTTGTAGTGAGAAAAAGCACAGGATTAGGGGTCAGTGGCCTTAGTCTCCAGAACCCCATCTGTTAGTAAATAGCTAACCTGATCCAGACCATTCCCGGATCTGGGCCTCCAGACTCTCATCTGGGGACCATCATTAGAATTCCTTCTGTGATTCGATTATTTTCCTCCCTGCCAGAGCTGGGGAGGAGTCTAAACCCTTGCATGCAAGTCCACCAAAGCTGTCCTAAAATAATAAAGCAACTTCCTTTGAAATGGTCAAGAAGAAAAGTCAGGAGGCCCTTGCAAAATGTGATGAAACCCAGCCCCGGCTGAATATTAAGTTAGTGAGGGGTCTGCAACGAGGGTGGGGGGCTGGGGAGAGAAGAGAGATGCAGGGTTCTGGAGAGAGAAATTTTAATTGCAATTGTTTGGCCTGCTGATCCTAGGCAAATGACAAGAAGCCCCCAAGCAGCCTCAAACACAGATATTTGAAAGGCAGAGACGGCTGGGGGATGGTTTGGTTTCTCCCTCCCCTGTGAGGCCGTTTGAGGAACGGTCTACAGCGCTGACAAGCACGGGTTTTGGAGGCCATTGAAAAGTTTTGGGCCTAAATAGGGTAGGCAGCTTGGCTTAAGTGTTGCTAAGGAATACCTGGCAACCGGCAACAATAGGCCTTTTAGAGAATCCAGGGCAAACAGTGACCGTGGTAATGGGGTGGGCTTAAGGATCTCCTTGCCCGGCTGGGCCCCTCCTCTCCTCACACAGAGGCCTGGGCACTGGGCTATGTTCCGGAAATTCCCTGCACAAAGCCCCATTCAGTGGGAGGAGGGCCAATGCGTGTGCTTTGGGGGCAGTGGGGGTGGAGACAGGGGGTAGGGAGAGGGCGGGGGAGGGGTACCCGAGAAGGAGCTTTACTGCCAAAAAAAAAAAAAAAACCCTCTCAAGCCTCTTTCTTCTCTAAAAGACTAAAAGAGGCACAGAAAGTGCTAAGTTTGTAAAAGAGTCTGAAAAGGTTCAGAAAAGTAGCATAAAAGGAGCTGGGGAACGCCCCGTGAATTTTGAACAGAGAGAAGAAAAGGGACCCTAAAAAGCAATTAGTGATGCTGCTTGTAAATGAAGAGGCACCTAGTTTGGGGTGGAGAGCTGAGGTCTGGAGGTAGGTGTGCAGGGTGTAGCAGGTGGTGTGGGTTGAGGGGCAGGTGAGGTGAGTGGAGTGGGGTGGGGAGCGGGTGAGAGGAAGTGAGAAATGGAGGGATGGAAACTGGGGACCTGCGGCCTCAATCCCCACTCTAACCACATGCCTTCAGGCTGCTCTCTCCTTGGGCTGTGCAGACGCCCCACCTGCTCAGATTCTGTCCCCTGGCAAGGCAGCCCCCAAAAGTCAGGGGCACCTGGGACAGTGACCAGCACCCAGAGTCTGAGCAGTCTCCCCAATCCCTTCAGTCTCTGATAACCGTGAGAGGAGCCCTGATGTTATGTGTGAGTGGAGACTGCACTCTGCTCACGAGTAAGCAAATGGCAGGATGCTCCAGGGAGCTGGGTGTCTGCCTGCGTTCCTGGGGGAGGCTCAGACGACAGACAGCCAGTGAAGGAAGGCCAGGGAGCCAACAAATTAGTGCTCTACAAATTCCACGTGCCGGAGCTGCATAACATTCATGCTCAAACACCCTACTCAACTGCTCTAAAGATAATAATTTTACATTTCCAGCAGAATGTGCACAGTGACAATTATCTGTATTCCTACTGTGTCGCAGCATCAACCGATAATCAAGAGAATTATGTTCCAGTTGAAAGCAGATTTAAATAAACAGACACTAAATGGAAGCCAGTAATAGATGTACCAAAATAGTCCAGGCAAGGAAGCAGCCATTCAAATACAGAGCTGTTTAGTCGAGAAGACATGAGGCATCCAGACCCCTGCGTTTACAGGTCTCTGTCTGTGGCTCAGTCTGTCTGATTCTTTCTAGCTGTCCTCTGCAGACCTGAACAGAGGGCTATCCTAAACTGATTCTTTTTCCCTCCTTTCCTTCCTCCCTCCCTTCTCCCTCTTCCTCTCTCTTTATTTTTTATTCAACAAAAATTCACTGTTTATTATCACCTAGGTATATTTGGGCACCATCATTAAAATTAACAAACCCTACCCTTTTTTGATTGTTGTGTCCTTCTGCTCAAGATTCAAACTGGATCATGTCGGCCCTGTATGGGGCTAGGGAGGACGGTATTCATGAGTTCTTTAAAGGAAAATCTAATTGCTGTTTCCATAAGAAGGGAGAATGGGATACTAAAGAGACAAAATATTGGAGATTTACTATATATTAATTCAATCACTGCACATTTGTTAGCGATCACTGTGTGTTCCAGGCACTGTCCTAGGTACTGTGAATTCAAAGACAAAATTGCTTGTTCCTGCCCTCACAAAGCTTCCAACCTTGCAGAGAAGGGATAAACAGGCCTAGTGACAGCTGGATGGGCGTGTGTGCAAGGCACAATGGAAGCACCAGAGAAATGCTCTGCCAGGGCAAGGTGAAGGAGACATCAGGAGGAGGCATCTGTGCCTTGAAGGAAAATAACTTAAGTGAATTTACAAATTAACCTCGAAATAATTGTTGAAGCACAAGAATGAGACAAACTGCTGAGAGAACATGCAGAATGAGGCAAAAAGAAGTATGTACATGCAAACCAACATTAAAGTCAGGTTTAAAAAACTACTGAGTCTCCTCTGGGAACTAGGGAGACTATTGTATTATACTTGCTTCTATTGTCTTCAAAACTTAGCAGAATGTCTGGCATGCAATAAACCATTTAATATTACTTGAGTATTTAAGTCATCACATAATACTCATCACATAATACCTTCCACAATGCCCAACAAACAACATCTTTTCTTGTTTGTTAAGAATTTAAACCACGTGCTAAGTATCCTTCAGAGCATCTATCTATTTATCTATCTGTCTATCATCTGTGTATCTACCTATCATATACATATAAAGGCTAACACTTATTGAACATCATCATGCATCAGATATCTTGCTGAACTCTTTCACACAATTGTATAACAGTTAATGTTAATTCCATTTTATAAATGAGGACACTGAGGCTCAGAGTATTTCAGCGATCCAAGAACTAAAACATGGCCTAGCCAACTGCAAAGCCTGTACTCTGATGCCAAGGTCACGAACTTCTCTCTATCAAAGAAGATGCAATACGAGGTGAAGTCTTTAGGAGCTTATTGCCTGGCTATGGAGAAAAGAACACCTTCTTGAAATGGTAGAGAATAATCATAAAGTGCAAAGAAATAACCTGTTATATTGGTAAGTTATCAAGAAAACTACTTGAGGAAGGCTAATGCTAGACATAAAGTTAGGCAGTTGTAAGTTTGGATCCCTTACCTATTGTACAATGTTATGTGCTGTGAATGCCAATTTCCTAATCTATAAAATGAGTGGAAAATATTGCTTCATAGGTACACTTCTGACTTCCACCCTGTGGGTAGCCATGTTATAGAAAGTTCCGTGACCAAGATGGACACCCACATTGTAGAAATATTTCCTCCCCTCCCACTTTAACAGAAAAAAAAGCCCAAACAAACACAAACTGAAGAAGAGCTTCAAGCAGAAAATGCATCAGGAATATAGAACTACATTTATTTATCAAAATATGTGTAATAGAAAGAAATGACATCATTGTGGAAAGGCTCATATTTATAAATATTAGAAATGAAAATTTAGAAAAAAAATTATGTGACAATATTTAAGCTTTGATAAGATAGTTGGATGTTTTTCTTTACAAAACAGCTAAAAATTAAGACCAAAAGAAGATGGGAAATTCTAGTTCCTATTTAGTGATTTTCTTTTACTGTTTTTATTTATTATTACTTTGTAGCTACATGTGATTATAATTTAAAGCTATCTGCCAGAATAAGGAAAGTAATCTACTCCACTAATTTATCTTCTCAGGAGTAATGAAAGTCAGGAAGATGAAATTTAATGTCTGTTTTATTTGGCATTAAGAATAATTTTGTCATTTAGGAAAAATGTCTCATTATTACTTACGATAACAGTAAATAATAAAAAAAAATCCGTGGCTTTTAATAATGCACTTTTCAGGACCACAGACAGCTCAGCACATTATACTTACTTACACAACCTGCCCAGTATATATCATTTCATGGATAGCTGTAAAATTTCACATCCATTCTCATTGTACAATTTTTAAAATTTTATTTCTTTTCTTCTTTTGAGACAGGGTTTTGCTCTGCCACCCAGGCTGGAGTACAGTGGCATGCTAACTGCTCACTGCAGCATTGACCTTCTGGGCTCAAACAATCGTCCCACCTCAGCCTCCCTAGTAGCTAGGACTATAGGCATGCACCACCACACCTGGATAAGTTTTGTATTTTGTATAAATGGGGTTTCCTCAGTTTTCCCAGGCTGGTCTTGAACTCCTGGGCTCAGGCAATCCACTCAACTCTGCTCCCTACAGTGCTGGGATTACAGGCATGAACCACTGCACTCAGCCCAATCTTTATTTTCAATTTTTTATTTTTAGTCTAAAAGAAAAAGATATGTTTGAAAATGCTAAGTCTTTAGTTAATTTTCCTCATTTTCATTCATTGTTGGTATTTCATCTCAATTTTAATTATGCACTTAATGTACTCAGTAATGAGTGATAAGATTAGCCAAGATCTGATTGTCCTCAAATTGTTTCTTCAAAATGTCCTTGACACTTTAAAGAATTTAAGCCATTTGCTAAGTATTCATCATGCTTTAAAGCAAAACTTCTCTAACTGATTTTGAATGTGCGATAGAAGGGAGATATAAAGAAGAAAGAGAAATAGGAACGCTTTTACACTGTTGGGAGTGTAAATTAGTTCAAGTATTGTGGAAGACAGTGTGGTGATTCCTCAAGGATCAATAACTAGAAATACCATTTGACCCAGCAATCCCATTACTGGGTATATACCCAAAGGATTGTAAATCATCCTATTATAAAGACTCATGCACATATGTTCATTGTGGCACTGTTTACAATAGCAGAGACTTAGAACCAACCCAAATGCCCATCAATGATAGACTGGATAAAGAAAATGTAGCACATACACACCATGGAATACTATGCAGCCATGAAAAACGATGAGTTCATGTCCTTTGCAGGGACATGGATGAAGCTGGAAACTATCATTCTCGGCAAACTGACACAAGAACAGAAAATCAAACATCACATGTTCTCATTCATAAGTGGATGTTGAACAATGAGAACTCATGGACCCAGGGAGAGGAACATCACACTCTGCAGCCTGTTGGGGGATGGGGGGCCTAAGGGTGGGATGGCATGGGGTAGGGGGATTGGGGAGGGATAACATTAGGAGAAATACCTAATACATGTGTTGGGGGGATGGATGCAGCAAATCACCATGGTGTGTGTATATCTATGTAATAATCCTGCGCATTCTGCACATATAGCCCAGAATTTAAAGTCTATATAAAAAAACCCATCAAATTGAAGTTACCTTTTTTCAAATTTCATATAAACCAAGGAGGTAAAGAGCTGTACTAGAGTTTCTCCTTACCTCTCCAATGAGGGGAGGACCTCCAGGATCAAGAATTTAGAATGAGATTAAGAAGGAAAAAAATATGAACAGAGAAAGTCAAGAGGCAATTGGATGTGGATTGGTATAAGTAGCTATATCATTTAACCAAAACTCTTTCAGCCGCTAGTGAGAAAAACCGAAATCAAACCAATATGAACAATAAGAGAGAATTTATTGACCATATATGAAAATGTACAAGATTATAGAGGCTCAGGATTTGCTGTACCTGAATGCTCACATCACATACTATTAGCACTTTTTTCCTCCCTATCTCTCAGCTTAACTTTCCTTTACATTGGCTTCATTCTCAGGGAGGGTTTCTTTTTATGCTAACAAAGTGGGCACCACTAGCGCCAGGCCTACATTCTATCAGCATAGCAACTCCTAAGAAAAATTTCAGCAAAACTTCTGATGCTTCCACTGTGTTTGGGAGATTGGACAAAATGATTGGTTAGGCCTGAGTCACATGCTAACTCCAGGGGCTACAAATCAGATGAAATCCAGAAGAATCACATGAACTGAGAGGACAGGAGAAGAATTTACTCAAAGGAACCATAGGCAGAATGAATGACAGGCAAGTAAAAACAACAGCTGGCCTACATTAGTTTGCTATTAGTGCCATAACAGAATACCACAAGCTGAGTGGCTTAAACAACAGAAATATATTGTCTTATAGTTCTAGAGGCTGGAAGTCTAAAATCAACGTGTCAGCAGTGTTGGCTTCTCCTAAGGGCTGTGAGAGGAGTATTCACAGTGGCACCCCAGGCCTGTCCCCTGAAACCATTCTGTCCTCCTAGGCCTCTGGCCTCTGATGGGAGGATGGCCTACTGAAATGCATTCAGAGCTTTTTTTCTCCTTAATCTTGATGATTAGAAACTAGTTCCCTTTCATCCATGCTAGTCTCTCTAGCAAGTGGTTGCACCACAGCAACCTCGGATTTCTCTCCTGAAAGTGCTCTTTCCTTCTCTACTATATGGCCAAGCTGAGGATTTTCCAGTTTTTTACACTCTGCTCCCTTTTTAATTATAAATTCCACTTCCGGATCATTCCCTTGCTGCTGTATTTGATCATAAGCTGTTAAAAGTAGCCACACCACATCTTGAAGACTTTCCTGATTAGAAGTTTCTTTCACTAGATACCCTAGGCCATTACTCTTAAGTTCAGCCTTCTACAAACCCGAGGGCATAAACATAATGTAGCCAATTTCTTTGCTGTGGCAGTGTAACCAGAGTGATCTTTACTCCAGCTCCCAGTAAGTTCCTTATTTCCATGTGAGACCTCATCATCTGGGCCTTTACTCTCCCCATTTCTATCAGCATTTTGGTCACAACCACTTCAGTAGTTTCTAACAAGTCCACAACCTTCTCTTATCTTTTTGTCTTCTTCAGAGCTCTCCAAGTTCTTGTAATCACTGGCCATTACTCAGTTCCAAAATTGCTTACACATTTTCAGGTATCTTTATAGCAACACCCCACTTCTTGGTACCAATTTTCTGTCTCAGTTTGTTTTTGTTGCTATAAAGGAATACCCAAAGCTGGGTAATTTATAAAGAAATGAGATTTATTTGGTTCATGGTTCTGCACGCCGTATAAAAAAGCATGGTGCCGGCATCTGCTTCTGATGAGGCCCTCAAGTTTTGTCCACTCATGGCAGAAGGGGAATGGAAGCCAGCATGTGTGCAGAGATCGTATTACATGAAAGAAAGCAAGAGAGAATGGAGGGAGGTGCCAGGCTGTTTTTAACAACAAGCTCTCAAGGGAACCAATAAAAGTGCAAACTTATTCACCCCCTTCCCCAGGGAAGGCATTAATCTATACATGAAGGATCTGCCTCCATGACCTGAATACCTCCCATTAGGCCCTACTTTCAACATTAGGTTTGGAGGGCACAAGTATCCAAACTATAGCACCTTATCATCAAATAATGTCACATTCTGACCTTGTTGGTGGTTAGGACTCCAACATATTTCTTTTGTTGAGGTACACAATTCAATCCATAATATGCCTCTACACTAGGTGTGCTTTTTTTCTTGGTCAAGATTACCTCTGTCCTTTTAATTTAACTCTTTGTTACAGGAAATGCTTTTCACCTAGAAAGGCTTCTATTGGTAGCAGATGGAGCAGTTCCCCAGCACTGTACCCTCTAAACCCAAAGAATACAATTAACACATAGTTTATGGAAAACAGCGTTTTTCATTTGTTTGTTTCTCTTAAAATGTAGATAAGTGTTTAGGAAAAGGTACATAATATATAAATGAATGTGTATAAATTAACTTTGCAATAGTTTTATAATTTCCAAATTGGCATCCCTAAAACATCTGTATTAAAAAAGAGTATTCCCTAGTTTAAAAATTTGGAAAATTCTTCTTATGTTATTCCTCTCTTGAATAACTATAATGCATATTAGCATATTGTGGTAAATTGATTATAGGGATGTCCCAATTATCCAGCTATCCCTGCACCTCTATCCTTTGCAATGTAACTTTGGCAGTTCCTTCTATCAAAATGTGGAATATATTTCCTGCCCCTTGATCCATTTTTTGTCTGGCTACGTGTCTTGCCTTGGACCATAGGAGGTTAGCCAGCTTGATGCTTTCGTGCTTTTCCACCCCTCTTTTTGCTTCTTTGCTGTTCTCTTCCAGCTAGCCTGCTGGAAGATGAAACACAGGCAGCAGAATCAAGTTGCCCTGTCATTGTGGCCAAGGCTATGGTTGTGCAGTCAACTGCCAGACAATTCCGAGACATTTAAGCAAGCCAAGATCTGCACACCATCCAGCCAACCTGTAGACTTATAAGCAACAGTAAATGGTTGTTGCTTTAAGCCATCAAGTTATTGGGGGTGTTATTTAGCATTTTTGTGGCAATAGATAACCTGTGCCTATATCAAAGCTTCCAAGAAGTCCTGTGTAAAGAAATATTTTAACTTGGTTTAAATTAGCACATTCCAAATGTACTATTATAGCATAACTATTAACTTCCAGAATAAAAATGCTGTGGAACTCTATATTTGGAAATTTTTCCATAGTCGTATCCAGCAATGACAATACTAAACAGGGATTTTTAAAAAAATCCTAGGTTATTGATAACCATCTATGGTAGAGGCAGTGAATTGGCATTTAGTATGCATTTAAACTCTATGCTGTATGATTCATGAATCTATAAAGGTTGAAAATATAACCAATATATTTCTCAGATTCCCTTGAAGCTACTTTTTTGTATGCAAATTAGGTTCCCCCAGTTAGATGCTCTCATATGAAATTTGAAATGTGAAAAAGAGGCAGAGCTATTGTCCTGGTTTTAGCCTTTGTTGTTGGCAAGTAGGGTCTTGGGGACTTTCTTTTTCTGAAGCAACATTTTAATGTCTAGTTTTGCTTCTGGATGTGAAGAGGCACTGGGGATGGCAGCAGCAGTGGCATTTTGTTTGCTCCATTATGATGATCATAGTATGTTCTTGAATCAACAGTTCCAGAGGATGTGAAAAGGACAGTCATGATGTTGGCACTAATTCTCAGTTTTCTGATAATCAGTGCTGGAGGTCAAGACTAAAGTTGTCTTCTTCAACAGTCCCAATGATGTACTTAGTAACCAGATCCTGATATGACACCTCTTTCTGCTTAAAATAAATGGAGAGGGTTCTGTGTCCTACCTTAATTGATGACAGATCATATATTTAACTCATTTGAGTCAAAGATCCCTTATCTGTAAAAATTAGGGTTAATATTTTTATTGAGATAATGGGTAGCCTTGTACCTTGCAAGAGAGCAAGTGCTCAGTTAAGGGGATTTGTCTAATATGGCATGACATCTTTCAGAAGTACTAATTTGATTTTTCCATTTGTTGCATTTTTTTATCTAGAGGAGGAGCCAGTAACATATTTGTTAGGTGGAAAACAATTATTTTTATTCTTTTCTATTCTGACAAGAGCAGATGTCATTCATTTTCTACCATCATGGCAAGGAAAATGCATTTAAAAGATCACAAGGGTGAGAATAAAACTGAGAGTGAGAGGGAAAGAGGCAGAGTGGGAGAGTTGCTGAGTGAAAGAAAGAGTGAGAGAATAAGCTACCCTGATATGGTTTGGCTTTGTCCCCACCCAAATCTCATCTTGAATTATAGTTCTCATAATCCCCACATGTCATGGGAGGAAACCTGTAGGAAGTAATTGAATCATGGGGACAGTTACCTTCATGCTGTTCTTGTGATAGTGAGTTCTCACGAGATCTGATGGTTTTATAAGGGGCTTTCCCATCCTCCTTCACTCTGCACTTCTTCCTGCTGCTGCCCTGTGAAAAAGGACGTGTTTGCTTCCTCTTCCATGATGATTGTAACTTTCCTGAGGCCTCCCCAGCCCTGTGGAACTATGAGTCAATTAAACCTCTTCCCTTTATAAATTACCCAGTCTTGCGGTAATTTATGAGAACAGACTAATACATACCCCCATTCAGGGTCCTTATACCATCTCTTATTTAGTCTTTTTGCAAAACTCCCTCTCTCTTTTTATCTGTGTGTCTGTGTTGGTATCTTTCTCATCAATATTTACACATACTTGAGTCTTCTCAATAAAAAAAAATTTAAAGCCTCCATCTATGCCATTTCCCAATGCTTTCCTGCTTCACAATTGTTTTCCTGCATAGACAAAAGTCTTGAAAGTGTTAACTGTACTTGCTGCCTTCATTTCTCCCTTCCCATCCATTCCTCAACACCTGAAATCTAGCTTCTGTCTTATTACCTCCATAAAAATATTCTCTAACATCATCAGCTACTCAGGTCACTTAGCTGCATATCAGCCCTCAAGGATTTGCTCCCCAAGCTTCAACTGATAGAATTAACCACTCCCTCCCTTTAGACACATTGTTTTCTTTACTCAGCACAAGGGAGACTCCCTGCTGTTTACTAATAATTTGTTTCTTTTCTTCCTGGCCTTGTAACTAGACTACTTTTGTCACTCTCGCGGCACTCCTAGTTACTGAATTCTACTCAAAAGGATGATTTGGAATAATGTATGTCATTTCTGAGCTGAAGCTTCCAAGAAGTGAGTAGGACCTCCCATGCTCTCTTTTTTCCATTCTATTGACTGAATGAAGACAAAAGCAATGAGATGGTAGGTCCCCAAGACAAAGGGAACCTGACAAACCTGGGTTTCTGATTCACCATGTGGAGAAGTGCCACCCAAGAACGAGGGACATGTTTACCTCAGACTGACATGTAAATGAGAAATAAACCTCCACAGTATTTCAACATCATATATATATTTATATGTATTGGTTATAGCAGTGTAGCTTGCCCTATGAATACATGAAATGGTATGCTGTTATAATAAAAATCTAAATATATGGCAATGGCTTAGCATTTGGTTTTCAGATGGTGAGGAAACAGAGTGGCCAGATCAGATAACTCAGATGCTGAAGAAAAATCCTTGCTGAAATGGTTGCCTGCAGCAATTAGAAGGCAAAAGAACCTTTGGCATCTATTGCTCTGGGCAAAAATTTGTAAGACGCTGATGTTAGTGTATGTTGGTTGATTCTGGATATATTCCAAGAACTCCAAGAAAAAAATGCTCCTCAGGCAAACATTGCAAAGAAAACAAAGGGAACAGAGACAGTCCAGAAATGTGGGGCACATACGGGTGAAGAGTTATTTACTTCTAGATCCCAAAATGCAGGAAATAGCAGTGAGAAGATGTTGAATAACAAAGGCCCCCAGAGATTTCTCAGTTAACAAGAAGGACCCCGGTTTGTGGTGGAATTCAGATTAAGTTTGCTGACTTCCTAGACATGCCTACTGCTTGAGATGGCCTCCAGTTAGCCAATACTAAGTTGAGAGAGAAAATAAATAATAATGCAGAATTTAAAAGCATGTCTAGGAAATAATTTTGATTTTGTTTACTAGGTTGCAGAACTGCCAAAGGCAAGTAGATCCTAGGACATATATTTAGGGTCAAATCAAGGAGCTTCCTCTACTACTAGGTCAAGGGTTTCATCATTGCTAAGGACTAGAGGCAGTTAGTTTACCATCCTTTCTTGTCTTGAATGGAGGCTTTTTATTGCTAGTAGCCTGCCCTTGTTTCACATTATGTACAGGTGGAATATCCCTTATCTGAAATGCTTAGGAATAGGAGTGTTTCAGATTTTGAATTCTTTTGGGTTTTGGGAAATTAACATATACATGATGAGATATCTTGGGGAATAGATCCAACCCTAAAAACAAAACTCATTTATTTTTTATATATACCTGTATGCATAGCCTGAAGGTGATTTTATGAAATATTTTAAATAATTTTGTTCATGAAACAAAGTGTTGACTGCATTTTAACTATGACCCATCACATAAAATCAGATGTGGAATTTCCTGCACTAAAAAAGTTCACATTTTGGAGCATTTTGTATTTTAGATTTTTGGATTATGGATGCTCAACCTGTAATGAGTGTTTTGTGTGTGTGTTGCAAGGTTGGGGGCGGGGGGACTTATATAAGGTCAGATAATTTGCTTTTGGTTTAACTTATTTACCAGAAGCCACATCTGGACTTGATCAAGAAGGTTGCTTATCTACCCAGAAGATTGGAACTTTGAGCTGGATGGGGTAAATAGATGAGGCTTTGGGTTGCCTGCCTTGGGAAGGGGCATAAATGTGTTTTATATTTGGAAGATTTAAGGGGTTGTTGTGGAGAGTTGTTACATCTACTTGAACAGCATCTTTTTTCCTTTTCAATGCAGGAATAAATGCGTCCCACTGATACGTTGCTTAAGCACTTTGTCCCGCGTTGCCTACTGCAGAAATGCATTCCTGACCCAGACTGGCCCTTGCAAATATATCATTATCCTGGTCCTAGTAATGAGTTCATGATCAAGCACCTGTCCCAAAAAGGGCCAACAACATCCTCACTTGGAAATTTATATGGATGCCAAGCAAGTTTATCTACTTTTGTGTTCTCTAGTGTTAAGGAAAATATAGGAGTTGGGAGGAGCCATTTTTAATGTTAAATACAATGAGCCTACCAAGAATAAAGCCAAGACAGTGGCAGACAGGGCTGATATATGCAGTGAGAGACACAGAGTTCCAATGCTATTATTTGAATCCCTGGATACAGTAGTGTTTGCAGTTAGAGTCACCGCTTGGGGATCCTAGTTTAGACAGCAAATACTTCTCTCTTTGCCTTGGCTAGTTCAGATAGAGTTTTGTGATTTGCAGCTGAAAACTTCTTAAACTGTCATAGTATTGAAGCAGGGACAAAAACTCAGATTTTCTGATCCCAACTCAGGACTGTTTTCCAAAAAGTAAAAAAGGCTTCACGCAGCAGCATCCAACTAGCTAGTTCCTTCTGCCTTCCACCATGTAAGGACACAGTGTTTCTCCCATCTGGAGGATGAAGCAACAAGGCACCATCTGGAAAGTAGAGAGCAATGCAGCAGCATTTGACTAGCTTTCCCTTCTGCCTTCCATCATGTAAGGACACAGTGTTTCTCCCATCTGGAAGATGAAGCAACAAGGCGCCCTCTTGAAAGTAGAGAGCAGCCCTTACTAGGCAATCAAATCTACCAATCCCTTGATCTTGGAATGTCAATCTCCATAACTTTGAGGAATAAATTTCCATTTTTCATTAATTACCCAGTCTCAGGTATTTTTGTTGTAGCAGTGGAAACAGACTAATACACAAGGTGTCTGGGAAAATTCTTTAACTTTTCCAAGACTCATTTTCCCATCTGAAAGATGGCACATTACTCAGTGGGGTGTAATAAAGATTAAAGGGATATATTCTAATAATTTTTGCCACATAGTAAGAGCCTGTATAGCTGTATTTATTATTATTATTACTGCTTTTTTTTTCTTTTGCTGTTGACCAGGGAGAACAATCAGTTATGCCAGTCAATGTCCCAAGAACCTCAGCAGAGAGAAAAACAGAACTACTGAAGCTTAAGGCTGATGAGAGATGCCAAGTGTGTCAGTTTTTGTTCTTTGAGAAGCAGATGCCAAGATGGAATTCAAAGGTGCAAGAGATTTAGTAGGAGGAAGCACCTACGAAGGATAAAGCTAAATGGGTGGGAAAGACCTTCTGACCACAATGCAAGTGTGGTATCTGTGAAGGAAGGGAGAGAGGGAATAAAACAAAACAGGGTTGAAACAGCCTCAGTCTGCAGTGCAGCTCTGAGTAAGGTACAGCCCAGAACAGAGATTGCCTGTCTAAGGAGTCCCACATTAGGTAGAGAGGACCAGCTCCAGAGCCTTCTCTGGGCACAGCCTCAGTTAGAACACTACTGCAATGGATCTCAGAGGTGCAGCAGCTGGAAGCTGTCAGCTAACTACACTCCTCACAGCAGGTTCTCTTTTGCAGGGAGATCTGAGCACCACACTCCTATGGCTGCATGCCACTCCTAGGATCATTTTCCTGGGAGGGCTTTTTCTTACTCAACATCTCCAAGGTACTTGGCAACCTTCAAGGCAAACAGGCAGAAACAGGAGAGGAGCCAGCCCGATTTCTCCTCTTTCTGATCATTTCTCACTACTTCCTTGGTCTAAGCCAGTGTAAGCTTTGGCTTATTTTTATTTCATTAGTTATTTTTTTAAATGTGCCTCCTAAATGATTGTCTCTGCTTCTGTGCTGATCTCATTGTTCAGACTGTTTTCAGCATGATGTCCAGAGCTATCATTTTGACATAAGTCAGATGATAATATCCTTTACTTAAAACCCTTCACAAACTTCCATTTCACTCAGAAAAATCCTTGTACTGGCCTGGTTCTCTGTGACCTCACGTTGCCCATGTCCTTCTTCTCTTATTACCTCAGTCCCTGCCCATCCAGCCCCAGCCTCATTAGCTGCTGTGTTATTTCTTGAAAAAGCAAGAAAAGTTCCTGGCTCACGATTACTTGCCACTCCCTCTGCGTGATTTGCAGAGAGCAGCAGGTTTATTCCCTCACCTCCTTCAGATCTTTACTCAAATGCCACATTCAGTGAAGCCTCCACAATCCACCTGATTCACAGTTGCAACTTCCTTGTTCCTATCAAATCCTTTGTAGCTTTATTTATCTCTAGAGCACTTATGAGCATCAAACATACATATCTTTTTACTTATTTTGTGTATTGCCTGTGTCTCCTGCTAGAATGTAGGCTCCATGGGAGTAGGGATTTGGGTTTGTTTTGTGCACAACTGTGAATTTTGTTGGATGAATGAATACATTCTGTAAATAGCAGCGGGAAAGGTGTTGGTAAAACCCGGGGCTTCCCCTAGTGAAAAGATAGAAAAAAGGTATAGTATTTGGAGTCAGTGAGTCTGGGTTTGAGATCTAACTCCAGCACTTCCTAGCTGTATGACTTTGGAAAAGTCACTTATCCTTTGTAAGCCCCATTTTCCATAGCCATAAAATAGAGGTAACAATAAATACCTTGCTGTATTAGTCTGTTCTCACACTGCTGATAAAGTCATACCCAAGACTGGGTAATTTATAAAGAAAAAGGCTTAATGGGCTTGGAGTTCCAGTGGCTGAGGAGGCCTCACAATCCTGGCAGAAGGCAAAGGCATGTCTTATATGATGGCAGAAGAGAGAAAATGAGAGTCAAGCAAAAGGGGTTTCTCCTTATAAAACCATCAGATCTCATGAGACTTACTCACTACCATGAGAACAGTATGGGGGAAACTCCCCCCATGATTCAATTATCTCTCACTGAGTCCCTCCCACAACATGTGGGAATTATGGGAGCTACAATCAAGATGAAATTTGGGTGGGGACACAGCCAAACCACATCACTTGTTAATTGTGAAAACTAATGAATATAAGAGAACAGACAGCACAGATGTTTTTGTTATGGTTCCCATGGTCGGAAAAGCAGTGGCATGTTGAGGTCCTCACACGAAGGTGTTGAAGTCATTTACAACTCTTCCAGTGACATTTTATAGCATTGGATTTGTTATTATTAACCAAAGACTTTGCCTAATCATAGCTGCCCTGCACTCATTCACTCTGTAACCTGAAGTAAGGATCTGGTTTGTGAAAAGAAGATGATTGTATCCTCCTTGCAGAGACGAGGATCAAATGAAACTCAGTGTGTGAGATCCACTACAAACTACTACACAAATGCAAATGACTCCTTGTTAGTGGTGATATGGCTTCACGTGTCTGAGTCTGGTGTCCCCAGCTGGAGTCAAAGAACCTGAGGACGAGTCATGACTAATAGCGTTTCTATGCTCTCATCCCTCACAATCCAATTTCTCCCACTCAACCCTACTGCAGGCTCTGTTTTAGTGCTTGTTGCTGGTTTGAGAAGAACAGACTTTGTGTATACTTTGCATTCTGTATTTCTTTCAATCATTTTTTTCTTAATCTGTTCACTCTGCCCTGAACTTTTAGGCGAATATCTTAATGTTTGAGATACCTTCTGAAATATTTACTAAGTGGATGTATTATGAAAGACTGACTAGTCAAAATGAAGGAAAATATTTCCTGAACTGATATTATCTTGACTTAGGTTTTCATGTTAGGCTATGATTTAACACACATAGCTATAATAAGTAATGTGCTTTTCAGTTCCTTTATTTAAAAGCTCTACAGTTTTATAGCTCTGATTAACATTTGCATGCTTTTCCCTTTTTTGAGAAAGGCTGTTCCTGCTGTCATTTCAGCTTGCTGTCCCAAATGGACATGTAAACAGGGCACCGTCATATATACGTGAAAAAAGATGACCTACATATATGATGGTACAGTACGGTATTAAAAGTACAATTTCAGCCATTTCTTCCAATTAAGGATAACACATCTGTGATTTCAGCCTTCTATTTGAAATAAAAGTCTAACGATAATTGGAGTGCAGAGCTATTCACCACTGTACTTCAATCTGGAAATAATTGTCTTTGTTCAATTAGGAATCTGCATTTTCATGCCAATCTTCACAGATTATTTTGAATGGAGAATGCACTCTGATTAAGAGCTATCCTTCTCAGGAAAAAAAAAGTAGCAGTCTTCATCTCCTTGTTAGAT
Organism: Cebus imitator; assembly: GCF_001604975.1. Lineage (NCBI taxonomy): Eukaryota > Metazoa > Chordata > Mammalia > Primates > Cebidae > Cebus > Cebus imitator. The sequence goes on from NW_016107323.1 coordinate 174,071, forward strand.
TCAACATTTTGTTTTTCCCTAACAGACTGAGAAGGATGTCATATAGAAGACTTTTTAAACTTATTTATTGAATACGGCAAAAATCTTCTGTGGCATTCATATATGGCTTTAATTTTTTTTTAATTCCATAAAGGCAATTCTTTAAAGTTCATCTTAGAAAAGCGTCAATTAGTCTGAGGTCTTCAATTAATTTGTCACATGAAAATGACGAGGTTTTATATGGAGCAAATATGACCACCATATTTTCGAAATCAATAGAACCACTTATTCCCCTCCGTGATCTTTAAACAAGGTATCATATATAAGTCTTATGAAAAACCTTCAGAATTAGAGATTGTTATCCCTATTCATCAGATGAGGACGATAAAGGTCAAAGAGTTTATGTGATTTTCCCAAAGCCACCCAGTGATTCATGGGTGAAACTAAGAGTAACTGCAAGCCTCACTGACTTGAATGCCCATGTTTTCTCATGCTCCTAGTACCTTTTTCTTATTAGATTAATATAGCCAAAGTAAAATGGTGAGGGGCATTCTTGTTAAAATGGCAAGATGCTATAGCTAGAGCTATGAAAAATGCCAACTCAACGTATGTCTTTGCTATAAACCATCTCCTCCCATAATTCTGAAAAACACCCGTGTTTAGCATTTCTTGTTGAAAAATGGCCTGCAAATTACGGAAACATATTAGCAAAATGTCAACCTTCTTAAATAATATATAAAGTACTATCCACATCAATATATGATTTAATCCTTTTTTCAAAATAAATTCTTTAGAAACAAGACCATATCTTCTCCATTTTTGCATACTTTCAATCAAATGCTCTTTTAGTTGAGAAGATGGACTCATTCTCTTAATATCTCCAAGAGGCAGGTGGGCTACATAGAATCTTTATATTACTTACATATCATGTATGTGTGTATACCTTAACATATACACACAAATAAAAAAATCCCATCAGTGCAAAAAGTAGAACACTGGTCAGACCTTTCATTATTCCTTTTAGAAACATTATACATCATTGTTAATCTCAACCTTTTATGCAAGACAATTCCTTCTCTTTAATAATACTCTGGTAAACCTACACATGAGTGTTTTCCTATTCTTCTCTGTCTTTGACCATACCATTTCATAATGACAAGAAGAAGAAAAGACTTACTTAAGCACCTGGATGGAAAGTGATAGCTAACCCAATTTTTCTTAATCAAAATATAGAGAGTTAGTATTTGAGAGATTTGGGGTCAAATGGGACTTGTAAGCAAAGGTGGCAGTAACTTCTTCATCTCATGCTGAATTTGATTTTGGTTGTGGAGTGTTTAGGGCTGCAGGTTGGTGAGAGGAATGTGGCAAGAGGAATGTGGCAAGTTATCTCTCTCTCTCTCTCTCTCTCTCTCTCTCTCTCTCTCTCTCCCTCTCCCTGCTACATAGGCTGTGGCAGGTATGGAGATAACTTTCCAATAATGACTGGAAGCAATTTTCCCCAACTTCACAGGAATTTGTTATCTGGTTCTGAGGGCCAGAGATAATTCAGTTGCTAAGTTAGCTCAGTGCCCAAGCAAGATTGATAAATGAGTCTGATTATGCTGCCGCACAGCAGTGTCAATAACACATCACTGTTTGGTCACTCCAAGTGAGCTCTTCAGATGTCTTCAGAAAAGAAAGTGGAGAGCTAATTGAATTAACCTATCTCAAACCCAACCACATTACTTAAGGCAGAAGGGGTCAAGCTTTATGAAGGTAATATAAGAAACACTAAAAATGTATTTCCATAGTGTGCGAGTCTTTTTCATCTAACCTTTGGTCTCATCCAGGAAACTGTCAGATTCAATTTTGACCTTGACTACTCTAGAATAAATAATTTTGTCCAGGAAATTTTTCTTCCCAGTAAAAATGTTTGGCCAAAGTTGAAAAATCACTACGTTGCCAAGCTGATATGTTCTGTGGCTTAAGAGAAAATAGATGTGTTCCTCAAGCAAAGGGAAAATGTAAAATGGTGACATGAACAATTTAGACCAAAAGACAAACCTTTGCAGAAAAACGGGTATTGTTCTTGCTCTAAATATCTGGGATGGCTACTGAAATTGCTAATATATGCTAGATAGTTCCCTTAATCTCCATTTGATTTTGTCATTGTAGCCATAAACATCTTGGAGTGGTTATTTTGTATAGCCAGCATTGGAGTGGATGCTTAGCATGCAAAACATTCATCACAGGCTGATGTCTCAGGCCCCCTGAGATTACGTGTAGCAATGACGAGATGACACAATTAAATTATGTGGCACAGCATTAAGTAAGAAGGTAAGCATACAGGCTCTGTCTCTTGGGAGAATGTCAGCTTACACATTTTAAAAGATGTCTTATTAAAAAGAAGGTCAATAAACTGAAGTTATCTCAACTTGAGGAAATAAAATAGTTCAGCTGAGAAAACAGTTTCTTCTCTAGAAGTCATATAAGGAGAAGAAAACCTCTTCAGGAGAGTAAAGAGTACTTATCCCTTTTCAATGTAGAGAAAATTGCTAGTATTTGAGAGTGGAAAATGAGGGAGATGAAGTGCTAAAGACTGAATGTTCATTTCCCTCCAAAATTCATACAATAAAGTTTTAACCCCCAAAGTGATGGTATTTGGAGATGGGGCCTTTAGGGGGGTACTTAGGATTAGATTACATCATGAGGTTGGGGCATTCATGATAGAATTATGAAAAGGGGAAGAGACAGGAGATCTCTCTCTCTCTCTCTCTCTCTCTCTGTCTCCTTCTTCTCCCAGCGACCTCACCACCTTGTGCAGACAAGAAAAGGCCTAGTGAAAACATAAGAATATGGCTCTATGCAAACCAGGAAGAGGGCTTTCACCCAAAACTGAATCTGCCAACACTTTGACCTTTGACTTCTCAGCCTGCAGAACGATGAGAAATAAATGCTTGTTAAGTCACCCTGTCGATGGTATTTGGCTATGGCAGCTCAAACTAAGACATGGGGCAGTAGTCAACATTGTTTTTAAGGCGTGTTCTACTGCAGAAGTCTCTTTTCTCTTCAACGGGAGACAAAACTAAGCAACCGTGTTTGTACTGTGTCATATACCTGCTTGGACCAGGACAGATGCTCGAATCAATGTTAGAACATCTATTGGCTGGCCCACAATCAACCAAATTTTCACTCTTGAAAGTGCTAAGATCATGGCATCTACTGTAGGGCCAATACTGTGGAGAGGCAAAACTAAAAGCAAACTGAATTGAGGAAGGGGCAGAAGTGATGACTGAAGAAGAAACACAAGGCAGGTACTCCATAGAGAAATTAATGGGCAGACATCCACAAATCCTCAGTCCAGTTCCCAGGTTTTTTGCAATGAGTCTCTGGTGAATCTAATTTCCTTTCTAAAGAAATGTGTGAGAGTGTCTCATGTAACACTGTAATACTCCTGACTTTCCACACTTTTTTATCAGTTGAACTAATTTCAACAAGTTTTTATTAGTTTACAACAAAATAATCCTTGAATAAGATAAAGAACAAGCATTTAAATATAATATTCTTGGCATTTTGAAATTACAGAAAATGGAAAATGAGGGAAAAGACGTAACATTTGTTCGGTGTCTTTCATGTGACAGACATTGTGGTAGGTGTACTAGATATTTTGAACTTCTTAGCAGCTGCATATCTTAAGAACATTTCAATTGGAATTACACAGGTGAAGCAAATGTGTCTCAAAGAGCTTAATATACTTGCTCAAACTACTATATCAGAATTTAAACTCAGGAGTGCCTGGCTCCAGATTTCCTTTCCTTAACCCTAACACCAAACTTTGCAACAAGGCAAATATTGTTACCAGGTAACAGCCAGACTCTTAAAAAGAGTGAAAATATAGGTTACTAGATGTGAAGGTTGATCTCACGTATCAACTTGGAGGGTGTTTTTGGGTGAGATTACCATTTAAACCAGTGAATTTTGAGGAAGCTGATTGTCCTCCATAATATGGGTGAGTCTCATCCAGTTAGTTGAATCCTTGAATAGAACAAAAAGTCTAGCTTCCAAGAGTAAGAGATAATTCTGAAGTAGACTGCCTTCAGACTTCACTTCTGCCATTGGCTCTCTTGGGTCTCTGCCTGCTGGACTTTGGACTGGAACTGCACCATCGGCTCTCTTGGGTTTCTAGCTTGCTAGTTCACGCTACAGATTTGGGCTTGCCAGCCTCCATAATTGTGTGAGTCAGTTCCTGGCAATAAATTGCTTTCTCGCTACATAAAACCATCCTATTAATTCATTCTCTGGAAAAGCCTGACTAATACACCAAAGAAATGTTTGTTCGGAAAACCATGATTGCTATTCCAAGCCAGTTCTGGAGTGTGTGAAAGGATTCTAGTGGGGGTGTTTGACACAGCCCTTTCTGTCTTCTGATGCTTATTGTTGGCATAGCATACTTATTTCCATCTTTTTATTTTAAACATTTACATTTTTATATCTAAAAGTCAGTAATTGAGTCTCACTTTTCAAATTTATTTTTACTGTTTTTGCCTTTTAATTGAAGTGTTTAGTTCATTAATATTTAAATTATTTTGGATATAGTTAGATTTAGTTCCACCATCTTACTGTTTGTTTGTTTGTTTGTTTGTTTCTGTTTGTCCCTCTGTTTTTTTTTTTTACCTCTGTTCCTTCTATCCTGACTTCTTTGAATTAACTGTAGTTTTTGAAATCCCATTTTAATTCATTCATTGGCTTTTAACTTATACCTCTTTTCATTACTTTTTAGTGTTCACTGTGAATTACAGTATACACCCTTAAGTTTTTATAATGTACTATGATTTCATGCTATGCCTTTATGCAAAATGTATACAACCATAAAGACACATTTATTCTTCCTGTCATACTTTATCGTAGTTATGGGACTATAATACAGTACACATGCTACCAACTCTAATGACAATGTTATAATTTGGGGATTAGTCCTATGTTATTTTTAAATAATTTAAAAGTAAAAACAAGTGTTTTATATTTACCCCTAAATTTACTGTTTTCAGTCTTCTTATTTCCCAAAGATACATTTCCCTTTAGCCTGAATAATTTTCTTAATAATTTCTGTAGTACAGGTGTGCCTCCCATAAACTCTTAAAGAGTTTTCTTTTGTCTGAAAATGCCTTTATTTTGCCCTAACTCTTGAAGAATGTTTTTGGTAGATATGAAATTTTGGGTTGATTTCTTTGCTAGTGCTTTAAAGATGTTCTGCTGTCTCCTGGTCTTCATTATTTCTGATGAGAAGTCAATGGCCATTTGAATTCAAATTAAAAATGTTCTCCTGTTGGTAATGTGTCATTATCATCTGGCTTCCTTTAACATATTCTCTTTAGTTATGATTTTCATCAGCATGACAATAACGACTTCAGGCATAATTTTCTTTTTATTTATCCTGCTTGATGTTTGTTGAGTTTTATGACTCTGTAAATTTGTGCCTTTCCCCAAAATTGGAAAATTTCAACTGTTCCATATTTAAAATATTTTATATGCTGTTTTATACTTCTTTTCCTTTGGGACTTCAAGTACATGTATGTTAAACCTTTTGATATTGCCTCACAGTTCTCTGAGGTTTTGTTCATTTTCTAAACCTTGTAATCTCTGTTCTTCAATAAGGAACATTTCCACTGATTTATTTTTAAGTTGATTGATTCCTTCTTTTTTCCATCTTCAATCTGAGTCAAACCAATGCAGTGACCTTTTATTGCATATATTATATTTTTAGGTTATAAAATTTTCATTTGGACTTGAGAGTTTGGTTTCTTTGCTGAGATTTTGTCTTTTAGGTGATTATAATAGCTGTTTTAAAATTGTTGTATAATAATTACAAAATCTGAGTACTCTCAGAGTCACTGTCTTCAGGTTTTCTCTTCACTATGGATCACAATTTTCCTGTATTTTAAATGCCAAATAATTTTTAATTAGATTCTGGAAATTGTTAATGATACATTGCTAGACTCTGGATGGTGTTACAGTTCTCTGAAGAATATTGATTTCTGTTTGGTTTATTAAGCAGTTAACTCGACTGAGCTCAAATTGCAAACTTTTGTTGCCCTGCAGTGAGCAGCAGCTGAAATTTTAGCCTTTGGTGTGCTCTTGAGAGTTGGCGTCCCACAGGCATATTTTAGAGGTAGGCCAGAGATTTCACTGGAGTTTTTATGTAGAATTCAGGGCTCCATTCTTTGCTCTCCTCATACATGGAATCCCCCTTTGCCTTCCAGTTCCTGTAATGGCTCAGAAGTCTGTTTCCTAGTTCTTCAAGCCAGTAACGCTATGACTTGCTTTCAAAACAAGCACTAACCAAATGCCATTTCCTTTCTTCAACTGTCAGTCCCCCACCAAAATTTGTCTAGTTTGGGTGGCTTTTCAGTGCCTTCAGGTATTGTTTTTTATATTTTTCCCCAGAGTTGATGATTATTATTTTCAGATAATATAGGAGCTAGTCAACCATGGCACAAGGTGACAGGCAAGCTGGAATTTTGGGGATTAATGTTTGCAAATAAACCTGCACACAAACCCCTTTGGAAATAGCCTTCTTGCTTTACAGAAACAAATATTTAGAAGGTTTAATGTTCAAGAACTTAGTTCAGATGAAGCCAGCCTCAGTCATTGCATGCTAATGTCACACTTCAGTAAGTCCTTAAACAGGTAATCAGACATAAACTCTTTTAAATTGAAATTTTTGTAAGTCTCAATATCATTTATATCTCAGTATCACATAATGAATAAATAGATTATGTAGTGTGTTAGAAGATGATAAGTGCTGTAAAAAAAAGTAAATAAGAATAAGGTAAGGGGAATTGGGAGGGCAAGCATGGGTGGAGGACATTGCAATTTTAAAATAGAGAGATTGGGATACAGCTCATTGAAAAGATCACATCCAAGCAGATTGTTAAAGGAGATAATGGAATTTGCTTGCTGATATCTAGAGGAACAGTGTTTCAGAAAGAGAGAACAGCATCATTTACTACATATACCAAGTGCTACATGTTTAATCCTCTTAAAAAACACCAAGAAAGAGGCTCTATTATCTCTCTTTTACAGATGTGTAAACTGAGGGGCAGGGAGGTTAAATACCTTGTCTGTGGTCATAAAGCTGATAAGCGACAGAAACAAGTCTCAATGCTTGGCATTCTGTCATCTCCAGACCCCATTTTCTTAACCTGTATTATCTTTTTACTGGATTCATCACATTTTTTTTTCCAGAAATAAACATTTTGTATGCTTTCAATTGTTGAAGATCTAGTCCCAACCCTTGAGATGCATAGAGTGTAGTACAGTTGATCATATGAATAGATAAGTTGCAATATAATGCAGTGGAGATTGTAACAGAGGTCTGTAGGGACAAGGGCAAATTGCACAATTTTACATACAAAGTTGATTTAAAAAAGGAACACCTAAAACTCCACTGCTACTTCCGGTGGAGTCATTTGTGTTATATAAAACCTGATGTGAGTCACCTTGTAGTTCTCTCTAACCTTGCACAAAACTGCCTTGAACCTGAGTTCAGGACATCTCTCTGCAAGAGAAGAAAGAAAAAAGGAAGAAAGGGAGAACAGAAGGAAAGAAGGAGGAGAAAAATCCCAGGGAGAATTCTTGGTAACCCTTAAGATTTTTCTCGGCACGTGTGCCTTTCTTAAGAAGTTTTGGCCAACAGCTCTTATCTCCAGGTGAATTTGTAAATGCTAAATACCAAAATTGAGGATCACCAAGATCCAAACTTAAAACGGTACACTGGGAAAGGGCCACACATGTCACTAATAATCATTCTCTTTTGCACTCTGAACACATGTCTCTAGATTCACTTATTTAGCTACTTCAAAACTCTTGTTCTTAACTTGCAAAAAGGGCTTATAATATACTCTATATTTCATAGGGCTATTGTGAATATTAAGTAATACAATGGTTGCCACATATTAAGTGCTTAGTAAATGATAGCAGTAACTATTTCCATTCCAATCTGTTTCTTGGATATTAAAGTGTTCAGTAAGTGCTTGGAAATTATGAATTCTAAAATTTATTACATAGTTGGTTTAGGTAAAAATATTTGGAAGCAAAAGTCATATAAGATAGGTAGTGGGAAAAAGCACAGACTTTTGGAGACAGAAGGACTTGGGTGCAACTCTGGTTCTATCAGTTATTAGCTAAGGAAACTTCAGTTATAAATCTGTTTTCTTATTGGTGAAATGAAAACAGCAATCATTAAATATTTATAATAAATATCCGCACTGTATTGAATACTTGCTGTAAGCCAAGATTGTTCTAAATATCTGTATTATGCTATGAAAGCTTTACAAATCTTCCAATATGAAAACAATATTATGGGTATCAAGCGAGGGTGATAATTGTTGAAAAGATGCAAATCCTTGGTATTCCTGCATATTCTTAGCTTCTTTTGCAAGTATTTTCTCATCTTCCTGGTTACTTTGCTTTGGAATATCCCAAAGCTCAGACTTGTGTCATGCCTCTTTACCAGTTTTACCTTCCTTGGTAATCTCAAAATTATGTTTTTCAGCCACGACATCTCCTCTGAGCTTTGCCTGCCTCTATCCTAGTGTTTATTCTATATTTCCAAACTTAATATGTTCAAAATGGAACCCTGACCATCTCCCTAAGCTCACTACTCCTACACGTTTCTCTACCACATTTATTGGCAATTCCTTTCTTCCCATTGTAACAAGAAAAAAATTCTGCAGTCATCTTGACCCTCTCTCATGCCCCACAGCCAATCTTTCAGCACAGATTGTGCTCCTTTCAGAATCAATTCAGAATTAGACAGTCTCTCGCCAATTCCACTGCTGCATCCCTGGTTCAAGCCTCCATCCTCTCTGGCTTGGATTATTGCAATGATCTCCTAAGTGGTCTCCTGGCTTTGGCTTTAATGTTTCTGCTCATTTCCCATCCACATACCCCTGAAGAAATCTGTTTTCAAACCTATAGTAAAGATGAGTTTTAAGAGGTAAATCAGATCACATCTCCTCTCTTCAAACCTTCCTCTTACAAGTTTGTGTCTTAGACAAAAGCTAAAAGTCTTTATAATAGCCTCCAGGGCTCTGCACTATTCCCAACCTCCTCTGCCCCAATCTCACGCTTCTGTGATCTTCGCTGCTATTTTTCCTCATTGCTCATTTTTCTTTAGTCCTCATTGCTGTTTCTAGAACACATTGGGCATGCTTCTACTTTAGGGACTTTGTACTTGCTTTTTCTCCTACTAGGAATACTCTTTGCCCAGATGAAGTTTCCCTATTATGTCCCTTAGGTTTTTGTGCAAAAGTTACTTTCACAGTTACATTTTCCTAGCAGGTCTGGCTACATGTTATGAGGTTCAGTGCAAAATGAAAATGCAGGGACCTCTTGTTCATGAAACATTAACAAAGAATCTGAAAAAATCCAGCAGTAGTAACTTTACTTAGCTCAAAGCTATCCAAATTTATTTGAGCACATAAACCATTTTTCTTCCGCATTGCCATTTACAATATTTCCATGTAATACAGTCTGCAAACTTCCTGGAAAAACCTTAAAGATATCTCTCAACACCAAAATTTTATGTCTATGTTCAAATCACTATTAATAGCCTATAAAATTATGTAACTCTTTATTTTAATAATAAAATTTACATTATACAACTAGATAATATATATAATATAATATTATACATTTATAATATATAGATATTATATCCCAAAAGAATTCAGTCCTTTAATCATTTGGATTTTTTTTTTCGCTCTTTAAGAAGTTTGCCATGAAAACAGGAATTAGCCCTTTGAGTAATTTCTCTATACAAGTAAGTCTGAAAATAATATAATAGACTTTGACAGTATATCTTATAAATTTTGTGCCTTCTTTCAGCTTTCTTTTCCTTAAGGTTTTATTTTTAATTTATTTATTATCCTTGAGTTCTAGGGTACATGTGCAGAACATGCAGGTTTGTTACATGGGTATACACGTGCCATGGTGGTTTGCTGCATGTTCTTAAGGTTTTTGTATGACATTTATATTTTAGCAGAAAACATGACTTTTATTCTTTGGTATTAAACCCTCAAGATCGAATGATGATTCTCAATATCACTGGAGATAACAGTTTCTAAAGATATAAAGACAGAAGAAATTTTCCTCTGAGACAGGCAGAAGAGGTAAGGGCTTTTCCAAGGAAGAACTCTTTCTTTCCTGACAATAAATAAAGGTAAGGGGAATCCATATGTATGCTCTTCCATATATTATTTCTCTATTCTTCTATTGAGAGGATGCTTAGCTACATATTTGTGTATGTACACACACACACACACACACACACACACACACGCACACACATATACATACTATATATTCTTCATATCCCCGTCTCAACGTTTCTCAGGGTGAAGAGCCAGACTTATTTTCTTTAAATAACCACTCACAAAGTTACGTTTTTGCAAGTTATAATAAAAATAACCTACTAAAATAAAGACATTTTAAAAAACAAAGCCATACAAGATAAAAGGCCACATGTTTAATTTTTACATTCAACAAGAATAAAATTACTCTGTCATATTTCTTTAAGGGTTTCTAAATGCCTATTCTTAATGCTGTGTTTATACTATCTCCGTGTGGAACAGTTTGGAGACTGGCTACAATTTTTGGGCTACCTATTGACCAGACTTCTCCTGCCTTCACCATTAATTTAGTACGTACTATATACTACCATTTATTGTGATTTATCTTTTTATTTCCTTCAGAGCAAGAGATATCTATTTGTGTCCCTGAAGTTCCTAGGAGAAAACACTATACATATTACTAGATATATATCATAAACACTAGGTAGATAGATAGATATCTAGCTTTATGATATAGATATTATATTATCTGTATAATAAATATCTATAGAAAGATACCTGGATAGGGTATCATAAAACCTTAACTTTTTTTTCCTATTTATACTCCTCCTTGGATCAAAATTTGAGAGTTTTAACAAGGAAACAAAATAATGAATGCTCTTTAGAAATTTTCCAAAATCAAGAAAAAATGAATACAGGGCCATAATGTTTATAATGTACACCAAGTCACAAAGTAATTGTTTTAGAAAGCTTTTAAATAAGTCTTACGTTTTAAAAGAAAAATTGTGTCTACACACTGGCAGACTTGTGTGTAGCTGTCTTGCTTTGAAAGATCTCCTGGGATAGAAATTTTAAAATTCTCTTTACTGTCTTAATCATGCATAAAATTACTTTAAAAAAACCACACATATGCCATTTTCAAAAGGGGGAAATTTATTTCTTGTATTTCCCGATAGAAAATTCAATACTAAAACAACTTGAAACAAAAGACAAAGGTGAGATGCTTAATCTCACCTTTTTAGATTTGACTGTTGTCTCAAGTCACCTATAAAGCTCTAATGGTGACAAAATATGGTAAATCTAATGCATTTTTCATGCAAGCTGATAAAAGCCTTTATTTTAGGCAATAAAAAACATACAGATCTTTGATTAGTTCATCTAAGGTTCACTACACTCAAAAAATAAATTTTTAGTACATGATTGACTTATTCTGTACAAACAGAAACGATGGCTGGAGAAAGGAGTCCTTCCCATTTTGGTCTAGAACCCTGAACGCTGTAAATGAGATTCTCCTGCAATTCTTCAATGGGTTGGTGATTGCTGAGTTCTATAGCAAGACAGAGAGGTACAGGTAAGTCAGGGAATCAAGGGTATCAAGCATGGGGATGTACTCCATCTAATTCTTTCCTCATTGCTCTCTAATGCCTTTTATTAATTCCTCTACCTTCAGCTTCAGGATAAGTTAATCTACTGTCTTGCATTTGAACTGCAGCTCAATACAACATTTTGTTCCATACAAAATATTTGTTGGAATAACAAATAAGAAAACAGATTGTTTGGAAAACACAAAGATTCACATGAGTGTCTACAATGATAAAGAACAAAAGTACAATAAAACAGCAACATACAAGGACAATATAGTTGCATATAAAATGTTCATATTATAATTTGCAAAGGCTCATTAAAGTTTATAGAAGTTCACACCTCCATAAATAAATTGGCAAAGAATAGGAATGAACAGGCATAAACAGGCAGCTCATCCAAGAGAAAATACAAATAGGAAACAAGCAAATGAAAACATTTTAATTCTCAATACTGATCAAAGAAATAGAAAGTAAAGAAATTGAAAGTAAAAAAAATCAACTTAGAAATGCTAAATTGTACTAAAAAACTAAGATCTTAAAAACTAAACATTCATTAAAAATTAACATTCAAACAAATTGCATGTTTGAAGGGAAACAAAAATTCACATCCTTCTAATGTCATTCTAAGCTGGTAATTGACATAATGATCAAACAGAAAAAACTATAAAGCTATCCATACTATTTGGGGCTGAAAAACCATGGAGGGATATATCCTAAGGAAATAACAGAATCAAAAAGCTGTATGTATGATGACATTTATTGTAACCAAAGGAGAAAAACTTATTAAACAGTAAAGGAAGATTAAGTAGCCAATAAAAATAGTACTTTACAAAACTACACAGAAATCTAAAAGAACAGTAATCACATAATGTTAAATGAACATCAAAAATGCAAAACAATTCCAGCTATTTAAAAACTGTATATATGTGGTGATTCACAAAGTTAAAATTAGGCAAGTAGTTTTAGAGTAATAGGTTAAGATTCCCTCCCTCTTTTTTTTTTTTTTTTTTTTTTTTGCAATTTCCTATATTTGGATTATTTCACTTATCCTATGTATTTTTTCCCCTAAATAATAGCAAAAACTCAAAAACATTTTCAAGGGAAAAAAGAAGGAAAAGATGAGTATCTGGAGGAGATAGCTCTCCTCTCCCCTCACCTTACAGTCAGGCTTTTGCCGACACTCAATTTTTTTCAGCCCTGTCAGCCCCTTTTCGGAGGAGTTGATGTGTAGCCCTAATCCTCTCTGCTGGCTGCCTCCCTATTCAGGAGGGTATGCAAATACTTCCAAACCAGAGCATTTTAGACCTATTCAAGGTCCAAGACAACACACTTTTCATTAGCATTTGAAGTGTGAGGGCTGAAAAAGGGGAATGGACAACTTTTTTTCTTTTTTTCTTTTTTTCCCCTTTTGGCTCGAAGCTTTGGGGAGACTTGAAAATGTACGTTTTTCATCCCTTTGCACACATCAGCATTGGCGCTAAACTTCAGAGGGACGCATTGACTGCCCTCAGGGGAAAGCATTCAGGGGGATTTTTATACATACACAGAGGGCCATCGCCTGAAATAAATCACAGAAAGGAGGTGGCAGAGATGAAGCGAGAGGGGTTCAACGCGGGCTAAGCTATGCGTCCAGAGGCATGAATTTAAATAGCGATTTATTTTCTTCTCGCTCTGCTCTTGCATCAACCTCAGTTTCGTAATCTTCAGCAATGGGGAGGGGGCTTTGGGGAGAAGTAGCACAAGATTTAAAATGCAAGGCAAGTCTCCCATCAAACAACGCTCTGAAGGTGCTCTGTCTGTAGCCGAGATGTTAGAGCCTGGCGCTCTGAAGCCTAGGTCACAAGTTCAATCCCCTTCTGGGTCAGTTAGCTTTTCTCTGTTCCACAGCCACAGACTAAAGGCCTGAGCCCCTTATTCAGGCCAAATGTCTAACAAAATGTGTGCCCTTGGTCACTGCACAAAACAGCCCAGCCAGAGCCTAGCAAATCCATCCTTTACTGTGGGGGAGCCGTCAGAAAGCAAGCTATCCTTGGGGGCCTACGAAGGCAGGGCGCATCTCTGCATGGAAAAGGTGAGAAGGTCAGAGGGAGGTAGTGTATGGGTGCTGAAGATGGCCAGAACTTGGCAGAGATCTGGGCCCAACAACTTACTGTGTGACTCTGAGTAACTTATTCAACTTCTCTGGGCCTCAGCTGTAGACAAGCTGCTGTGACAACTGAGTGTGTTAACGCACATCAAGAGATGAACACTGTGCCTGGTATACACTATAAATAGTCAGATTTTGCTAGGATCGTCATCCCTAACCCTCATGATAAAATGGTGCTCTATGACTATTTCAGGAAATTTGAGAAAAGTATTTAATATATGAAGGTAAGACAGAGACGTTTTTGACTGATATGAGCAAAAATGATTATGTGCCTGATATATATCAGGTACCATGATAGATTATTTTTGGGGGGCAGAGAGATTATTGTAAAATAATAAATCCTACATGGATACATTGATCTTGTCCCCAAGGAATTTATACAGCCAGACAACCCTGCTATAAATCCTGATTCAATCAATGACATTGGATCAGTTAATCTGTCAGTGCCTTTGTTTACTCATCTGTAAAATGGGAATTATAACTACCTACCTCATAGGGGTGTAACTGGATTAAATGAGTATACATGAAGTGCTTAGTATTTATAGTAAGCTGTTAAATGAGTGAACATTTTTATTATGTGAAAATAAAGCATGCTTTTGCCTTATTCATTCATTCATTCATTTATTTTTTGAGATGGTGTCTCTCTCTGTCACCCAGACTGGAGTGCAGTCATGCAATCTTGGCTCATTGCAACTTCTGCCTTCCCGGTTCGAGCTATTCTCCTGTCTCAGCCTTCCAAGTAGCTGCAATTACAGGCACCCACCACCACACCTGGCTAATTTTTGTATTTTTAGTAGAGATAGGGTTTTACCATGTTGCCCAGGCTGGTCTTGAACTCCTGACCTCAGGTGATCTACCTGCCTCAGCCTCCCAAAATACTAGGATTACAGGATTGAGCCACTGCATCCAGCTCCTTCTTTCTTGAAAAAGGTGACAGCATCCTATTACAAGCCAGATCACAGGCTTGGTATTTTTTAATAATCTGACTCCAACCTACCTTTCTGGTTTTGATTTTGAGTCTCCACTCCCTCCCTCCACATCATACCTTGAGGTCCACTAACAGTAATAAACTCCTTGATGCTTCCTGACCTTCATGCATGCATTGTCTCCCTATAGCATTTTCCTTCCTCATTTGTCCACCTGGTGAATAAATTCTCAACATACCTTTCCTCTGGAAAGCCCTCCTCCTGTCCAGAATAACTCCTTGCCTTCCCTGACTATTGGTTTTTATATGCACAAGTGTTTGCATGTCCAGTCATAGACCACAGACCAAATGTCTCTTTAAAGTGGCACTATTTAAAATAGGGACAAAACTAATTTCAAGAAAATAATGAAAAAGAGACTTCCAATGGACTTTCCAAGGGGAGACCATCCCTCCACCTCCCTTCCGTAAGAGAGAACAGAGCATGATGATGTAATACAAAGGAAAAGAGCTGTCCTTAGTTCTGTTTGTAAGGTTCTCCACCCTCCCACTGTAAGTGCCACTCCTTATTAAGGACATCTAGCTTTGTGTCCATGATGACTCCATTCTGTACTTGATTCTTATCAGAACCACTGTGTTTTTCAGGATAGAGCTAGCAGTGGGAGGAGCTCCCAGCCCATCCCCGAGCAGATTTGATAATGGGTTTCATTTCAAGATCTAACTGATTGGACTGAGAAGGATGGATCTGAGAGGAACTGCTGGATTGGGACTGCATCTAGGCATGGCAGGAGAGTGCTATGGTTGATCACTGATGCCTGTAGTAGGTACTAGAAAGGAGAGTGGTTGCACTTTTGTAGCATAGCTGCAAACTGCCTGGGAGGTTGTAGTATACTCCTAACACTTGCTTAATATTTCATCTAGAAGTTTGAGCCAACTAATACGAGATCCCCCAAGTTATCTCTTCTCTATTTTAGGGAGCCCCAACTCCTGGGCTCTGGACTAGTACTGGTCCATGGCCTACTAGGCTGCACAGCAGGAGGTGAGTGGGAGTGAGTGAGCATAACGCCTGAGCTCCACCTCCTGTCAGATCAGCAGCAGCAATAGATTCTCACAGTGGTGTGAACTCTATTGGGAACTGCACATGCGAGGGATATAAGGTGAGTGGTCCTTATAAGAATCTAATGCCTAATCTGAGAGCGGAATATTTCATCTAGAAAACATCCCTTTCCCCAGCCTGTGGAAAAATTGTCTTCCATGAAACTGGTCTCTGGTGCCACAAAAGTTGGGCACCACTGCTCTACTTCATTATTTCCTGATATCTTCATCTTGCCTTTCCTACTGAGCAACCATCTTAAGAGAAAAAGAATTTTTTTTCTGGAAATAATATGTTATATAACATAAATAGAGAGTTATCCCTTTGTATCCACAGAGGACTGGTTCCAGGACCCCCAGTGTACACCAAAATGGACAGATGGTGAAGTCTGTTATATAAAATGGTGTCGTATTTGTAGATTATCTATATACATCCTCCTTTTTACTTTAAGTCATCTGTAGATTACTTATAATACCTAATATAATACAAAATCCATGTAAATATTTGTTATGTTGTATTATTTGTATTGTTTTTATTATTGAATTGCTATTTTTTATTATTTTTGATCCACCGTCAGTTGAATCTGCTGATGTGCAACATGCAGATACAGAGGCTGGTTGTACACAATTTTTATTTGTCAATTAAATAAATAAATAATTAATTTAAAAAAGAGAAACCGCCCTTGCTTCAATTTCCTCCCATCTGTCCGGATCTGAAAAATAAAAACTTCCTTCAATTTCTTACAGAATGTTTAGAAAATTTATAATAGGGTCTCTGAGAAATATTTTAAGAGGATGAAATGCTGAGCAGCTGCAGAGACCTACAGGAAGTATACTTCCATTTGCTGATTTGTTTTAAAATTTAGTTTTAGCAATGTTCAGCCTTTGGGAAAATGGAGTGGGAAGACTATCGAGGGTGGCAAGAAAAGAATAAAATGGGGGAACTTTATTCATTAGCTGTTATTACTAGAAAACCACCTCAAAACTTAGAGGCTTAAAACAATTATTTATTTGGCTTCTAGGCCTGGGGTTTGATGGGGCAGTTCTCCTGACCTGGGCCAGGCCTGGCTGATCTTGGCTGGGCTTATTCATGCCTAACATCAGCTTTTGGGTCAGTTGTGGTCTCGCTCATCTAGAACGGTTTCAGCTGGGGTATCTCATCTTTATTCCCATGGTCTGTAATCCAGAAGACCAGCCAAGTTTGTTCACATGGCAGCAGGGCAGGATTCCTAGAGAGTAGACACAGGGCAGGATTCCTAGAGAGAGTGGTAAGGTTTCTTTGAGGCTCAGGCTTAGAAATGGCCTAATGTCACTTTTGCCATGTTGCCATGGCCAGAGTAAATCACAAGGCTTGCCCAGATTCAACAGCTTCACCTCTTACTAGGAGGAGCTATAAAGTCACATTACAAAGGAGCTTTTACCAGGAGGGAAGAAACTAGGACCATTTTTACAAACTACGAGTCATTTACTGAAATGATTGACTTGGATGTGCAGGGAGGCAAATGAGGTCTTATAAACGGAGATGAGGCCATGAGAATGGAAAAGGGGCCAACAGCAAGAAGGGGAAAGGAGTGGGGGAAGGAGGGGAATAGTTCTTTGGAATAATAAAGTAGGGGCAGAGAATAAAACCAGTCACCTCTAATGGCAATCATGATGTAGTTGAAGGAATTAACCCCTCTAGAATTTAATTTGTTCATCTATAAAATGGAAATAATAACATCTGGATTACAAGGTGGTTGTGAGATTGTAAGAAAAATGCATAAAAGATTTTGGCTACATTGGGGATTTAATACACATTCCAATATATTCAACCCATCCATGCAGTCACATATTATAAGTGTGGAACACCTGAGCAAGAGTCAAAGACCTAAAGCACAATCCCTGATCTGATTTTTATAATCTAGTAAGTCTGAGCAAATCACTTAAATCTCTGAACTTCAGTCTTATCACAAGTCGGATGGGGATAAGAATAACCTCAAAATAACTTTCTTGAAGAGTTAAAGAACGGAACCAAAGAGCTCTGTGTGCTCTGGAGAAGAATTTGGCTTTGACCTTCAGCCCAGTATAAGCAGAAATAAAGTGAAGGTCCCAGGATTCCACATGCTCTGGATTCCCCTCACAGCCTTGCCACTTATATTAGTCTTAAGAAAATCAGGGCTAATTTTGTTGTGCCCTTATCCCTCATTCTCAGTTCTCATAAGAAGCCCAGAAATCTCAGGATATGCCTCTTCCCTCAGCTTCTCATTTCATATGGCTCTGTACGTATTCTTCTCACTAACCTTCTTTATCCCTCAAGTCACAATGGCCACCTATTCAGTGCTCAGTCACCCATGTGACTGGTGGCTACCATACTGCACAGGACAGGCTTCATCCTTGCTCGTCTAACTCATTATTCTGATGATTTCATCCATTTCCATTGCTTTAAATGCAATCTCTGTGTTAATAAATACAAAATGTATATCTATGGCTCAGATCTCTTAGCTACCCTCCAGATATATATAGCCATTGCCTCCTTAATATATCCATTTGAGTGTGTGAAACCTACCTCAAAGTCAATATGCCCACAACAAAAATCATGTTTTTTTCTTCCAAATCTGTTCCTCCCATGATCTTTGTCATTTCAGTGAATAACAACCCCATTGATCAGGCCACAAATCTTGGAGTGATGCTTGACTCTTTTTTCCTCTTAAACCCCACTTCTAGGCAAAGGATATGAACAGACACTTCTCAAAAGGAGACATTTATGCAGCCAACAAACATATGAAAAATGGCTCATCATCACTGGTCACTAAAGAAATGCAAATCAAAACCACATTGAGATACCATCTCATGCCAGTTAGAATGGTGATCATCAAAAAGTCAGGAGACAGCAGATGCTGGAGAGGATGTGGAGAAATAGGATAGGAACGCTTTTACACTGTTGGTGGGAGTGTAAATTAGTTCAAACATTGTGGAATGACAGTGTGGCAATTCCTCAAGGATCTAGAACTAGAAATACCATTTGACTCAGCAATCCCATTACCGGGTATATATCCAAAGAACTATAAATCATTCTATTATGAAGACACATGCACACGTATGTTTGTTGCAGCACTGTTCACAATAGCAAAGACTTGGAACCAACCCAAATGCCCATCAATGATAGACTGGATAAAGAAACTGTGACACATATACACCATGGAATACTATGCAGCCATAAAAACGATCAGTTCATGTCCTTTGCAGGGACATGGATGAAGCTGGAAACCTTCATTCTCAGCAAACTAACACAAGAACAGAAAACCAAACACTGCATGTTCTCACTCATAAATAGGAGTTGAACAATGAGAACACATGGACACAGGGAGGGAAACATCACACACCAGGGACTGTGGGGGTGGTGGAGGGCTAGGGAAGTGACAGCATTAGGAGAAATACCTAATGTAGATGATGGGGTGATGGATGCAGCAAACCACCATGGCACGTCTACACCTAAGTAACAAACCTGCACGTTCTGCATATGTACCCCAGAACTTAAAGTACAATTTAAAAAAAACCACTTCTGATCCATCTGCAAATCCTCTTGACTCTCTGTCTTCAAAACGCATGTCAATTTATATGTTCGCATCTCTAACACAACTCTCCTAGTCCAAGCTAGCATCATCTCTCACCTGGATTAAGGTGATGGCCTCCTAATTATTCTCTTCCAATCTGTCCTTGCTCCATACTTCTGCTCTCATCACAGCAATCAGCTTAAATGTAAGTCAGTCTTACCACTCCTCTGCTCAAAAACGTTCCAACGATTTCTCTTCTCTTTTGGATTCAAAATCAAAATCTTCTTAATGGCCTTTGATGGGGCCATTTGGTAATCTATGCTTTCATTTCTTACTACTCTTTCCCCTACTCACTATCTTTTAGTCACACTGGCCCTTTGCTGACCTTGGGACACACGGGTCTCAATTCTACCTCAGGGCCTTTGCACTTGCTATCTTCTCTGACCAGAATAACTTTCCCTTAGGTAATCTGCTTGGATGGTTTCCTGGTGTCCTTCAGTTCTTTGCTCAGATGTCACCTTCTCAGTGAGTCCTTCCCCAACCACCGTGCTTAAAGCAGCTCCCACTCTCAACCCCAGCATCCTCTACCTCCTTCCGTACTTTAATTGTGTCTAAAGTATTTCTTCCTTTGGATGCTCCATGTATTTATTTACTTGGTTGGTTGGTTTTTATCTGTTGCTCTCTCTAAGAAATGAACAACATCAGAGGAGAGGCTTTTGTTATTTTGTTTCGTGAGGTATTCCCTGGGCTTAGAACAGTGCCTGGCACAGAGTAGCCAAGCAGTGAAACTTCGTTGAGTGAATAAGTAAAACAATGACTATCACAAGTTTAGCATTGTGCCTGGCACACAACAAATGTTTAATAAATGATATTTTCTTTCCTCACAGGTGTGAGTGTATTTGTGCGTGTGTGTGTGTGTGTGTCAAATGGTATATTGAATGAGGCATGATATATTGCTTTAAAAAGTGACACAGTTTTAAATCACTACTACCTGTATTGCTGCATTTACCATAGTGCATAGTGCCTTGTACTTAGCCCATGTGAATTTTGAACAGAGACTTAGATAGGATCACTGCAGGAAACAGACACAGCTTGTACTAACAGTGAACCATTTAGATATTTCTTATCTATTGTAGGCTAGACATCCAGATGACCAAGTAATTATATTCATGTTTAATGTATGAGTAAATGTTCTTATTGTGTTCCCATGACTTTATATAAGAGATAAATCCTATACAGGACAGCCATATGGTACAACCAGCACACTCACCTATGGCCATTTCATGCCAGGGCAAGCAGCCCCAGACTTCTCACCTGCTCAGAGAAACAACCGCAGAGACCCTGATAACCAAAACTTAGCCATTAAGAAAAGGTTTGAGGTCCTACTATACTAGATATTAAGGCAAGGATATATATTTTAGGGAGCCTTACATACTAAACAATTAAAAATATGTAAAAACAGTTTTTGAATCTTAGAAGAGCAAGCTTCGAACTTCTAGGTAATTAATTTATGTGAATTTCTTCAGCTTTCAAAAATACTTTTCAAATATGAAGGGCTTATGAATTGTTCTGTTTGTTTTACCATTACCTTCCTCCTTATCCAGCTTTCTTTCCTATACTGACAGTCAACAATTTGTACATTTCTAAATGGCCCATTTACTAATTTACAGGGCATTTAATGAGTTTCCTTCAGAGGCCTGAAAAGGACAATTTTCTGGGAAGAAGATAAAACTAAATGTGTTCTGTAACAATCAGTGATGGGATGAGGTAAGCCAATCTTAAGAAAATGATAATTTTTAAAACCCCAGCAAATTAATGCCAAAAGAGGCCAGATAACCATCGAATAAATAATAAGGCATAAGTTAGACCTCACCTGTGCTTCTAGTTCTAGTTGAACCATGCTTCAGCCATCAACTGAGGAAGTGGTAATTAGATTATGCATTTCATAGAAGCACAAGCACCTCTCCCTTTGGTTATGAGATTAGAGTTTAGGACTTAGAAGGAGAGTACAGAAGCCTTAAGGGGATAAGGACCAACATTTCTCTTTTTCTCTGTTTAGCCCAGGACAGGAGGAAGTCCTGGAGAGGTTATCTGTGGAGAGATAATGACAACCATCCTGGTAATCTGTCCCCAGAAATCTGTAAATACATTGCTGGTTTTACTTTTCTGAACTCCCTAAGGCCTAACTATTGTCACATAAAATGTAAATACTCCCCTTTTAGGGACATCTTTGTTTAAGCACCAAAGGAGAGCAGCCAAAACCAATTATAAAAAGCCATCTAATTTACACTCCCACCAACAGTGTAAAAGTGTTCCTATTTCTCCACATCCTCTCCAGCATCTGTTGTCTCCAGATTTTTTAATGATCGCCATTCTAACTGGCGTGAGATGGTATCTCAATGTAGTTTTGATTTGCATTTCTCTCATGACCAGTGATGATGAGCATTTTTTCATATGTTTGTTGGCCTCACGTATGTCTTCTTTTGTAAAGTGTCTGTTCATATCCTTTGCCCACTTTTGAATGGGCTTGTTAGTTTTTTTCTTGTAAATCTGTTTTAGTTCTTTGTAAATTTTGGATATCAGCCCTTTGTCAGATGGGTAAACTGCAAAAATTTTTTCCCAATCTGTTGGTTGCCGATTCACTCTAATGATTGTTTCTTTTGCTGTGCAGAAGCTGTGGAGTTTGATTAGGTCCCATTTGTCTATTTTGGCTTTTGTTGCCAATGCTTTTGGTGTTTTGGTCATGAAGTCCTTGCCTACACCTACGTCCTGAATGGTTTTGCCTAGATTTTCTTCTAGGGTTAGTTCAACCATTGTGGAAGACAGTGTGGAGATTCCTCAAGGACATAGAAATAGAAATTCCATTTGACCCAGCAATCCCATTACTGGGTATATATCCAAAGGATTACAAATCGTTCTACTATAAGGACACGTGCACACGAATGTTCATTGCAGCACTGTTTACAATAGCAAAGACCTGGAACCAACCCAAATGCCCATCGATGATAGACTGGATAGGGAAAATGTGGCACATATACACCATGGAATATTATGCAGCCATCAAAAACGATGAGTTAGGGTCCTTTGTAGGGACATGGATGAACCTGGAAACCATCATTCTCAGCAAACTGACAGGAGAGCAGAAGATCAAACACCGCATGTTCTCACTCACAGGCGGGTGTTGAACAATGAGAACACATGGACACAGGGAGGGGAGCACTACACACTGGGGTCAGTTGGGGGGAAATAGGGGAGGGAGGGTGGGGGGAGGGGAACAGGGGAGAGATAGCAGGGGGAGAAATGCCAGATGTAGGTGATGGGGAGGAAGGCAGCAAATCACACTGCCATGTGTGTTCCTATGCAACAATTTTGCATGTTCTTCACATGTACCCCAAAACCTAAAATGCAATAAAATGAATAAATGGGGAAAAAAAAAAAAGCCATCTACGGGCCGGGCGCAGTGGCTCAAGCCTGTAATCCCAGCACTGTGGGAGGCCGAGGCGGGTGGATCACGAGGCCAAGAGATCGAGACCATCCTGGTCAACATGGTGAAACCCCGTCTCTACTAAAAATACAAAAAATTAGCTGGGCATGGTGGCGCATGCCTGTAATCCCAGCTACTCAGGAGGCTGGGGCAGGAGAATTGCCTGAACCCAGGAGGCGGAGGTTGCGGTGAGCCGAGATCGTGCCATTGCACTCCAGCCTGGGTAACAAGAGCGAAACTCCGTCTCAAAAAAAAAAAAAAAAAAGCCATCTACATTTATGTGATGCCCAGCTTCCTGACCATGGGTGTCAGACCAGGTCATCCAGGAATCCATGAGCAGGGTTTTGGGGAGTGTAAGTCCTTCAACCTACCTGTTTCTGCCCCTCTGAGACCTTGCTCCATCAGTCTCCTTCCCACTCTTGTGCATCCCAGTCTCTACCTGTCTTGCTCCTTTTCCTCAGCCTAGGGACATGCCCAAGTCTCTTCCACTCTAAGCAAACCCAGTTCTCTCCTGTTTCTTTGTCTCTTCCAAGTTTTTCATAAGCAAAATCATGATTGCTTTTCCCATTTCCTCATTTTCCTTGCTCCCTAAGCCTCTCCAGGCTACCTTTCACTCTCCAACAGAGTGAAATTAATCTCGTTAAGGTCACCATTGACCTTCTATTAGACAATTGAATTCCACTTTTCCCTTCTATCTTTGAAATGCTCTATTCTCCTGGTTTTTGTACCTTCCTACACAGGGGTAGTATGCATTCCTGATTCCCTCTGCAACTCTCCTTCTGTTCTACCTCAACTTCTGGGTGATTTTTGTTACTAAAGGCCCTATCTTCTTCCTGAGGATCTTCCTAATACATACTGTGTCCCCACCCAAATCACATCTTGAATTGTAGTTTCCATGATCCCCATGTGTCATAGGAGAAACTCAGTGGAAAGTAGTTTAATCATGGGGCAGTTAACTCCATGATTTTCTCATGATAGTGAGTAAGTTCTCACGAGATCTGATGGTTTTATAAGGGACTTTTCCTCCCTTTGCTCAACACTTCTTCCTGCTGCCATGTGAAGATGGATGTGTTTTCTTCCTCTTCCACAATGATTATGTTTCCTGACACCTCCCTAGCCCTGTGGAACTGTAAGTCAATTAAACTTCTTTCCTATATAAATTACCCAGTCTCAGGAAGTTATTTATAGCAGTGTGAGAATGGATAATACAGTAAATAGGTACCACAAAGAGTGGGGTACTGCTGTAAGGATACTAAAAAATGTGGACGTGACTTTGGAACTGAGTAACAAGCAGAGGTTGAAACCGTTTGGAGGGCTCAGAAGAAGACAGGAAAATGTGGAGAAGTTTGAAAGTTACTAGAGAATTGGAGGGCTCAGAAGACAGAAAGATGTGGCAAAGTTTGGTACTTCCTAGAAACTTGTTGAATGGCATTGACCAAAATGCTGATAGTAACATGGACAATGATGTCCAGGCTGAGGTGATCTCAGATGGAGATGAGGAACTTGTTGGGAACTGGAATAAAGGTCACTCTTGCTATGCAAAGAGACAGGCAGCATTTTGCCCCTGCCCTAGAGATCTGTGGAATTTTGAGCTTGAGGAAATGATATAGGTTAGCCATCAGAACAAACAATTCAAGAAGAAGCAGAGTATAAAAGTTTGGAAAATTTGCAGTCTGATGATGTGACAAAAAAAGAAAAATCCATATTCTGGGGTTACATTCAAGCCCATTTCAAAAATTTGCTTAAGTTATTAGGAGCTGAATGTTAATCACCAAGACAATACAGAAAATGTCTCTAGGGCATGTCAGACATCTTCCTGGCAGCCCCTCCCATTGCAGGTCCAGAGGCCTAGGAGTGAAAAATGGTTTTATGGGCCAGGGCCAGGGCCCTTCTGCTCTATGTAGCCTTGGAACACAGTGCTCCACATCCCAGCTGCATTAGTTTCAGTGGTGGCTAAACAGGGCCAAAAGCTCAGACTACTATTGAAAGGGTGCAAGCCCCCAAGCCTTGGCAGCTTCCATGTGGTGTTGGCCCTGCAGGTGCACAGTCATGAATTGAGATTTGGAACCTCTGCCTAGACTTCAGATGATGTATGTAAATGCCTGACTGTCCAGGCAGAAGTTTGCAACAGGGGTGGAGCTCTCATGAATAACCTCTGCTAGAATGGTGCAAAAGAAAAATGTGAGGTCGGAGCCCCCACACAGAGTCCCCACTGAGGCACTGCCTAGTGGAGCTGTGAGCAGAGAGCAACTGTCCACCAGGCCTCAGAATAGTAGATCCACCAACAGGACAGCTTGTACTACGTGCCTGAAAAGCCACCATGAGCCTGTGAGTGCACAGAAGTCAAGAATTGGGGTTTGGGAACCTCCACCTAAATTTCAGAGAATGTATGGAGATGTCTGGATGCCCAGAAAGAATTTTGCTGCAGGAGTGGGGCCTTCAAGTAGAACCTCTGCTAGAGCAGTGCAGAAGGGAAATGTGGGGTCAGAGCACGCACATAGAGTCTCTACTGAGGTACTGCCTAGCAGATCTGTGGGAAGATGGTGACCATCCTCCAGATCTCAGAATGGTAGACCCACCAACAGCTTGTACAATGCACCTGGAAAATCCACAGGGACTCAACACTAGCCCATGAAAACTGCTGGAAGGGGGGCTGTACCCTGCAAAACCATGGAGGCATATCTGCCCAAGGCCTTGGGAGCCTACCTCTTGCATCAGTGTGACCTGGAAGTGAGACATGGAGTCAAGGGAGATTATTTTGGAACTTTAAGGTTTAAGGACAGTCCCATTGGCTTTCAGACTTGTATGGGGCCTGTAGCCCTTTTGTTTTGGCCAATTTCTCCCATTTGAATGGGTGTATTTATTTAATGCCTATACTCTCATAGGACTTAGGAAGTAACTAACTTGCTTTTGACTTAACAGGCTCACAGGCAGAAGGAACTTGCCTTGTCTCAGATGAGACTTTAGACTTGGACTTTTGAGTTAATGCTGACATGAGTTAAAGAGTTTGGGGGACTGTTGGGAGGGCATAATTGTGTTTTTAAATGTGAGGACATGAGATTTGGCAGGAGTCAGAGGCAGAATTATATGGTTTGGCTGTTTTCTCACCAAAATCTTATCTTTAATTATATTTTCCATAACATCTCATAATCATGGAAGGGGCCCAGTAGTAGGTAATTGAATAATGGAGGCAGTTGCCCCATGCTGTTCTTGTGATAGTGAGTTCTCATGAGATATGATGGTTTTATAAGGGGCTTTTCCCCCTTTGCTCTGCACTTCTCCTAGCTGCTGCTACGTGAAGGAAGTGTTTGCTTCCCTTTTGCCAAGACTGTAATTTCCTAAGGCCTCCCCAGCAATGCTAAGCAATATTGCCTTTCAGTGTGTTCTTCACATTGGACAGGTTTACCATCTACTTAGTCTTTCAAGCTAGATAACTAGCTTCATTCTTATTTATTGCCTACATCTAACAAATTACTAAATCCTGAAAATTGTTTGGAAACAATTATGGTTTACAAATATATGGTTTACAAATATTTTCTCCCAGTCTGTAGTTTAAATTTTATCCTTTTTACAGGGTCTTTCTAAAAGCAAATGTTTTTAGTTTTGCTGCAGACTGAATTATCACTTTTTAAGAAACTGGATTGCATTTTTGATGTTAATATAAAAACTCCACTAAGTCTCAAATCCTGAAGATTTTCTTCTGTTTTTCAAAAAAGTTTTGTATTTCTACATTTTTCATTTAAGTCCACCATCTATTTTAAGTTAAATTTTGTACAAGGTGTAAGACTTAGATTGACTTATATAATGGCCTGTGAACGTCCACTTGCTCTAGTACTATTTGTTGAAAAGGCTATCTTTTTTCCATTCAATCTCTTTTTCACGTTGTCAAAATCAGTGAGGTGTATTTTTGTGGGTTTATTTCTTCTAAATTTTTTCATTTCAGTGATTTATGTGTCTGTCCCTCTGTTAATACCACATAGTTTGATTACTGCAGCTATATAATGTCTTCCAATCCATAAGGCTGATTCTTTCCACTTTGTTTTTTTCAAAATCATTTTAGTTAATTTAGTTTATTTGCCTTTCCATATAAAATTTAGAATAATCTTGTCTAGATCTATAAGAAATCTTACTGGGATTTTGATAGCGATTGCATTAACCTATAAAACTATTCGGGAAACATTTATATCTTTACAATGTTAAGTCTTTCAATCCATGATTATGGTGTATAATTTATTTAGATGTTCTTTGATTCTTTTCCATCAGCATCATGTAATTTTTAGCATATAAGTACTATACATGTTTTATTTGATTTATACTTAAGTATTTCAATACTTTGAGTGATTATAAATGACATTTTATTTTTAATTTTTGTTTTCACATGTTAATTGCTAACGTATAGAAATACTATTGATAATTCTTATTTTATATCCTGCAACCTTGCTGAACTTCCTTATAAGTTCTAAGAAGCTTTTTTTTGTACATGCTTAGAATTTTCCATGTAGACAATCATGTCATCTGTAAGTAGGAACTGTTACATATTTTTTCATTTCGCATTTGGCTTTCCTTTTCTTGCTTTATTGCACTGATTAGAACGTTTAGCACTATATTGAACAAGAGTGGTGAAAGCAGCTATCTTTACCTTGTTCCCAATATTAAGGGGAAAGTATTCACCAGTTTAACATTAAATAGTGGTATATTTTTTTGTAGATGTTATTTGTCAAGTTGAGGAAGTTCCTCTCTATTCCTATCTTTCTGAGTTTTTATTATGAATAGTGTTGGATTTTTTCAAAAGCCTTTTCTACATTGATTGATACGACCATATGATATTTTTTCTTTAGCCTGTTAATAATTTGGGGTTATACTGCTTGATTTTCAAATATTGAACCAGCCTTGCAGCTCAAAAATAAACCTCACTTCATCATACTATGTCATTTTATGTCTATTTGTTAATATTTTGTTGAGGATTTTTGCATCTATATTCATAAGAATATAGATGGTCTATGGTTTTATTCTTTTGTATGGTTTTTTTCTGTTTTTGATATTTGGATAATACTTAAAATGAGAAAAGTGTTCGCTTCTTTTCTAATTTCTGGAAGAAATTCTATAAAACTGGTGTTAATTTTTGTTTAAATATTTGACAGAATTCCCCAGTGAACTCACCCATTCTAGGGATTTCTTTTTTGGGAGTTTCATCACTATAAAATAAGTTGTCTTCATAATTATAGGGCTATACAAATAATTTTATATGGAGTTGTGAGTAGTTTGTGATTTTTGAGGAATTGGTCCATTTCATCTAAACTGTGAAATTTATGTGTTATCTTTGCTATCCGTTTGCTGTCTGAAGGGTCTGCGATAATATCCCATTTCATTCCTAATATTAATAATTTTTGTTTTCTTTCTTATTTTGTCAGTCTTGCTTAACGTTTGCCAACTTTATTGATGTTACAGAGAACCAGCTCTTTGTTTCATTCATTTTTCTATATTGCTTTTCTGTTTTTAACTTAACTGATTTCTGCAAGTATTTATTATTTCTTCCCTTCTGCTTGCTTTTGGCTTATTTTGCTCTTCTTTATATAGATTCGTTAGGATGACTTCATTAGTTTGAGATTTTTCCTCTTTTCTAATATATGAAATTGGTACTATAAATGTCCAATTTAACACTATTTTAACTGTGTTTCACAAATTTTGATATGCTGTATTTTCAATTGCATTTGGTTAAATGTATTTTTAAATTCTTCTTGAGCCTTATTCTTTGACCCATGCAATATTTAGAAGTGTATTGTTTAGTTCTCGAGTGTTTAGAGATTTTTCTATTATTGATTTCCAGTTTGATTCCATCATAGAAAAAAATATTTTATATGACTTCAACTTTTCTGAATTTGTTGAGAATTGTTTTATGACCCAGGGTAGTCTATTTTGGTATAGATTCTTCAGGCACTAAAAAGAATCTGTATTCCGTTTGTTTAGTGAAGTGTTCTGTAAATGTTCATTAGGTTTTACTGGTGATAGTTTTGTTGAGTTCTTTTACATACTTGCTAATTTTCTGTCTAAGTTTTCCATTGGTTGTTGAGAGGAGCATGTAAAAGTCTCAAATACAAATTGTGAATTGGTATATTTTTTCTTTTACTTTTATCAGTTTTTGCTTCTCAAATTTTTCGGCTCTATTATTTGGTGCCTACGCATTTAGGCTTGCTATGCCATCTTTATTTTTATCACTTGAAAAATATTGTGCTATTTTTTTGTCCTCTTTGGTTTCTGATGAGAAACATGGTACTCACATCATTTTCTCCCTAGAGGTGTCACTTCTATCTCATTGCATTCAAGATTTTTTTTCTATGCCTTTAGTTTTTAGAAGTTTGACTATAATGTGCCTTGGTGTTGATTACTTAAGATTTACCTTGTTTAGATTATGTTTGGTTCTGTAGATTTATGTCTTATGACAAATTCTGAAAGCTCTTAGCCATCATTTCTTTACATATTTTCAGCTCTATTGCCTTTTTCCTCTCCTTCCATGATGCTGAAGACATGAATATTAGATTTTTTGTTATGCTTCCATAGGATGCTGAAACTCGTTTGTGTGTTCATTTATTTAATTTATTTATTCTCTCTGTTCTCATTGAGTTTTTTATTTAATTTTTTTTGTCTTCCAGATCACTGATTCTTTTTCTATTTCCTTAATTATTTTGTTGGGCACATCCATGAGTTTTTAAAAATTTTATTTATTGTAGTTTTTAGTTCTAAAATTTCCATTTGGTTCTTTTTTATCGTTTCTATTTCTTTGCTGAGGCTCCCTATTTCTTTTTTGTGAGTTTCTATTTTCCTGCTAAGATTTTTGATTTATTTTGTTTGCTTAAAGCACATTCATAATTTCTTGTTGAAGCATTTTAAAGATGGCTGCTTTAGAATTTTTTTCAACTAATTCAAACATCCCTGTCATCTTGGTCAGCATCTACTGATTGTCCCCTTCACTTTGAAGTTCTTATGGTTGTTGGTAAACAACTTAATTTTTAATTGAATGCTGAATATTTCATGCATTGTATTCTGAGACTCTGCATTCATTTAACATGCATGAATAATTATGGAATTCTGGATGAAAAATTTCTTCTCCAGAGAGGTCTCACCATGTCCTCTGGAAATAGGCTGAATAAAGACAGGTTTCCTGACACACTCAGGGACTTATCAAACTGAAGGCAGAGTGCAGAAATAATTTAATGAATCTTAGTCTTACTGATTCATCTCCCTGATCCTAGGAGTTAGCTCCTCAGGAGTTCCAACTAACACCTGGGATGCTTGCTAATGCATCTTCTCTTTTTGGTGGACTCTGAACTCCAATTTTTATTTCCTTGCCACTGTGAGACAAAAATTCTATACTGCTTCTCATGGGTGTTCTTAGCTTCTTGTTCTCTTTTTCTGGGAAGCTTTAAAATATGACAAATGTCTGAAGTGATAAACTCTAGAATGTCAGGCTCATTTCTCTGCACCTCTCTGCTCTCCAGTATTTTGCATCCTTCAGTTATGATTTCCTTGGCAGCCCCATAGTCTAATTTTTGCATTTGCATCTGTATGAGTTTGGTAAAACTCTATTGAGTTCTCTTCATTTTAGTGATGGTTTTCAGCTCAGTTTCTCAGTGCCTCATCTATCCCACAATATGCCAAGACTTGTCTCCTTTGAGTACAAAGGAGAAAAGCAGCCTTTCATCTTTGCAGTTCCATTTTCTCCACAATCTTGACTTTCTAATTCCAGTTGTTTCAGCATACGCATATATACACAACTACACACACACACACACACACACACACACACAGCCTACATGGCCTCTTAATCCCACTAATTTAGTAGGGGTGTCCAAAAGTATAGTATCAAGATTTGCATAAAGAAATGCAAATGTACTCATATGACCACGAATTTTTCTATATGCCAAGAGGATAAAGAAAACAGGGTACTAAGACAATAAAAATGTAGGTATGGAAAAGAAGGTGTCTCATTTTGATTGGGTGGTCAAGGGAGGCAGTGACTTTACAACTTGTTTCTGTATCTCCATCTAGTCTCGCTATGATTTTATCTGTAAATATGGGTAACTTCTCAAGAATTTCATGATAATGAGTGTCAACATGTGATTGTTATGACACTAAAAATATCTCTTCAAAAAAGGGGAATTGTTTATGAAACAGGAAACATATCATAATTTTATTTTTCAAGTGGTGAATCATTAAGTCTGTGTCTGACTGTATTTGCTTTAATGTTTGGACTACATCAGAGTGAAGTAAAATGCCAGTGATGCTGTATTTCCTGATTTTCTCCCAACTAATTAGGAAACAATTATGGGAGAAATAGCTCCATGATTACCCAAGCTAAGAACTGGTGATTCACACTCAAATTGATTGGATTTGAAACTGCAATGTCTACCCTTGTCATGGGTCTGGGTTTCAAAAAACTATTCACCCCCAAATTTGAAACTACACCACAAAACCTTCTCCATCCCTTTCCTCATTTATGGCCCCTCTCTACAGAACTACACAAAAAGTATATTTTTAATGTTTCTTAAATGAGTAAAGCCTGAAAAATCCCTTAAAGATGAGGAAATAAAAGCATGCAAAGAGACTCTCTATCTATTACTGCTCCTTCTAGCAACACCCATTTTCCCACATGGTAAAATTGACAACTCTGCTACCTCTGATTTAGGGATTGAAATCACACCCACAACCAGAGAGCTTCCCTAACATTGACATTGATATAATTCAGCTGTGTCCCCACCCAAGCCTCGCCTTAAAATGTAATAATCCCCATGTGTCAAGGGTGGGACCAGGCTGAGATAATTGAATCACGGGGACGGTTTTCCCCATATTGTTCTTGTGGTAGTGAATAAGTCTCAGGAGATCAGACAGTTTTATAAGTGGGAGTTCTTCTACATAAGCTCTCTTTCTTGCTGCCATGTAAGATGTGACTTTGTTCCTCATTCACCTTCCACCATGATTGTGAGGACTCCCCAGGCAAGTGGAATTGTGAGTCAATTAAACCTCTTTCCTCTATAAATTACCCATTCTTGGGTATGTCTTTATTAGCAGCATGAGAACAGACTAATACAGACATCAACATGTGGTTTCCACCCAGACCAAAAGTAGGATAAGTAGCATTTTATTTTGGTAAAGGCAGAAGACATGTGAACACAAAAATGTGTCATGATCCATCTCAGCTATGTATCTCCCTTGTTTCTTGGGTCCAAACACTGTACATAGCATGTAGGTACTTACAGCAGCATCTCTATGTGTTTCTGCTAACATCTAGCGCTCCCAAAAATGAGAGTTAAAGCAAGTCAGTAATGCCATTGTCTAAATTCCCTGTACAGTAAAATATTCCCCAGCCTGATTCACAAAGCAGGGTGCCATCACTTTTGTGCTACTTAAGCGTCACCTACCTGGCAAGGATGACTTCAAGCCTTTGAATATTTGCTTGTTAATACACACATGATAAAATTTTATCATTTGTTCTTGTTTTTTGAAAATAGTAACAAAGTCAGAGGCTTCTGTCCTCTTTTGTGAGAATTAAATGATAATGTTCAAAATGTCTACATTAGCTTATTTAAAACAAGTCCCTTTAAATAGACAGAAGAACAGATTTTATCTTATCTATTCTTATTAACCTCTATCTTGGAAACTTCTTCAACAAATAAAAACTCTCTTTTATTTTTTCCTCTCAGCTAAAAAAGAAAAAACATCTCCACAGAGATAAGAATTCCCATGTGTATCATCTCCTGAAATCAGTAATTTTAGTCATTAGTGATCAATTCTACAATAGCAGTACACTTTGAGCAGATGAGAGTACCTGCCATATATAAGCTATTAGAAAGTGCTCCCGCTGGGTATATATCCAGTAATGGTATTGCTTGGTTGAATAGTATTTCTGTCCTTAGATCATTGAAGAATCACCACACTGTGTTCCACAATGGTTAGACTAATTTACACTTCCACCAATAGTGTATAAGCATTCCTTTTTCTCAACAACCTCACCAGCCTCTGTTATTTTTTGACTTTTTAATAATAGTCATTCTGACTGATGTGTGATAGTATCTCATTATGATTTTTAAAGGAATATCAATTGTTCTGTTATAAAAAACACATTCACACTTATGTTCATTGTAGCAGTATTCATAATAGCAAAGACATGGACAGCTTAAATGCCCATCAATGATAGACTGGATAATGATAACATGGTACATATACACCATGAAATACTACCCAGACACAATAAAAGAATGAGATCATACCCTTTGCCAGGACATGGATGGACCCGGAGGCCATTATCCTTAGCAAACTAATGCAGGAACAGAAAACCAAACACTGCATATTCTCACATAACTGGGAGCTAAATGATGAGAACACATGGACCTATAGAGGGGGGCTCAACACACAGTGGGGTCTATTGGAGAATGGAGGGTGGGAGGAGGGAGAGGATCAGGAAAAATAACTAACGGGCACTAGGCTTAATGCCCGGGTGATGAAATAATGTGTAAAACAAACCCCCAGGACACAAGTTTACTATGTAACAAAGCTGCACATGTACCCCCAAATTTAAAATTCAAGTTTAAAAAATAATAAAGAAAAGGAAAAGAAAATACTCCCTCAATAGCCAGCAGTCAACAAATGGCAGCTATTTTATTTCTTTCTGCCTCCACCCCCAGACCATAAATTCTATGCAATCATTTGGTTGATTTGCTTAAAATTAAGTATAAGAGCTTAACTACTTTCATCTTGTTCCTAAGAATATGAAAGAGAATTACAAGAATTCAAAAGACAAATGCGTTTTCATCAAAAGGGAGAGTTGAGAGAATCTGCAGAGATATTATTCTTGAGCAAGGCATATGACCCCTTCAAACTTGCAGATAGTTGCTAGGGGTGATAGGAGGCATTTTTCTTGGGTGAGTTTCTAAACGCCTGCAGAAAGAAAACATAAGATGCTTTATAAAAAGTAAGTAATAAAACAAATATTCATGGAAAATAAATACTGACCAACCTGTCTAAATAGAAGGGAATTTATGTTAATTGAGTTTCAAATGTGGGATAAGCGCATCAATCAGAGTGTATTGCTAGTTTCCCAATGCAATTCCTTTTAGAAGGTTCTTACTATTGCCTATTTTAGGAGACGATGTATGTGGGAATTGCAGAAGTTAATGTTAATATAGTTGCTTGAGGTTACACAGCTAATTCTGCTCAAGGCCAAATTTGAACCCAGTGAGAGTCAACTTCATAGTTAATAACCTCTCCCTACATCACACAACCTTCCAATCAGCAGCCTCCCAAAGCCTCATAAGCAAATAGAGTTGAGATAAATGGGCTTCCCTACAGACAAATAAAAGGTAAGAAACATGTTTAGGGGAGTAATCCTAAGTAAAACTGAATGATAAGGAATTGTGAACTAAAAGTTATAGTCCCAAAGAAATGATCCAGAGGGCTGAGGATGAAAAAACTTACGTCAGGAAGAAACTTGATTCTTGAAGACAGGAGTTTCAAGTGTCACAACGTTCATTTAATTTACAAACACTTATTTTTCAGGAACCATCAAAGATACTTAGTTTAATAAAGAACTTAATTGAACATAGGTCTTTCTCTTGAAAAGCCTACGATGGAGTAGTACTCTGGCTTATTTCATGTTCCATGCTAATTTATATATTTTAACTCATTTCATAGGTTTCCTACTATTCCATCAGGATTATCTTTCTAAGTCTTTAAACCAACTGTTTCTATTATGTTCCTTTCACCTCAACCAATACATTTTTGGCCACCCAAACGGTCTAGTAAGAATGAAGTCTAAATAGCATTTCCTCGTTTATGAACACTGGAAGGTCTGAACAGGGTAGTGGTTATGGGAGAGGAATAAAGTAAGAGGACATTTTAGAACCATAATTATTAAGACTCTATACATGACCATGGGTGGTGGTAGGGTAATGAGAAAGAATAAGATGTTGACCAGGACACTTTTTTTAGGTTGGGTGAGGAAGCTTAGAAATCCCAGGAGGGCTAGTTTAGTGAATAGAAGGAAAGTAATTGAGTTTGGTTTTGGATATGTGGAGTTTGAAAGGCTTTGAGAAATCTATGTCATTTCCAAAGGTCAGGTTGTCTTTAAGAAATCAACATACTTAAAATATGCATGATTACCCAAACCTTTTCTTTCCCAAAATAAGTAAGACCATGTGTCAGAACTTTCTAGGACATTTGTTGGGTATTATAGAAGGTTCATGCTCTGTAGGATGAGTGCACGAGGAAGAGAAATATGGCCTACTACCGTCATGTTGACCACTCAAACCCATTGCGCACCTGCAGGCTTACTCAGGAGGCCTGGTAATGTCATTCCAGGACCAGAGAAACCTTTCTCAGATTCATACTGGAAATGCTTCCAGGGCCAATTTTACAAAGTCGCAAGGGGAACTTTTTCAGTGACTCCAGTGAATGAATGGAATCTCTTTTGATCTTGATAGATGATGTTGATAAAAACCCAGTGAAAATCGTGATGTAAAATAGCTAACTGAAATTATTCTATTCTAGTAACTCTCTGTGCCATTATAGTGATACCTAACATGTATATAATTAAAGAAACGTGTAAGCATTCACCAAGTATTAGAGTCTCTGCTAAGTGCTTTATAAATATTTACTCATTTAATTCTTATACCAACCCTATAAGTACGTATAATTATTATTTATCTCTTCTAGATAATGAAACTGAGATACAGAAAGGTTAAGTTTTCCAAAGTCATACAGGTAGTAAGCTGTGAAACTGGAGTTCAAAAGCATGCAGTTTGAGACGATGAGGTCTGAGGAAGCCCGTGCTATGTTTTATTCATATCAGCCAGTCAATTAATTAAAATAGAGCTTCTAGGTTGAAAAAATAAAATTGTACTTGTATATAAATTCTGTGCAATAAAATCTTGAGACTTTGTTCTAGACCTATTTGCTCTACGTTTAATTTAATACCAAATTATTAAGATTAATATGAAGAAACGGATTTGTCTGCTCGCCTGTGTCCTCTTTCCTTCTAAAGATAACTGAAGATATAATTAATATGTTTTACAAATCTGGAGGCATTGAATTTAAATTGCTAGTTGGATTATCTCATGTAGAAAACATCCATTGAGCAATATAAAATGCCAACAGAAGAGAAAGGTGCAAATATTTAAAGATTGGAGATTGTATAAAGTCAGGATAGACCTCACTTTGGTGGAAACCTAATAATATTAGTGACCAAAAGCACATTGAACTTACTGTATGTCAGGCATTCTTCTAAAGACTATACATAGAGACTAAACTTATAGATGCAGAAACCAAAACACAGAGAAGTTAAATTGCCCAAAGTCACCCAACAAGTAAATCTTGAAACTGAGCTTGAACCATGCAGCTGACCCCAGACCCTGTGCTGGAGTCATCCAAGCTAGTCATAGAGCAGGTAATGATGAAGGAGGAGAGAATTTGGCATTCTCAGCCTGAGCTTTTTGGGAACAAGGCCTACGGAAAATCAATAGAATTCCTGGAACGATCTGGTGCCAGGCAGTCACTTTAAGCTATAAAAGAACAAGTGTTCACACTCAGGACCCAAGCACCATAATCCCCAAAGTCAGTGTTAGGAATCTAAATTCTGAATTTTGAGTCCATAGTAGTTGCCCCTATTGGTGACATTGATTCTTCGGCAGTCACAACATGAATCAGTCTCATGTTCATTCTTGCAGGGTAGCAAATTAAAATTTAATTTGACAAACTAAAAGGAAAAGAAAGAATTTACGATAATAAATTCTATTTATTAAAATAATATTTGCTCAATATTAAAGTAGCACTAGATTAAGGCCAAAAAAATCTCCTTTAGCTCTGTCACTCACTAGATGATTGACTACACAATTATCTGACATTACATAGATCTTCATTTAATCATTTGTAAAATAAAGGGAGAATTATAGAACAATATACATTCCTATGTCTGAATCATTTGAAGTTCACTCATGGTTTAGTGTGCAGTGTATGATGTCAAATAAAGCATATTATTTAGGGAGAATTATAGAATAATAACTAACAGTTATTAATTGCTTTTTGTGGACAAGGTTTTGTTTTAGAAACTTTACATATGTTGAATAATTTAATCCTCACCATGTTACTATTGATAGGTTACTACCCATTTTCAAGTTTGAGAAAATAGAGGCTTAAAGAAGCAAAGAACTTGCCTAAAGCCACCCGGCAAGTAAGATTCAAAGCATCAAAGTTTATGGTTTTTGTTTACTATTGTTTATATTTTGCATTTCATATTCCTTTTATCATTGCAAACCTATAATTCCAGAATTCTAGAAGTACACAAAGGTAGTTCTAAATGACACCAGTGATATGATGTCATTGCTAATATATTCTATAAACCCTAGAGCTACCACCTAAATGACCACCATGTCAACTTATCGTTACCTCTTAAGAGTTCTCCTTGGATTCTGATTTAATTGTCAAACACAATGGAAATGTAGTTTTTTTTTTACTATTAAAATTTAGATTATAGCCTACTGTATGATGGGGGCATGGACAATGCTTCGTATAGTGGATCTATGGTAATCCATTAAGGTGAAACCTTGAAAGCATTTCCTTAGGAGGTTAACTTATATCTAGAGAGAGACAACATATTACAGAAAAAACATTGATTATA
Source organism: Cebus imitator (assembly GCF_001604975.1). NCBI lineage: Eukaryota > Metazoa > Chordata > Mammalia > Primates > Cebidae > Cebus > Cebus imitator. The sequence continues at coordinate 211,587 of NW_016107323.1, forward strand.
GGTACTGTCTGCACAGCCTATTTTAATCTTGAAATATTTAAAAAGACTTGGTCAAAAGACAAGAAAGGACTAGTTTTTGGCAGTGGGTGTTTTCCATTCTTATGAATGTAATTTTGTCCCTGCAGAAAATTCAGAAGTTGCTTTGTCCAAAGGGCCACTGACATCCTATACTATGCTGTATTTGACACCTTATACTGCACACTAAACCGCAGGGGTGAACTTCAAATGATTCAGCTATAGGAATGTGTATCTGGTTTGAAAGCTGAGGTCAGCTTCAGTGTGCTTCCTCATGTTGCTCCCAGAGGTGTTAAAAGATATCTGTAAAGACATCTCATTGCTTTGTCTTATTTCCTTTTATAAAATGTTCGTTAGATACTCAAGCACTTAAACATCTTCCATGACATCCAGAGATGACTGTCTCAGTGGTGATTGTTTGGGATATTAGTAACCAAGCCAAATATGGACACTTGATGACTACCAAGAAAGAATGTGAGTGGAATTGATTATTAGTATGATTTGTAATCTACTGAAGAAAGTTGCCCTAATCAATCTTTGGGATAATTATGATCAAATAATTTACCAATGTAAAAGTAAGATAAAGAGAACTAAGATTTTTCTCTCCTACAAGGATGCAAACAATCTATGAACAATATTACCAAACACTGAAACAGAAACCCAAATTGTATAATCACACATGAGAAATAAAAGAGATTAATATCAAAGAAAGTGGACAACTATGTATACTAGGTAATAGGAATTCTCATAAAAACTCTTTTGGTGTTCCTCAAAAACTCTAGGTATACATTTGTTTTTAGAAAGCTTGCATTGCTTCTTTCTTTTTCTTGGAATACTTTGCTTTCAGATATTCACATGGCTCACTTCTTTAACTCCTGCAAGTCTGTGCTAAAATATTACCTTCACTGTGATGCCTACCCTAACCAGACCTGCTTATAGTTGAAACTACCCTTTCCCATCTATACACAGCATTCTCTATTTTTCTAAACTGGGTTAATTTCTTTCTAATATTTATCAGCTACTCCCATACCATTTTCCCTCCACCAGGATGTCAGCTCCTAAGGGCTAGAATCTTGGTCTATTACTAATCATTGGTCTAGTACATGGTAGACTAATGTAGAACAAAACACAGGTAGACTTCAGTAGAACAATGCCTGGCACATGGTAGACTCCCAATAGTCATTCAGTGAACGAATAAAAAGATACTATAAAGTTTTAAAATTACTTCGTGGAATTTTACAGGTCAAGGAGCCAATGGGGTTTGAGTATTCCAATCCAGGTAATACCAAATGGACAAAACAGTTGGGTAAATCCCAAGGCACTCCTACTTGTTCTTGACTCTGAACAGAGTCAAGGTTTGGTAAAGTAAGCTATCAAGGGTGAGTTCAACAGTATAGGAGTGGGAAACAGAGATAAGATATAGTAACTAGGCAGAAATAGGCTCTGAAAGTATACAGGTCAAAGGCAAACAAGGAAGAACTGAGGAAAGTTTTCTGAAATAACATAAGAGAATCTGCACCTACAGTTATTCGTTGATAATCAGAAGGTTTGTATATGGCTGGACACGTTTTAAGACATGTGACATAAGAAAAAAAGTGCCATGGTATGCATTTGTCATGTTTTTGACAGTCCAGTGGCTGAGTCTCCTTTGTCAGTCAGAATAGGTAAGGTTAAGTGGCAGTAACAAACAACACCCAAATTGCTGTGGCTTTAAACAACCACATTTATTTCTTGTTCATAATACATGTCCACCACAGGTTGGCAAGGAGGCTTTGTTTACCGTGGCCACTTAGGGACTCAGGCTGACAGAAGCATACTTTCAGCATGCCTTCAGATTTGCCTGGCAGGGAACAGTAAATTGGGAGAACTTCATCCTGATTCTTAGTATTTCTGTCCTGAAGTAAAGAATGACTGTCACTTATATTTAATTGACCAAAGTTAGTCATATTGCTAACTTGAGTCAATGGTGGTAAATAAATGTACTTCTATGAAGTAGCAATGAGAATAAAGTCCATTCCATCCAGTTTTGTAATTGGAAAATTACCTATCTTATGGCTCTTGGATGAGGGTAGAGTCAGCCTCCTGTCACAGACATTATGTATACACCAAGTAGTTTGTCTTCCCAGCCTCCCTGGCCAATTTATGAACTTGGCTATAATTTGAAGTGGGTCTGGTGACATAAAACAACACAAGAGAGCAGGCCTCTTTCTGGCAAGTCTATGGTGGCAGCAGCATCTGATTTACAGGAAGAGTTGTGGCAGCTAGGCCAGTAAAGATATAAATAACGGTATGGTGAGTCCAATGGTGATGGATGTAGAATCCTCACCTGATGGAATTTGGAAGGAGTCAGGACACAGTTAAGGCTGTGCAGCTTCCCTTTACACCTGTACCTTTTAACACTTGGTTCTCCAGCATTGCAATTCAGTCTGTGATCTCCCCAACATGTTTTCAACTAAACTCTTGTATTTAAATCAATTTCATCAACTTCTGTTGCTTACATCTAAGAATTATCATTAATACAAACTGTTTAAAAATAGCATGCACTCTTCTTGTCCTATTTGTCATAATATTTGCAAACACCTAAACAAAAGCTACTTTATCCAGCACTTGACTAAATGGAAGAGTGTAATTCTTGTCATTTAAAATACAGTTTTCTATTTTTTTAAGTTGTATGTAAACACAAACTTAAAAAATAAAATTTCGTCAAGTTAAGAAAAATAATAATATTCCCAGTGCATCATTCTCTTCCTGTCAACCAATTTCTGCTTTTTTAGCTTATTCTCTTCGTATTTATCTCCATGTCCCTAATGACATTATCTTAATGGTCAACATTTTTACACTGCTGGCTTGTGCCAAGTACTATTCTGAGTACTTTAGAAAGTTAGTTCATATGAAAATATTATGAGGTAGGTAATTATTATCCCAATTTTCATACAAGAAAACTGAGTTTCAAATAGGTTAAACAACTTGCCCCAAATCACATGGCTAGTAATTGGTGGGGCTGGAATTTTAACCCAGAGAGTGTCACTTCACTGCAGAGCCTGCACACATAACTACGGTGCTATGCTGTGCCTCTACATGTACCTACATATTTGCTTTCTGATTACTCAGTCTTAAGCATTTGCTCATTGGCTTTCTACTTGGTAAATGTCCTTTTCCCTTGCCACACACAAGCACATTTCTCATTCACCATCTTCTTTAGGCTATAGAAATATTTAGTGAACATTATATCTATGCAAATGATATTCATAGATGAACTGCTAATTTAACTTCAAATTCTCTCTAAGTAGTATAAATCTCTTCTTTGTACATTCAAACATACTTGGTATTATATAGAATTAATCTTCTTGAAAATTGCTCTTGGATGCCTTTCAGTGTGCCTTCAGATTTGCCTGGCAGGGAATAGTAAATTGGGAGAACTTCATCCTGATTCTTAGTATTTCTGTCCTGAAGTAAAGAATGACTGTCACTTATATTTAATTGACCAAAGTTAATCATATTGCTAACTTGAGTCAATGGCGGTAAATAAATGTATTACATTTATTTACTCTTTATTACATTTATTTACTCCTGAGTTACTCTTATCTGAAGAAATTATTCTCTAGAGCTGTTGCAAAGTTGTTTTGGGTCTTTCTTCACAGAAAGATTGTCACTGTTTTTCTTTATCTCTCTGTTGTGTTGCACCTTTTATGTCTAGGATTCCATATCTTTTATATTATTGGTTTATTATTTTTTGTTAAGACAGTTGCATCTTCTTGTATTTTCCTGAAAAATAATTCATGAAAGGTAATTTATTAAAATGTTTCATTTCTGAAAGTGTTTCATTCTACACAAATACTTAGAAGATAGCTTGTCTGGATATAGAATTTTTGGATTGGAAATAATTTTTTTGTCTCCATTTTGAAGGCATTATTTCATCATCTTAGCTTTCAACGCTGCTTTTGAGTGGTTAATTTCATATTGTTTCTTGAACCCATGTATTAAGTGAATCAGACATTTGTAAAATTGTAAAATTATTAAATAATTTTCTTTATTATTAAATTAATTTGATAAAGATTATTTTGTTTACAGTGAATACTGCTGCATAGTTATAACATTTTTATCTTTGGCTTATAATTTAATCTCCTGGATTATGTTTCAAATATGAACCTTCCTCATTCTCACTGCTAAACACAAATGTGTTGTCTCTCTTCTCCCCCAAAATTCAGTTTGCTTTTACAAAAAGCTTTTTTACTGTTGTCACTAATTTTCTTCCTCCAAAGGAAGGTGGGAACAGGTTGCCAAGAAGATGGGGAATAAGTGTGTAAAGACATTTAAAACAGAGAACAGTTTGTAACAAAGCTGAAGGAGAGATAGAGCCCATCTGGGTTAATCATTTTATTTTATGGCAAGTAAAACTAACTGAAATTTTTTAAAGGAAATGTTCAATGGCACACGCTAATACATCAAGTGACCACATAACTTATCATCCAAATTAGGGCAATTCTTAGAGTAAAAGAGGATGAAATTGTTAATTATACCAGAGTAGCAAGTGTAAACCGGACAAACCAGGACAGCTTTGGGAACCCTGGAATATATGATTACTCTACAGTAATCATGGCCTAACCAAGTCCGAGAATTCTTGTCTCCAGTGTTTTTCCCCCTATTTCTCTACTTTGTGCTAACTTCATTGACAGCCAATCTCTCTTTAGTAGTTTCTTTTCTTATACCATTTTAATTAATTCATATATGCCTTGATTTATTCAACAAATATCTGCTGAACATCTACTTTGACCTCTGATTCTTAAAGTCATACCTATCATTTTAAAAAGACTGATAATTACTTTCTATTTAAAATACCTTATATGTACAAAGCTGGCAACAACGTTAGAAAATGATCAGAGAAGCTGATATCACCCTATTTTATTCAATAAGTAAATAGGTAGGTGAATTTTGGCACCATTTGGTTACACAGTACAAATGAGCTAGTTTATCAGCACTTTGAATTAGGCACACAGTAAGCTACGAGCATGCATAGGTGGCGAAGCAGGTTTCCGTGAAGGCCATGGCGTACTGGTTTGGTGGAAGTTTCAGGAAAAGCTTTATAGCAAGTTTCAGGAGGCATGCCAACCAAGAAAGGAGATGTGAAGTGAAGCCTCAGGTAGAAAACAGGCAAGTACAGACCCTAAAGCAAAAAACATACAAAGTCTAAGCACACAGTTTGATGCCCAGGGTTATTTTTTAAGGTAAAGTTTCTGTTTTGATCATTGACCGTACAAACTAGAAATTCATTCAGAAAAAATGTATGAAGCAAGGCCAAATCCGTTCATCTCTGTGCTGGAAGTATAGTGAAAACCCTACCTAAATTCTCAAGTTATTGCTATCAGTTTTTTAAACAGCTTTTGCTTTTAATCTCAGGGATGATCTTTAAAGCATATCATTCTTTAGATAGACAAAATTGCAGTTGGTAGTTTCATATAAATAACTGAGTTGAAACTTCTACCTACCAAAACCAGATCTTCTATGGCTTTCAGCGAACATGTGAACAGAGGCTTTTGATTTTGATCAGTAAATATATTGTACTGAAATAAAATATAAAACAATAAGTGTGCTAGATGTTTATTTGCCTGACAATCCTTGGTGAGTCTTATGACTTTGCCACTTGGTGTGTCTTCTGGAAAAGTTCTTAACCTTTCTAACCTCCAGGCTTCTCAACTATAGAAAATGAAAAGTAATATCTCCATCAAGAGCTTGTCAGAAAATTCATACAGTGTTGTACATTATGTGCTTAGCAGACTGCTTGATGTAGTAAGTACTTACTAAATGATAACTGCAGTTTTCAATTATTAAATCTCTGTACACATAAGCTGTAAGATTCAGTTGTAGATGTATATAAATGTTTTGAGATTTTTCTCAAATAGCTATATAAATAATAATCTCCACATGGCTGGCAAGATCCTTTGATTTGTGCATGATGAAATTCAGAATGTATATCTAGTTTTTAAAAGGAGGTGTCAGTGACTTGGTTATGAACCTACACACTGCATTCTGTGATTGAAGCACTAGTTTGTTTCTTTTAGAAGCCAGTTGGTATATGTTTGAAGATGTTTTGGTGCAATGACAATAACAACACCAACCAAATATGCATTGAGACAGTGTCATTTACTAGGAGCTAAGTTTCATATTTTATATATATTCTATTGGCTAAAATAAAGACATGCATGTGATGCCCTGGCCTGGAAACTTGATAGCACTTACAGGCTTTTGGAATCTAAAACTATTCAAACAAAGTCAAGCCTACAGGTTTACCCCATAGCCAAATAATAAGCAAATGCTACTCATCTCCAGAACTGGGTAAGAGAGTGTTGAAGAATTCATGGAAATGGAAATGAATGATCTTTGTACAGCAGCCTCAGAACATTTAAATTTCCAAAGATAAATAATATACTGCTTCATTTTACAAATAAATTATAATAAAAAGGCAATTGTCTTAAATGAATGGAACTACAATTACACTGGAAAATAGATACATTTTTGACAAATTAATAGAGTTCAACTGAGAATGTTTAGAATCCAAGAGTTCCTACACATTTGCTTCTAATTCTAAGAGAGGCTCTTAGGTTTATTTTTAATATTAATCCTTAATTTGCCTACAAGAAGTCTATCTATCTTTCAATTTTCACTGTCGATTTTAAGGGTAGTAGCTGTCCTGTCCTCCTCTACTTCTTTTTAAATTTACCAATTTCCCAAATATGAGCTTATTCAAATCTAGCTCACTTTTCTCTCCAGTACATGGGTCACATGAGTAGACTAGAAAAAAGGAAGGATTTCAGAAAGCACATTTCTTTTGAGGAGTCACTGTGCCTGCTGCAAAATAATTCGAATGAAAAGATTTTTTTTTTTTTAGGTAAAACGACAATTAAGGTCGACCTCCTCTGCTCAAATTAAAAAAGAGAAAAAGGAGTGTAATGAAGAATCTGACTCCTTCCTCTAATTTTACAAGTTCAATGGTAATCTAACCGTGCCATTCATTTACAGAAACCATTAATTTTACTATGTGGCTGAAAGTAGTAGGCCTCAGCTTTCATTCTCTTACTTTCGCCCTCCCTTGGTCTTTGTGTGTGCACCTGTTCAGGCCACTTTAGCATCCCATTTGTAAAACTTTGGGTAATCCTCTGGCACTAACCCTGGTGTGATAATACTTCTGTTATTCAGCAGCCTAATTACAAAGGACAACACAGATAAAACACTTCAGTCCTATTTTTTAATAGCTGAATTGCCAATTTCGCCAAGCTCCAAAGAGAATGGTCTCCAAACCTTGCTGGCTTTCTATTTAATCTGAATTTGTTCAGCACATGGAGCTCCAATACCTCAGAGAAGACTTTTTCTGTTAGATTTTTGGACACCTCACTCCTTCTCCCACCTTCACTCCTTTTTAATAGTGACGTAAACAATCTGTTTGCTTTTTAGAACGTAGTTTCATAATGTAAGTGCAGTGTTTTTAAGCATTCCCCAACACCCATTTGAGACAACTGTTGATACCTTCAATAACAAAACAATCAGAGAATTAGGGTGCTAGGCACCAAAGAGTTACTTCACTTAATCTGGATGAAAGATGAGCTGGTAACACTTCCTAATTTAACTCATCTTTTGAGAGCAATATTTTCAAAAGTGGAGGTTATTAAAATTGTAAATAATATTTTGTTCTGGTGTAAGATGAAAAAAGAAAGAATTATTTCTAATTCATAGCAAACCTAAGGAAAGAATCATTGCTTCAGTACAGATTAGCTTCCCAGCATCTGTGTACTTAACTCTACGGGTACTTCTTTGATCTAGAAAGGAGCTGAAGATCAAGCAATATGAGACAATCTTATAAGTTCTGGATTTGTCCTGGTCGGGTAGAGAATATCTTGAAGTTTTGAGGGATTGACTAAATCTCTCTCTGAAAACATGTTTTGGAAGTTTCAGAGGCCACTGTGCAACTACAGCTCCTGCCGCTTTCTTAATCCCTTCATTTAGAAACCCCAATAACTCAAGGGAAATTTAATACATATGTTTCTGACTCGCTTACGCTGCTTCATCAAAACGGTGTTTTGTAAGAGCTATTTGATATCTAGGAAGGCTTCTCAGTCTTCTTTCTAAGCCTTTTATTTTGCTCCAAGAAATCACGTTTTCTTCGTGTTCAGCAGAATTGGAAGCAGGGAAGGCTTATGTTAGGTTCTAAAGGTCATGCAAAATCAGTACAAGTTTGGAAGCTGGCAAACTATGTTGCTTTCCTCTGTTATAGCACCAAACAGGCAGAATACTCAACAAGTGAAAAACCCAAGCATATTATTAAAAGGAAATGCCGTAGGTGAATTTCACTGACTGTTCCATTTAGTAATTAATCAAAACCTATATTTCTGCTTTCTTCTTTTATCTAGTTTTTCTTTTCTTTCTTTTCTTTTTTTTTTTTTTAAGATTCAGGGAGTATGCAGGTTTATTACATGGATATAAGATGTAACACTGAAGTTTGGGCTTCTATTGAACTAATCATCCATTTTTGTTTTCTAAGATCCTGACCGTCACATATTAAATGACTTTAAAATTTAAGCATGTTCGTTCCATTTTACAGATGAAAAAATCTGTCATAGACTAAAGTGGTTCTTGGTTTGCTTTGGTACAGGACACTATAATTTGCTAAAAATACCAGCTACTCTGACTTATCTAACCACCCTGACTCAGAACACTGGTGAGAAACACAGCAGAAGAGACATCACTTTGGATCATAGCTGAGCCCATTAAACCTGGAGGATGTTACTGTTTTAGGGGGAAAGCTCAAGTTACTTAATCATTGCAAGTCTCTGAAAAAGTGATAATAATTGAGAAACATCAAAGTAAGGCCAGTTATCTGTAAGTGGTTTACAATAATATAGTGGTTTATAGTAACACATACTGAGCACTTAAATGGGCCAGGCATTGTGCTAAGTGCTATACAAAATTGATATCTTTCAATTCTCACATAATTCTATGAAGTAGAGACTTATTTTTATAACCATTTTTTTTTCTAACAAGTAACATGAAGTTCAACAGTTTAGAGGGAAAGTTTATTTATTAGGCCAGGTGTGGCTGTTTCAGTTGTCTGTAATATTAGTGCACCATTTTTACTAAACAGGACATGATTACAATGTTTAATATAATGGATAGTCTAAAATTTACATGTAAACACTGTAGGTAATATGAGTTTTGTTTTATAAAATAAAACTCATTGTTATCTCTTTTGTGACAGCATTAAATACTGCAGTACTAAATATACGTTTTGCAGTTACATCCTTGACCAGTTGGCCTTTGCCAGAGCATTCTCCCCTGCGCTGATTAGGTGATATATCTTATTTGTTTAACATTTTTCTGGGGCTAATAGATTTTGATTCCTAGGGAGCATAGCAGTTGTGATAAAACTTACAAACAGATCAAATTTTTCCTAAAGATAAAAATAAGAAGCCACAGTCCTAGAATGTTAGGAGCATTTCTCATGAGAAAACACTGCTTCAAATATACTTCTGAGAAGATGGTGGATTTCTAGAGGGCCTGTTCTAGATTATTTTGTTATCCTTGTTTCCCAACATCTAGCACAGTGCCTGGCAGGTAGCAGACCCTCAGTAAAATTTTTTGAAAGGAGGAATAGATGACAAAATAAGAAATAGGGGAATATAGAATATGATGTTTCAGAATTAATTTCATTATGAATCAAGATGCCTGGGAATCTGTAACACACACACACACACACACACACACACACACACACACACCCTCTTAATAAAATGTCCACAAATTATACCCACCCCATGTGAAGCAACATGAAGAAACGAGATTGCAGGGGGCATCTCTTCACAGGGCATACATCTTCTTCCTATTCATACTGGCCCATAAGAAATCGATAATGAGACTCCAATATTTCATATGAGAATTAGGCCTTCTATATTCCCCAGCCTGGAGTTAGACATTTATTAGAAGACACTTATGGTACAGTCAGCAATTTTTGTCTCTGAGATCTTTGCTTCTGCAGACTGATATGTGGAGAATTAACCAGTTGGTTTTACTATGTTAATTGAGTTCAAATCTTTCCTCTTTTCACCAAAATCAGTGGTAGATCAAAGTGTGCTGCCATAGAATTTGGGGTAGCCAGCTTCTGGTGGGTTTTCTCCTCCTGGGATTATGTCCCTGCGTAGTCTCCTCCTACATGGAATGGGGCTGACCTACGCATCGAGTAAGACAATAAAGCAATGATAAAATGAGACTTCTAAGGCTAGGTTGTAAAATGTAGCTTCCATTTTGTTCTCTCTTAAATCACTTGCTCTGAGAGAAGCAGTCACCATGCTGTGAGGACATGTAAACAGCTTTCTGGAGAGACCCATGCAGTGAGAAATGAAGAATCAACTAGACAACCCGAAGCAAACCTCAGATGACTGCAGCCATGGTTATCATCTTGACAACAACCTCATGAGAGACTCTGAGTCAGAACCACTCACTTTAGCAGCTCCTGAGCTTCTAGCTTACACAAACAGTGAGATTGTTTTTTTAAAGAAAGTGTATTGTTGCATTCAGCTGCTAAATTTTGAGGCAATTCATTTTGCAGCAACAGCTAATACAGAGTTACACTGAGTGACACAGAGTCAGCCTAGGACACTTAGGAAAATAAATGTATAATGTCAGGGGGCATCTCTTCACAGGGCATACATCTTCTTCCTATTCATACTGGCCCATAAGAAATCGATAATGAGACTCCAATATTTCATATGAGAATTAGGCCTAACAATCTCGTTTCTTCATGTTGCTTCACATGGGGTGGGTATAATTTGTGGACATTTTATTAAGAGGGTGTGTGTGTGTGTGTGTGTGTGTGTGTGTGTGTTACAGATTCCCAGGCATCTTGATTCATAATGAAATTAATTCTGAAACATCATGAAAATCAGATTTTGGCATCTTGGCTACTGTGTGACATTGGTCAGGAAACTTCAACTCTCTGAATCTCAGTTTGCTTATTGAAAGCAAATTGAAAAGTGAAAAACTGAAACAAGGCCTGAAGATGGTGGTATTTCTGGGGTTGAAAGACAGTTACCTGGAACCTTCGTATGTCTGCAGTGGACACCGAAGAGATTTGAAAGTGAGCATGTGTATGATGTTCTCTACCCACTACGCACACATACTGTATTAGAAGCCAGCAGGACATCTCTGCACAGATCTCAAAGGATAGCAATGGGGCAAGTCACCAGTATAGATAAACTATTTTGAAGATTAGCTATCAACAACTGAATTTTTCTTGCTAAGATTTCATTCTCCATGACTTGGTTAGTGTGGTCTGATGCCTCCAGGAAGAAAATTCAAATGCACTTGTTTGTTCCTAGTATCAGCCAGAGCATTGATCACAACCAGGATTTTTTTGCTTCATGGAGGAACGTTTCTGGCAACCAGAGGAAGTGAATGGCTATGGCACCTTGTGGCATTGGATGGGATTTGGGATGAGGCAGTTACCACCGAATTAAATGCTGAAGGCTTAAGGAGCTTCAGACCAATGGCACTTATAAGAAACATAGATTGAAATGGGAAGTTAGAGTCCTTGCTCTAGCACTTACTAGATGTGTAACTTTGGGTAAAGTATGTAATCACTCAGAGTGTCACCCTCTGCAAATGGGCCTAAAAAAATATCCATCTCATGGAGGTGTTAAGAGAGCAGATGAAAAACCTCACAGATGATATTAAGCATGGGGTTCTGCCCATTGTGCTGTGTAAATAATGATCTCCAATATCATAATAGTTATAATTACAATTCCACCTGTGATCCAAATAGTTTCACTGTGAATACTGTCTTTGGAGATAGGCATTAGGGAGGTTGAGACATTTTTTCCCCCCTGGAAAGATACCTACATTTAAACTGGGAGTTGTAGAATGTTTACAAATCCTGCCTTTAAACCAGACCAGAGAAAGGATGTGAATTCTTTCACATTAAGAAAAGCAGAAACCTAAAAAGCAATGTATGATTTTAGAAGACTTATTTTATTAGGACCAATGGATAACTTTTTGTTCCTGAGAGAGGGAGGGCTCTACATGAGAGAGACAGTAATGTCATTATTCATGCTGTAAGCCAGCCCACTTCAACTGCTGGTCTTCACAATGCCTACAAGTGTAAAAAAAAAAAAATACAAAAAAAACACTTGCTTCCTTTTTTATGAGTATTGACATTCTTGTGCAGTATTAGGAGAGCTAATTTAGCTTCCAGTTCTAAGAATTTTTGAATCTATAGCCAGTAATTATTGGCATTCAGGGGTACAAAAGAGGAAAACAAAGCCTGCAAATTCTAGCACATTCATGTGGGATTGGGAGCTGAATTAGGATCCTCACACCCCATTGAATGATCAGCCCCCTATTAGAGCTTTATTAAAATGGTAATGATTATATGCCAGCTATAGGCAGGCAGCCGCACCTGTCAAAAACTACCCCGATTATCCTGTTCATTGAACTGTCTGGCTCTTGAATCAGTGTCTCAGGTTTACTCCTCTGTGAAGTTTTCTCCCCCCCTTGCCTCAAATAAAAAAAGATACAAGAACAAACATTTTCTTGGGGTCACAGAGCACTCTTGTCGTTCTCCCCACTTTCTGTTTTTGTATCTGGTATGGAAAAATGATAGAGAAGCTATCCTCTCTTTGGTTTGGGATAGAAACAGGAGAAAGAAGCAGAAAACATGTAAAGCTCCATCTAAAAAAATCAAACGTTAGTAGAAGAAAATGCAAGTCTGTAATTAATTTGGAAACTGGGATCATTCAATTGTCAGCCACATGTACTGTGATGAAGGGATAGATTCTTGTTATTCATGCATCAGTTACCTAGTTTAGAGATCAGTTGTCCTTCATTTAAAAGACATTTGGGGTTTTTATCCATACTTTGCTTTTAGAAATGCATAAAACAATAATGCATTTCATTGGAAATCACCTTTTATTCCAAGATAAACCATATCGTTGAATGCACAATGTTGTTTTCTTACAAGACCAAATCTTGTCCTCACCAGGAGGAAAAATCTCTTTTAAACTATTTTATTTATTGGTTTGTCATATCTATAAGAGAAGAGCCTATCAGTAGGAGAGAGCTCTGGCTGGTTGAGCATCATCACAAGTACTTGTGACAGACGCTGTGGTGGTAACTGATCACAGCACTTGGGGAGAAGGGTCAGTATACGGAGAAAAGGAGATTTTTTTTTGTTTGGTTTGCTATGTTTTTGTTTGTTAGAAAATAGCTTTCTCTGACTAGTAACATTTCTTGGGGATACCACAAAGGATGTCAGTTTCCTCCATATCCTCCAATATCTACTGGGCTAAGGAGATAATCTAGTCCAGTAGATATTGGAGGAAACTAACATCCTTTGTGTTATCCCCCAAAAATGTTACTAGCTGTCAGCCATAAGTCTTAGTCACTGAAAAACAGAGCAGGAAGTAAACAAGTTGTTTATCATCCGCTTTCTGGTAGGATGTTCCCTCTGGATATGCTTTGAAGATGCAGGGAACTAACAATAGACAGAACTAATCTCAAATTACTTACACACATCCGTTTGTTAGTTTGCAGGTGGAGAAAAAAAAAACAGCAGATACATTTGGGATTTTGTGACCCTCACCTACTGGAGAGTAACCTTGGAGTTCCAGTCCTTTTGATATTACAGCATGAAAATTTTCACCACTAGGTCTAAATTAATAGACATTTTAATTACATGGAGCTGCTGCTTACATTACTATCACAAGAGAAGAACACATTTTTTACAGCATTTGCAACTCGCCTGAGATATTTTAAGAATGCTATTTATGTATTGAATGACTTCAGTGTTATGTATTTTCCTGCCTCCCCACACTCACCACCCAATCTCTACCCTCCACTATCCAGCCAGTATTAATTGAATATCATGAAGTACCAACTGAAGAATTTTTAAGCCATTGCTGCAGCGTTTTTTAAGCACTGTATCATGAGAAAATCACACATAGAAATAAGTGATTACTTCACAGTCAAGGTTATTACCAGGGCATCTGAGTCGCCAAATCCTTTTCACAGTCCTGACCTTACTATAGCATGAACAACTCTTTGCCCCTCTGTCCAGAAACACTTAGCCTGACACCGTGTGATATGTCACCACCCTGGGTCTTCCTCTTCCCTCTTTCACTTCTGACTCCTTCCTGTCCACACATGTGGACCTTTGTTAGGGCTATATCTTTGGAATCTTTTCTCTTTTCTGGCCTTGCATAGGGCTCTATTTTCTGCACCCCTCTCTTTCTTTTAACACTTGCTCTTAGTAACCGTGTCTTACCGCATGATTCCTACTATTTCATCTATAAAGAAAACTTCGAATCTCAACCCCAAGCCAAGCTGCTGCAGTCATTCATTTGACTGGTTTCTTATTTTTCAAGATCGTCTCATGAGTCTCCAATTCAGCTTGACCATGTCTGAGTTGGTTGTTCAATCTCTGCAGCATTTTAAGCAGGATATTTTTGTGATGAACTGGAGAGTACATTCCACTGCCTCCTCTCCTGTGTGCATTTACACATTCTAACCTGCAATGACTGCTATCCAGGTGGCAGTAAAGAAATTCCACAGAACAAAACAATCCTTTGAGTTTGAAAGCCAAGATACCAAGAGAACTTAGAGGATAAACATATTTGGAGAAATTTGTAGTCAGTTTCAGCTCCCCTATGCACATACACTAGGTAAGGATGCCTTGTGTTGGAGGGAAAGATGAGAGGAACAAAGGGGATATGAGTAAAGAGGGAAGTAGGTGGGGTCCAGGACAAGGATACCAGGACTGACCACTTTCAGGGCTTGTACATCCTCCACTCCTGGGGACAGACACCATCCTTAACCAGGCCCACGAACCATGGATAACCGAGCCAGTGTTCACTGCTCTCAGAAGCTTCATCTCTGTGAGCAATGTACATGGCCATGCTGGGCATCTTTATTGATGGCTCTTCATGAGAGCATCTTGCACTAATCTGTGGATAGTAGCCAGCAGAAGTGACTCAGGACTTAGATGTCCTAAGTACTGAGATTTTGCTCAGTCCTCTGTGTAGGCAGCCTCCTTTCACTGAGTTGCTAATGTCTTCTCTCCTACTCACCCCTTGAAATGGAGAAAGGACTCTGGTCTGAATACTTAAGGGAGGGCATGGTGTTGTGGGAGGAAAAGTCCATAGTGTATTTGGCTACACATGAGATGGATCTGCTCAAGGTGTTCCTCCTGGTCAAGAGGTTCCTCCTGGTCAAGACAGTGGTGGGAGAAACAGCCTGCCCCTAAAAATCTCTTAAATCTGTGACCTTGTTTCTACCTTCCCTGCCACTAGCCTATATCAGGTCTTTATGACCATCTTACTTATGCCATTACATCCTTGGTTTCTAATTCCTCCCACCCATTTTGCCTCTTGCTGTCAAGCTAACCTTCTTCAAGCCTGTATTCCTTCAAGTTAGTTCCCTATTGAAACACTTTGAGTGGTTTTTCCTTTCATATTGAATGATGTTCAAACTCTAATCGTGGCTTCACTAGATAGGTCTCAGAACCAATCTTACCCCCTACAAGTCTGAAAGGGAACAACTCATTCCTGAATCTGTTTTAATCTATAGACCACAGAGGCTATTCTTCCTTATTATCTCAACAGGATTAAGTTCTAGGTATTTCTAGCCATTCATTCCTAGAGGTTCATTTAATTCATGAGTTCTTTCCCCTAGTACCTTCCTTTCACATAAAAAGCTGGGAGTTATCTCTTCCTCCTCTGACTTTCTGCAACTCTTCATCAGCACCTCATTACAACCATTTTACCTTTAAATACATTATATGTTATTCTGGCCTTATATAGGGCTCTGTTTTCTGTAATCCCTTCTGTTTTATTTACACTTATAAATTGTGTGACCCTTGAAAGTAGAAACAGAATAGGATTCATCTTTAAATCACCTAGAAAACCTAGATGTTGCCTGCCACATAAAATTCAAGATACACATTTGTCAGACAAAAGGTTATTTTCTTTCATTAAATGTTTGTGATTTGTGTCATGTGTCCGGTTGGATTGAGCTGTTGTTAATGTGTTCTGAAGTAATTTTCTAGTAAAACTGTTTAATTCTGAGCTAAGTAGTATTGAGTATAAAAGGTTAGAAGCATTTAAAAATCTAATATCAAAGTTTATTCTATGGATTGAGTAAAATTAATTTTTTAAAAAAATGTAAAGTTATAATATTTAAATTTTACCACGGGTCCAAAATCTTGGGGTGATTTTGACTTCACTCGTTTGTATCCCAAAATCTATTGGAAAATCTCACCAGCCTTTCTTACCAGTTTTGCTGCTACTCTGGTTTAAGCTGCCATCAACTATCACCTGGATTATGGTAATAGCCCCCTCATTAGTTTCTTCCCTCATAGTCTGTTTCACCACAGCAGCTGAAGTGATTCCATTAAATCATATGTCAGAACATGTCATACTTCCCATCAGAAACCTCTAGTGGCTCCATCGTGTTCAGAATAAAGCCTAGTGCTCTTATAATGCCCTACCAGGCCTTGTCTGTTCTGCCTCCAGCCCCATTTTATCTGTGATCTCTTTTCCTACCTTGCCAGTCCTTGGTAGTTCTGATCCCTTCACGCTGGTCTCCTTACTGGTCTTTGAATACACCAGATACTCTTCTGACGTAGCTCTCGTGCCCCGCTCTTCCTTTCCTGAAACACTCATCTCGTAGATTTGGGTAGGACTGAGTCCTCACCTGCTTTAAGTCTCCCTAGATGTTAACCTTTTCAATAAGATCTACTCCCAATGGCCCCATTGAAAACGGCACTGATCTTGCTCTTCATTCCCTACAATATATTACCTTCCAGCATACCATACAACTCACTTACTTATTATGAGGATTTTATTTTTCTGTCTTTCCTTGCTAGAACAAAAGTTCCACAGAGGCAAAGGTTTTCGTGTTTTATTCAATGATGTCCTAAGAGCTTAGATCAATTCCTGACACATAGTAGGTGCTCAGTAAGTATTGAGGGAATAAATGCTGCAATATTAGAGTTTAAAGGGAGAAACTTGAAGAGCCTCTGGTCTAGTGGTTCCTGATCTGAGGTCTCTAAAAGTTGTAATAATCTTCAGAAAACCTAGTGAAAATTACACAGTTCTGTGCTTCCCAAACTGCGTGCCAGGAATCCCTGGGGTTGGAGGTCAGATGCTGAAGTTAACTCATAGGGGCACTGAGGGATAATTCTAAATTTATGGAAAACACAGCAACATTCAACATCTGTCAGATGCCGGCACATTTCTAGCTCAAGGCAGTTCAGTCTCTAAATTAGACTGTGCTCCATTACTTTTGCTAACCTATTTTTTGAAACCAAGTTTTTGGTCATTGCTGCAGTAAAAAGCAATCAGGTGCCATGTGAAAGTCAATGTGGAACAGGAAATTATCTGATTACAAGATTTACAAAGGCATATAGGGCCCAATAGGCACACATTTTTTGTTAGTAAATAATCATGGTTTTATAAGAATAGAATAAAAACTTTTTTTCAATTTAGGTGTTTTTATTTTGATTAAAATGGTTATCATTTGAATAAAAGCTCTTAAGACATAAATGCCTACTAAGTTGTTTCGACCCAAGTACTTAATAAACAGAATTTTCAGGTGTCTATTTTGGCCTTGAGGCACTGTGGAAAAATATTTGAAGCCTCAAGGGTACCATGAAAGGAAAAAGTTTGAGAACCACTGGTCTTGACTTACTAATGTATGATTTTATTGATTTCAGTTACAATCGTATTAAATTAGACCACCAACCATGTGTTCCCATGTTTATGAAAACTTCTGACTGGCAATACCATAAAGATTTTTAGTAGAAAATAATTATTAATGAATAGTAGCAAATTAATCATTAATAAATGTTTCTTTCACTAACTCTTTCAAAATATAAGGAAGCTGAGGAAAAGATATTTAAAGAGTCCTTGGTGAAGGATGGGTGAAGAAACTTACATCTTGTTCGAGGCCCTAATTTAACACAGGAGGAAGCTGAGACCCGGCAAAATTTAGTGACATGCTTGCAGTCACACAGCTGGTGAAGGAAAAACCAGGGCCAGCAAATAGTCTCTTGCCCCTTTTCCACTATACTTCACTAGGATTCCTCCTTTTGTCTGTATGGTGCTTATAAAGAGATTTTTGAATACATTGTGATTTTGATGAGCAAGCAATCACTGTACATTTTCTCTACTAAAAAGTATACTTTCCTCTCAATGTTGTGTTTTTACAGCCTGGCAAAAGTACTGGAATACATACAAAAAAATTATGCTAAATTGAATTATTTATGACCATTTAATCTACAGATCATATTTCTTAGTCTCAGATATGTGTTGAAAATAAGAACAGAAATGGAAAATAGGAATATGTTGAAAATAAGAACAGGAAAGTTAGAATGTCACTTACTTTACAGAAGAAAGCAATTAGCACTAGTTAATGTGTCAATGCATGAAAAATTGAGTGTGTTGAGCCAGTGGGCTCGGAGATCATCTTAGTTCACAGCACTTCTTGTGAAATTCTAGGGAGTATAGAAAGCTTTATATAGTACTCTCCATTAAGAGAAACATCTAATTAAGTAGACAAAGGCTTTCACATTCTTTATGTAGTGCATGTGTTAGGATTCGAATATAAGAATATTTTGAATTTCATACTAGGCAACAGAAATACCAGCCTCATTTATGAAATCCAAATCAGTAATCTGAGAAATATGTTGAGTTAGTGACTTTAAGTATTTAGAGTTGTATACAGAATCTTTCAAAAATGAGAAAATATAGAAAAATGCCTGCTGCTTTAACATTTTGCACTCTACAGATGGTTCCCTGGCCAACATAATTTTCTCTCATTTTGATGATATGGACTGGAAAATGTCTCAACCAAATTAAGCTAATGGAGGTCAGTGTGTGGTATGTGCCATTAATTTGAAAAACAAGAAGATTGATAGAGGAAAGACAGGTAATGATATGTGACAGAGGCACCCAAATTTGATTTGAACAATTCAATTATCCTTTTTAAAGTCCCCCAAAGAAATGTGCTGCAAAGCCCTTCCTTCCCCACTCATGCAAATGGGACACAAAAGCTGCTTTTGATAATAGTTCCATATCACTTCCTCTGTGACATGCTGTGGGGATTGCAAGCCACAAAACAAAACACACAGCTTCATGTCCTACTGTGAAAAGTTCGAGGTGGTCATACAGGTGAAGAGCTGTCATCATATGATCTGAAGAACAGGAGATAGCAAGTTGCATGTAGAAAGGCTTTCTTGGACAACATCCTTCTGGAAATACTGGGCCAATACTGCCAAAGCAGTTCTAGCATTACAAGAAACTTATTTAAGGAAATTTCTATCTGCAGCTGCCAAAGGATGCAAGGTAAATTCTTGGTTCTGTCATGGCCTCAGAATGGGAACCAATGGAGATATGAACTCTTGTCAGGGACATAGGCCCTGGAAGGAGAATCAAACCCTGACCCTGTAGCCTATTAGGTAACTGGCCTGTGGCCATGAGCAGATGGGTTAGCTCGTCTAGGTGTCATTTTTTAAAATGTGTTAAATGGAGCTAATATTAAGACTTACCTCATAAAATCCTTAGAAGGATTAAATGAAGTAATTCATATAAACCCTCACAAGCTCTCATAAACAAATGACACTCGTGAAGGTCAGAACTAACCTACTAAGGATACCAGAGAAACTATTTTAAAAAAACAAACAATAAAGACTTTGTACATATTTTGTTTTTTTATTTTAATAATTTCAAAGACAATTCAAAGTCTTCATTTTAGCCATCATCTGGGTACTTCTTTAGAAACCAATGCATGTCATCTCTCACCTTGGAAAGAAGTAAGGTCATCTGCTTACCTTGAAATCCTGCAGCTTCATCTAGAAAGGTAAAGTCCATTTATGAGTTAGTGATCTTTAAATCTGCATAAGAGAAGCACCCAAAAGAAAGCCAGAGTGGCCCATTAGCAGCTTTCTAGCACCTGAAACAGGACACCCGCAAAAGTATTTCAGAATCTCTTAAAACACAGGCTTTGCAAAGGGCTCCACCTATAATAATGACTACAGGGACTGCAAAACCATCATGCTATCCTGCATATTCACAGATTGAATAAAAGCAGCTGAGTGGATTTGAATGAGCAAAGGCTGGAGTTGTAAGCCATATCTGGCACATAGTAAATTCTCAATTACTGGAAGCAAAAGGAAAGGACATCTTAAGAAAGCAAAAAGGAATTCAGTTAGATATTTTTTGTCAGTGACAATGTGGATACAAAAAATTTGCTCATCCTACCATATATATTTGATCTGGAAGTAATTTTTATTTAACTATGGTACCCTAAAACTCCAAATTTGCAACAGTTATGAGTTGAAATATGAACTGGATATAATGCTCCGAAATATTTAATAGCTGATATTTTGGGCGACCCCTAGATGGAAAATGCAAACATATAGCTCACTTTTTGACAACTTTGTGATGTGAAAATTATTGAGCATTTACTCATCTCCAAGTGTTGAGTCAACTAAAAATAAGCAAGAAGTAGAAAAAGCTTTGCAGCAGCTCTTAGTCTAGCAAGGGATACAGATACACAAACCAATAATTTAAAAATCCAGTGGAAGAAAGGAGAAGGCATAGGAAAGAAGGATATACAAGAGCATGCAGATACTGGACTCTGAAGACACTCAGAGGCCAGGACTGGGGCTTGAAGAGTGACCCAAGGAGTTAAGAATCTTTGTCAAATATGAAGCCAATTGTAACAAATATTTATTTCGGAGAACACTGAAAGTGTGAAGAAAGTATATCATCCAACAAGAGCAGAGCTGTTTCTTTTACTGAAATATAAGGCATTTTTCTTATGATTTTAAAATGCTATACTTGGAAAACAATTTTCTAGTACTTCTGTAGGACTAATTCTCAACAACCTGGTTAGAAAAACACTTTTTTTTTCTAAAACCCAAATATAGATTAGAAAGTTTGCATGACATTTTATAGACAACTTTCATTTCTATGGACTAAGCAAATATACTAAGTTTCCTGTGAATTAAAGAACATACATCTCTTGAGTAGATAAAGCTATTGCCAACTATTTACGCCAGCCCCTTTGATTAGAATTTCCTCTTTTCCACCATAGAATATTTTTGCCAGGTGGAGTAATTTATCCAATCTTGCCACACCTGCAATTTTTTTGTTAGGCTGAAAGTACATTTTTAGTCTGATTCTCCATATTACCTGTAATTTTGGTTTTTGCTTGGTTGAGGAACTCAAACTGTCTGTACTGTTCTCTGTCTGTACTGTTCAAATCTCCAAGGCAGGGGGCAGAGGCCCAGTGTGTCTTGCCGGTGGATTCATACATGCCATCCCCACAGGACTGGCCCAAACTTTGGCGGGCAATCTTGCCCGCAGAATCGGTGAGCTGATGATGAATGGCTGTGAAGGCTTTGTGATTGCTCAGGCTCCTTTGTGGGGCTGGGCAATGGAGGAGGACACAAGTCTGGCTCAGGAGAGCAACGGATAAAACTGCTGGGCAGGATGGCGGGCTCCTGCCGACACGACCACTTGTTGACATCGAAAGAATTTCACAACAACTGAGCAGAAACAGAAACGATTCTGTTCGGCAGGGCTATTAGTTGCAACGTGTGGCACCGGAGCGGTCACTCCTGATGTGTTTCCTCACTAATGAGCTCTGAATGCCCATTAAACTGGGCTGCTATAGGCCCAGAACCACCCGGACAATGGCATGCATGAATGCCTTCCCCTGCTGCTATTGGTTGGCCCAAGGAAGAAACAACTGGTATCACTCAAATTTAAACAGAGTTGACAGTACAGTTAAATGATCATTAATTACAGTTTGTGGGCAGATAAAGACTCAGAGCCATTTCTAATGACAAGATAGGTTAGCGTGACTCAGTTGGAAGCATAACCCAGTCTGGCTCTGCCCTATTTCTTGGGCCATGTGGAGAAGCTTACAAGGGATTTTAGATAGAGTAAAATAATCTGTATAATAGTGTGTTGGAGAGGACAAAAAGAAAGATTTACAAGGCAAAGGGGTTTTTAGATGATTAGGAATACCTCCCAAGGTAGTGATGAGAACTGAATTCAATTATGCATTCAAAAAGTCTTCTTGGATGTGGTAATGTGGTGGAAAGTGTGAGAAACTTTGAGTTAAACCCAGGTTTGAATCCTGTCTCTTAAATATACTTGTTGGGTAATCTTGAGCATCATTTTAATCTCTCGAGTCTCTGTTTCTTCACCTGTAAAATGGGACAATCAGAATACCAACTTCACAGGGTTATCAAGAAGATCTTCAAGTTACGTTGAATCACGTGACTGTTAGTGATCTCTCACTTTTGAGTAGTATACATTATGCATGGATATGACATATGCCTTAGGTAGAATGGTCCACTAACCTGTAGAACAGTAAAGGTAAAAACTATTCTAGTGAAAGGGCAAATTTAAACTTTTTTTTCCAGACATTTCATTCTGAGAGGAATGATTCAAGCTGCTTTGACACCTCAGACAAGCTCAAGAGAAAAGTTGATTACTCTCATAGGGATTTCTCCTAGTTGTTCATCCCATAATAGTTTCTCCTTAGAAACAATGGCAGTAAAGCTGAAGGAAGAACAGTATTTAGCAATAGCCATTATCATCAAGAAATTAACATCTTGTTCAGAAAATAAAAATTTATACTCATGTTCAATGTTGATGTCAACATTCATCCATAAGCTGATCACTCCTGAATCTCTAGCTAGAACATCATCTGCTCTCCTATGGTCCAGATACAGAACCCAAATTAGCCATTGAACATACCTAAATGGATATTTCATGAATGCCTGAAAATTAATATGTCTGTAAAAGTCAGCTTTTGTTGTAATTTAAATTACCCCAAATCTTGGTGGCTCAAAACAATAACTACTAATTTAGCTTATAATTCTGTGGGTTGACAATTTGGGCTGGGTTCCACAAGGTGGTTGTTCTGGTGCTGGCTAGATTTACTCATATGTAAAACTCAGCTGCCTGCTAGGGTGGGGCTTGGCTGGCCCAGGATAAGTCAGGATGACTTATCTCTCCACGCAGCCCTCCATTTGGTAGTAGGCTAACCTAGAGTTGCTTGCATGGGGCTGCATGGTACCAAGAGAAAAAGCAAAAGTGTTGCTTGAGACCTAAACTTAGCACTGATATGCCATTACTTCCTCTTTATTCTGTTGGCCAATGCAAGACTCAAGGCTAGCTCAGATTCGAACGATGAGAGAAGAGGAGTGAAATGGGTTTCCACTCCTTGGTGGTAAGAACTGCAAAGATTCATTGCAAAGAAGCATGGACACATGGAGAAAAAGAATTGGGATCATCTTTATTAACAGTCTCAAACTGAAATCATTATGTTCCTAGTAAAACTTTTTCTCACCTTTGTTTTCTCTAATTTGGTTGAAAGAATCAAGATCTTCCTAAAAACCTTAAGGTCATTCTGGGACATTCCACATTGACATTCAGTGGATGAGTAAGTTCATGTCTACCTTCTTAATTGATCTTTATTCAACAGTGCCATCATTTCCATTCCAAAAGACTCAGTGTTTGTCTAGATCTGTCTCATTTGGGCCTGAGCCATTGGGTCTCGGCCATTACAATAACCCAATTGATCTCTCTGTCTTACTAGGGTGCCAAAGGGAGAGAATCCAGTCATGGGTTCCTAGTTTCTATTTCTGGTTGGGCCAATAAAGTCCCTTTCTCATCCCTCTTTTCAACATATCACTATAGACAGAAACTAAAAACTATGGCTTCACTCTGCTAAAAAGCCTAAAATAAAACAGGATAGTGACAACAATAACAACAAAATAAGGCAGGTTGGACAGGCTTGTCTATTGCAATGTATAAAGTTACCACAAATTTAGCAGCTTAAAATGACTCCTATATATTACCTCATGATTTCTGTAGGTCAGAAGTCAGGTTCAGGTTTGCTGGATTCTCTGCTGAGGGTCTCACAAAGATGCAGTCACAATGATGGTTGGACTATGTTCCTTTCTGGAGTTCAGGGTCTTTTGCAAAGCTTATGTGATTGTTGGCAGGCTTCACTTCCTTATAGTTGTAGGACTGAAGTGCCTGCTTTCTTGGTGGCCATCAACTAGGGGCCACTCTAAGCTCCAGAAGTTACCTACTATTCCTGTCACAGGTCTTCTCCATAAACATGAGAGTGTATTTCTTCCAAACCAATACGAACACATCTCACTGACTTACATCCTTCCTCTACCCTACTATGCTAATAGTCTTAGACTTAATGTAATTAAGCACAAGACTCTCTCACCATCATTTGCTATGTAATGTAACCTAATTAATGAAGCCATCATATTAATAGGTTTCTTCTAAACTCAAGCATAGAGGATTACATAATGTGTGCACACAAGGAAGTGAAAAGCTTGGGGATACTTTATAACTCTACTACATCCTGTCCAACCTATCTTCCTCAAAATAACCATCTCTTTAGGCTGCAAACTGGATTATACCATCCCTAGGCTTTTAATCTCTTCCTAGATCCCTACTGCCTATAGGATAAATATCTTCCTTAACTGATTGAATCTTTCACTTGAAAATATTTCTCACATAAACAAGGACACAGGGAAAAGGCTCTTAGCTTTAGATGTAGCACACCAAATCAGAGAGGTAGATAGGCTAGCAGACAAGTCACAGGCATATAAATGATCTATTTGAACTCAAAATGCACCACCATTAGATTTTTGCTTTATTTAATCATAGCCTCTATGGGACCTGAGAAATCATCAGAAAGAAGATATTGTGAGCCAATTTTTTTTTTCTTTAAGATTCTGAAAAATAAAATGTAAGCACATTACATACAAACATAAGTTTGTCTTTATTAAAAATGATTACAATAATTTCTAAAATCTATAGAGTTATAACTATCCAACATAATCAATAGTAATCAATTTCACATACTAGCTCACATTCATTATGTTGCTACTATATGTGGGTGTTGTGCCCAGCTTATATACATCATTTTATTTAATTTTTATGACAGTTAAATGAAGTTTTGAATAAATTCATTTTCTAAAATGAGAAGACTAAAGTTGAAAAAGGTATATCACAGCTAATAAATGGCAAAGCGGTACTCAAACATATGTATCTGCATAAGTAGGATTACCTATGAGCACTTCTAGTCTGGCAACATGATAGACAGACTCAGCACAGAGCTCCTTCCTGGACTAAATACTTACACGTATTGGATAAAATATAACATGGTTTAGTTAAACACTCATAAGTTCAAAATAAAGAAAGATAAACTCCTAGATACCAGCAAAAAACAGCCAGAGTGAAGACTGAACAAACAAATTCAATAGCAATCCAGGGGATGTCAGATTTGGATCTGTATCCAAATAGCTAGGAGATGGGATTTCCATGTTTATGCAGGAAGAGAAAACAGAGAAGATATGGCCTTGTTCCGCTCAAGTTTTGCAGCTGAACCTGAGGCACCCATATAAGGTTCTACCATAACCCTGGTGGGGCTGCCCCACCACACAAGGAAGGAGAGAACATCATCTTCACACACAAGGTCATGAAAGTAGCAAGGACATTTGTTTCTGCTTGAGGCTCTGGCAGGACAAAAATGTCTCCACTTTCCTTATGACATATCAAAACCCAAGCCCGAATTGCCTGCAGGTGTGGCCTTTGAATGTACAGTTCCACACTGCACTGGAATTCCAAGCAAAGAAACACACATAAGGATTTGTCTTATACAGAAATCTCTGGGCCATCCATCAAAAGCAAATGACTCCATTGTGCACTGTGCAGAGACTCTTCTACCCTACCACGTAGAATCCCAAAAGAAGAAAATACATATAATGATGAACTCACAGTCAAAAATTACAATCACGTGAGGGAATGATCCACTGTAAGGGAGAACCAGCAGACACAATAAAGAGAAAGGTGAGTACCACCACAATTTCAGATATTATTATGTTTGAAGGAGATAATAAAAATGAAAGTAAGAACCTTAATTTAAAAGATAATATAACACGAATGGAGCCGGAAGTCATAATCCTAAACAAATTAATGCAGAAACAGAAAAACAAACACTGCATGATCTCACTTAAAATAGGAGCTAAGCATTGAGCACACACAAACATAAATATGGAAACAGTAGACACTGTGGACTATGAGAGTGTTAGTGGGAAAGGAAAAAAATACCTACCAAGTACTATGCTCCGTACCAGAGTGATGGGATCTGTACACCAAACCTCAGCATCATGCAATATTTCCATGTAATAAACTTGCACATGTGCCTCCTGTATCTAAAATAAAAGTTGAAATTAAGTAGAAAATTTAAAATAGACTAAAAACTTAAACAGCAGATTTGAAGAAACACTACAAGGAACTGCTTAAAATGTAGAATTTTATTTAAACTAAAAACTCAATAGACAAATTGACAGTGGATTAGAAGAAAAACAGTAAACTGGACCTAAATATGAAGAAATTATACAGAATGCTACATAGAGGGATGAAATGGTAAAACACTTGCAAGAGATGTTAATGACAAGGAATATACAACATAGTGAGGGAGTATGATTTTAATAGGCACCACAGAAGAAGAGATTAGTTAAGGGTGAGAGAAAATATTCAAAAAATACAATTGAGATTTTTCCAGAATTTATTACAAACACAAATCCATCTATTGAAGAAGCACAGTAGTACCAGGTATGCTGAAAATAGTGAACCCATACCTTATAGATCATAATGAAACTGTAGAGAAAAAGTGTTTTCACCTTGTCATAAGTAAAATATCTATTCCCTCCTGTGGACTGGAAGGGTGGAAGAAGACTTTCAGGCAACAAAAATAGAAGCCAGAAGTTAATGAAATAGTAACTCAACTAATACTTAAGAATGAGAGTAAATAAAGACATTTCAGTTATGCAATGACTGAGATAGTTTATCACTCACAGACCCTCACTGAAAAATATTACTAAATGATATGCTTGACTAAGAAAGAGGCTGAAACTGAAAATAGTAGGCTGGAAGAAGCAATGGTGAAACAATAAAATAATAAAAATGGAATAAAAATAAAATAAACGTGGGTAGAAATAAAGAAGCATTGGCTTTTTTTTTTTTTAAAAAAAAGAGTAATTTGGAGAGTTTTTTAAAAAATAATATGGAATTATAATTTTAGACAGCAGTAACATAAAATATGGCATGGATGATCTAAGTTTTTTGTTTTCTTCTGAAGGAATGTGGGAAGATTGTTAAACTTTAAGCTTTGTGAATATAGAGTTAAAAATTAGGGGTACCCAATAAAAGTATGAAAATAATATATAGGATTTTAATGCATCGTCAGGGGAAAAGAAGAAATAATCTCAAAAAGGCAGGAAAGAGGAGAGAAAAGCATCAACAAAAGAAAGCATAGTTAAAATAAAACTAAAAGTCAAACAACAAAAAAGGAGTAATATGTTTATGGCTAATCATAAGAAATACTAATTAATTTAACTCTGCATTCTAAAGAAAGATATTCTGAGATTGAATAAAAATATAAAATCTTTCTTAGGCTGTTTCTAAGAGACGTTCCTGAAATATAATAATGAAAGACTGAAAGGGGTCAGAAGGAAAAGAGTATTCCAGAAAAAATATTCACCAAAAGAAGGCAGATTCAGCATTATTGATGTTAGGCAAATAAGCCTTTAAGAGACAAAGAATTATTAGGAATAATGATAAAAGGAATAATTTACCAGAAAACTATCTTAACCTGAAACAACGAAATCATATAGTCTCCACCAAATAAAGTAGCAATTGGCAAACTTTATATAGATAATGACAAATTAACAAACATGGTTTGCAGTTTTCACATACTTCATTGAGAAATTAGTAAGCCAACTAAGCAGAAAAAACAATTAGCATAAGTCATGAAAAATTTTGCAAAACAAAATGAAGGCTATTAACTATACGTGTTACCTATTGGAAACTTACAGCCCCAAATTAGAAAATCATATTCTTGAAGTAAGCATACAGTTAACATTTACAAAACTGACCACACGAAAAGTCACAAAGCAATTTTAATAAACCTCCAGAGAATCAAAATATACATCTGTTTTCTTTCTTCCAAAAATGGATAAGTACAAAAAAAAAAAAAAAGAATTATAGTTAGAAACGGCCAATATATTTGAAAATTAAAAAAACTTATTTTAAAATAATTTACTGTTTAAAACATGTGATTGAAATTACAAAATAATTAAAATCAAATGACAAGGTAAGCACTACATTTTAAAGATTATAAAATGAAACTAGCACTTGGAGAAAATTTATAATATTTAACATGTAAATTAGAAAGGGGGAAGATTAAAAATGAGTTAAACATTTAAATCAATAAATTAGGAAATGAACAACACTGTAAATCTACAGTAAATAGAAGAAATGAAATAATGAAGGGAATATATTAATGAAAAAGAAAAAGAGAAAACAACTCTGGCTTGACTGATTAAAAAAAGAGAGAAGAAAGAAATAGTCAAAATTAGAAAGTTTAAAAGGGCAAATAAATACAGAATAGAACATATTTAAAAGTATAAAGTGATATTTTAAACAACATATCAGTTAATTTAGCAAAAATTTTAAAAATGAACACTACATAAATATAAATTACTATGATTGATTAAAGAAAAAATAGAAGACATGAGCAGATTTATTTACTGTCATCATATAAATTTAATATACCAAACACCACCTGTTCCTCTAGAACCTGTTAAACTAAATAATAATAATAATAAGTTTTTAAAAAGAAAGCAAAAATTAAATAAATGTAATCTATATCTAAAATTTCTTTGATATAAAAAAGAATAGGCCACTATAATTTTACTAGAGACCTCTTAAACCTTCCAGGAACAATTGTCTTGTTATATAAGATGTTTCAGAAAACAGTAAAAGGAAAAACTCCCCAAATCACTTAAGGAGACTAATTACATCTTTATAGCAAAAGCAGACAAATCAGTATTAGAAAGAAAACTTAAAAGGCATATCTCTTTCATAAGTATAAATACAAAAATCACAAATAAAATAGCAATTACTGAACCCAACTCATGTGTGTGTGTGTGTATGTGTGTGTATATGCATAGTATTTAACATTAGAAATATCTGTTAATGTAGTTTATCATATTGGCAGATTAAAGAAAAACATGGTGGTTTTAAAAAACAGAGGAAATACAACCCAGTCATAATTTTAAAACTTTCAACAGGATGGAAATTGAAGGACTTTTTCTGAAAGACAATCTATCTCAGACTGTAAGCAAATATTATAATTGTTGATAGAAATATTCCTTCAAAATCAGAACCAAATCAAGGGTGCCAGTTGTCAAGTTCTATTCAACATCATATGGAAGGTCTTAGCTAGCTGCAATAAAAAATAATGTGAATTAGCCATTGATTGAGATAAAATTGTTGCAAAACACATATCTGACACAGCACTTGTATTCATAATATAAAAGAACCTTTTCAGAATATATAAAAAACTATAAATTACCTGTGAATAAACCTAAGCAAAGATGTTAAAGCTTTTATGGATAAAATTATAAAATGTTGTTGAGGCACATAGGGAAGATGTTAATTTTTGAAGAAAGATACCTATGTCATTGTAGGAAGACTTAATATCATAGGATGTTAATTCTCATCTAATAAATCTCTAAATTCAATGCAACTAATCATAACCTCACAGAGTATTTCATGAGCTTGACAGAAAACTAATTCTAAATTAATATGGGTGAGTAAAGGGCCAAGAATGATCAATAAAATTTTGAAGAAGAATTAAGAGGGGGAAATTTCCTTGGTTAGATATGAAGTTATTATAAAACTAGATTAATAAAATCAGGGTGATATCGATGTACCAGTAGATAAACAGACCAATGAAACAGGCTAGAGAACTCGGAAACAAACCGATTTACACTTATAGCGGGGGGGCGAGGAGAGAGAGGGAGAGAGAGAGAGACAGAGACAGAGAATGTGTGTGTGTGAACCCATTTACACATATGGTGTGTGTGTGTGTGTGTGTGTGTGTGTGTGTGTGTGTGTGTCTGTAGGCACATGCCACAGTATGTATAAAACTGGTATATGATGAAGGTAACAATGTAGATCAGTGGAGAGTGTGAGGCAGTGGTGTGAGGGAGAGACATTGACAACATGGTTCTGGGAAAATTGGCTTGCATTCTAGATGGGTTAAGCCTCTAGATGTGAAATGCAAAACTTTAATACATTTAAAAAGAGAAAAGAGAAAACACTTTTATTATAATTACATAATATAGATTATATAATTAAATTATATAATTTCTGAACAATGATATCACATATAAGATCCAAAAAGCATAAACCGTAAATGAAAAGACGGATTAGAAATGGCACTACACTAAATTCAAATATCTATAGCAAAATAAGTACCGTAAACAAATAGAAAAGAGAAGCCATAGATTTTTAAAAATTCAAATGAAAAGATTAAAGACAATATTTTAACATCCAAAGCATATAAATAATTTCAACTAATGTTAAGTAACTAACAATCCCTCCTACTCTCTCAATGACCACAATGAAATGGTTGTTAATGAAGTAATTCACAGAGAGGAAGTCAAAATATCAAAAACATCAGTAGTACCTAGGAAAATTTTAGTAAAGCAGCAATGAGACAATGTAAGTACCTCAACTTTATAAAAATAAAAGTCTGATGATGTCAGAGGTTTGATGGTGCTCAGCGTCAAGGTTTGCATGGGAGTCAGAACCAACCAGTCTGCTACAACCTCTTTGGAGAGTAATAATCCACATGTCCATCAGTAGCGGATAAACAAATGTATTACATGCTGAAATAATATGGGGTAGAGAAATCAGGGAAAGAGATTTGTAAGTATCAACATGGTGAAAACTAGAAAAACTTGTCAAATCAACAAAGCAATTATCAAAAGTAGACCTTGTGTATAAAAGCATTTATATAAATCCTCAAAACACACAAAGCAGGATTACATATTACATATTGCTAATGGTAACATATGTATGCAGTAAAAGTAAAAGTGTGGAAGGATCTATAGCCACCTCAGGATAAGTAAGGGTTATCTCTGGGAGTAAAGAAAGAGAATTTAATGGGAAAGATTATCTTCAAATCCACTTTATTTATAACAAAAGCCCTAAAGCAACTATGGCAAAGTATTTTTGTTCAAATTTAAGCAGTGGGTACAAAGAAGTTGCATGTTATTTTCTGAGCTTTTTTTTAATGTTTGAAATATGTTATAACTAAAATAAAGTTTAAAAATACTACACAAAGTTTCTGACTAATGCAAACACTGAATAAACTTGTCCCAAATCATTATGAATTATAATACAAATAAACAACTATCCACAACTTTATGTGCTTTCAAAATCTTTCTAAATTTTAGGAAAATGATAACTTGCTATATTTTAAACTTGGTCTGTGCATTGAGAAGAGAGATTTGGCAAGAGTTTTATTTACAAACAAGGAAGGTATCCTGTAAGAAGTAATTGTTAGTCATCTATAGCAAATATACACATAGATTTTTAAGTGCTGACACCAAAAAGTTACTTGGTCACTGTTAGAAGTCATGTTCCCCACATTCTCAGCACCAATAATGACTGAAAGGGCCAGACAGCACTAGGCAGTTCTTGGTTTTTATCAAAACCCTGCATGCTTTAACAGCTAGGAAACTCAGAGTTCACTGAATTATTGGCATTGCAGTCGATTTAACCTAGTTTGGGGTCTTCTTTATTTATTCCTTCTATTACTTAGCTTTTATCTGTGATTTCCTTTTAAACCAATTCCAAAAGCAATATGAAACAAAAATAAAACATTAAAAAATAATAGAAATGTAGAAAAAATCACTTGCTCTCTTTGATTTTGTGACTCTTCATTTGATGTGTATTAAAACTTTTTATGATTTCTTTTTTCTCATGTCTGAGGGTGATTTTCATGTTATGAAATCAATGACTGTAAATTTCACTTCTGCGAAAATGTAATCGGAATTCCTACTAATTGGTTTATTCCAACAACAACCTCTTTTATGCCTTCTATTTACTCTTATGTGGAGGTTTGCATCATGTTACCATTCATTCAGTCATTCACTGATTCAATGAATATTAGTGAGCACTTACTACATATATTGAAAGCACACATGAAGGAATTCAAAAAGTTACCAGAAATGTGGCCTCTTAAGGAAAGTAATGGTGTCATTAAAGATTGCCCTTGAGAAATGGTAAACAAATTCAAAAGCATTGCATTCCCTTTGATTCTTTCAAGGCAGTTCCTGGCATACAAATTTAGGGGCATATAAGACAGCATTAGTTGCACTTATCTAGTGGTCTCTCATTCCCTAATACCAACTCGAAACACCCTTCAGAAGCACATTTTCATCATCTTAAGAATTCACACAGAATTTTAAGTCATAACTCCAACATTTTGATTTCAAAATTTACCTACATTATCACAGCATATGGAAAAAAAAAAAAAGAACTAGATGAATCAGCATTTGAACTGATTTCTAATTGTTCTGAGGTAATCTTGTAGCATCAGAAAATCTGCAATGATAAGAACAAACCCTGTCTATTCTAGTTCTGGCCTGACACTCCATGGAAGGCTTTGGCAATTCCAGAATTGCTTCAACTTCTAGTAAGAGGCTGATGAGTTTTAGACTGTAGTCTTATCTGCCTGCCAAATTACTCAAAACATATTTTTATAAATGATTCCCAACTTAAATTTTTATTAACAATCAATAGATGGGATCCATAGAGTTGTGTTCAAAAACCAGTAAGGTGTGCTTTCTAGGCTGTGGATGTGGGATAGGTAGAAGGCCTGGTCAGGATGAGGCCAGCACAAAGATGCAATCTTGAGACTTGAAGGAAAGAGTTAAGTGTTACAATGCATTTAACATAGGAAAATTAGGAATTTAGCTTAAGAATATGCCTTTGTTTCTTTCTAAAATTTTATCTCATTCATTTTGATAGGTGGTCGGGTTATTCCCTGATTTAACTACTTCATTGTGGCCAGCCGTGGTGGCTTACACCTGTAATTTCAGCACTTTGGGAAGCCAAAGCAGGTGAATCACCTGAGGTCAGGAGTTCAAGACCAGCCTAGCCAACATAATGAAACCCTGTTTCTACTAAAATACAAAAAAAAATTAGCTCGGCATGGTGGCAGGCACCTGTAATCCCAGCTACTCGAGAGGCTGAGGCATGAGAA
Source organism: Cebus imitator (assembly GCF_001604975.1). Classification (NCBI taxonomy): domain Eukaryota; kingdom Metazoa; phylum Chordata; class Mammalia; order Primates; family Cebidae; genus Cebus; species Cebus imitator. The sequence continues at coordinate 244,809 of NW_016107323.1, forward strand.
TCACTTGAACCCAGGAGTCAGAGGTTGCAGTGAGCTGAGATTATGCCACTGCATTCCAGCCTGGGTGACAGAGTGAGACTCTGTCTCAAAAAATAACAATAATAATACTTAATTGCTGTCCCTAAGCTTCTGGATGAAATGCAAACCAAGTCCTTAACTTGAAATGACTTCATGATCTGGTTTCCACAGCTCTAACTTCGTGTCTCTCTGGTATGCCGAGCTCTCCATGGCTGAGACTCATACTTCCTTTCTATGATCCCATAACACCCACCGCATCCTGCTACCGTAGCACGCACCACACAGTGCTGTACCTGCTGGCTTACTTCTAATCACTTTGCCATTTACTGGTCACATTACCTTGTTCAACAGGCACTTGTTGAATGAACTGAAAAAATAAATGACAAGAAGGAGACTTGAAGCTGCAGAGTCACTTCACCTTCAAGGTTGTGAAATGGCAGGTTTGCAACCATCTGACATATTGTGATAGCCACATTTGAGAAATTCAGCTTGACCCATCACTTTTTTTGGAAAAGAGACTGGAGAAGTTGTGGAGAAGGTGAAATTTGTTCAGTGCTTTTACCTACTCTTTCTTCCTGACCTTGGGCACCCTTGTTCTAGCCTCTCTTCCTGTTTCTAGTGTCCCTAAATCAAAGTCATACTGAGATATGAGTGGTAGTGGGTTACTGCTTTCAGCATCCTTCCACCTTTAAAGGACTTCACAGAAACAAATATGTTTAGCCCAAAGGGAAATACATATTTAGTGGATTTCTGGTCTAGCAGAGGGAGCTGAGGCTTCCCCAGCATCCCTCAACCCATATTAAGTTAAATAACCCAAATGTCTTGCATGTAAAATGCTCCACACTCTGGGACATAGAGTAGGAACTCAACTGATTTGAGTTCTTTTCTCCTAAAGTTTTGGTTTTCAACATTTGTCCATATCTGGAGACATTTTGGGTTGTTACAGCTAAGGGGGTGTTACCAGCGTCTAGTGGGTATAGAGCTTTGATGTTGCTTCCCATTGTACAGTGCACATATTAACCCTCTGACCCCACCAACAAAGAATCATCCAGGCCAAAGTGCCAATGGTGCTGAGTTTGAAAGAGTTGGATTTAAGGTAAGTGAAGTTTAATATTGGAAATTTGGAATATGCTAATTCCTAAGTGGAAATAATTTGTTTTTCCTAAATACTATGGAATTCTTCAAAGATTTGCCTCAGATACATGGTTTTGTGAACAGTTACATAGGATTCAGGGCATGGAAATACCATTTCCAACCAGATTGCACATTTATTTTCTCTCTTACATATCTCTTTTTTGCAAATGCAGCCATTTACATGAATGCTACAATACACCCAACAGTTTATATTTTCTTGTTATAGTTTTTCTTTAAATAGACTTGATTGGTTGATTGATTTGCTCTTATGGGGGTGTTTTCTATTGAAAACTGGAAAATTTACTGGAAAAAAAAATTCTAAGAACTAACAAACAACCTTTAATACCATGACTAGTCATTGTTCTTTCCCTCCTAATAGGAAAAAAAGAGATGCTTTCTATTATTGTTAAAATGTTTCAATAAAGTGGGAGACATTCTGCTGACAGGTTAAAAATGTTCAAATAGAACTTTGTGTTTCACATTTTAAAGAAAGATCAATTTTAAATGGTGGGGTTAGAAAGCCAGTGAAGTTATGGCCATTTGTGGTGCATGGGAAGCATGGCCTAAAGAGAAGGGCCCTGGTCTAGGACTCAGATGGTCTGCCTCTTAATCTGATGGTCCTCAAGGTATGGTCCCTGAGGATTTGTGAGAAATGCAAGTTCTCAGGCTGCACGTCAGACTTGCAGACTCACATTCTCTGGGTTGGAACCCAGCACACAAGCCCTCAAGGGAACTCTAATAAACTCCAGACTATGAAAACTGCAGACCTAAACTCTCTCACTTCTTCTTATGTCATGTGGGTAAGTCAGTTACCTTCTCTACCCCTCAGCTTCTTAGTATATTTGTCCCCTTGCATGAGAATGCAAGGAGACTTGGATATAAAGGTGCTTTATAAACTGAAAATCATAATGCAGTATTTTAATCCATGACAAATCAGAATTAGAATCAATGCTGTTGAGAACAAGCCTGGACCTCACTTTCAAATGTGTCCTTGACTTTTTCTGTTTGTTACCTCAAAGCAGACATGTCCACCCAGGGACAGTGGCTCAGGCCATTTACCAATCAGATAGAGGATTCAGGGAAATGACTCAGTGTTTACCAAGGTAAGCAAGAAAACTTGCAAGCCATGCAAAAAAGGCACCCCAAAACAACTAACGAGTGTTAGCATCCTGGCATAATTGTACCTTAATGTACTTGGTCTTTGCTGTAACCAATTGTACACTGAACTTCAGTCTCCCTGATAAAGTCTGAGAACTAAAAATACACTATAAAAACGGCGTTGGTTCTGGTTGGTCACACACCATCTTACAAAAAGAGAATATGTCTTTATGTTAATCTCTAATATTTCTAAAATTAATCTCTCGTGCTATTATTTCCTTCTTTATTGCTGGGCTGCCATGCAATAAATGCTCTCAAATTGTGGAACTGCAGATGGAACCCTCGAGAGTCAGTGGGTTATTTTTTTATTATGACCACAGAGTAACCTGGAGATCTTTTTGTGTTCCAGTTGAAGTTTCATCATATTATGAGAGCATTTGCCTTTCTCCACACCCCAATTATAGCTTAGCAAAGCCACTATATACTGGAAGCTAAGAATTCTAAGCTATTTTATTTCCTCTGTCACATTAAAGTCAAAAGAGCATCTTAGAAAATTGTGTAGACACTAAAGTAAAATCATTGTAAATGTTGTTTCTATTTAGAGCATTCAAAGAAGGTAGAAATTTATTTATCCATGGCTAGTTTTGGTCTCAGTACTCATCTATAAAAGCAGAATCTCATTACCCACCTCCCAGAGTTGTTTTGAGAATTTAATAAGATAGTAGGATATTTAGTACATGTAAAGGACTGAGTGCGGTGGTTGACACAGAGTATGTGCTCATTTAAGAACATGCATATTCATCTCCAAAAGTTAGTTCAAAGACCCAGGCTTGCTTTTGTGAACAAAGAGCAACATTTCACAATTCTACCCACAGTGATTGGCTTTTCTTGGTAAGGGACTGGATTCACTTATGGAAATCATGAACACAGTGAAGGTTTTATAAAAACTATAGCTTGTTTTGGTCTATATCATCTGCATGCACAGGTAGCACATGAGCATGATTTTAGTCATGGGGTGATTTGGACTTGGCATTTGGGTTATAAAAGAACATTTGTGAAACAATGGATCGATATGTGAACATATTGCTGCACCTGTGATAAGGAGAGTCAAATGGAGCAAATTTTTACTGCCAAAACGTGGTGCTGATCAACGTGTCCTTTGCCTCCTGATGAAATTCAAATTTGGGAAGACAACTTGCCTTGGTCAGTATGTCACAGAGGTTCCTGGACAATCTTAGTTGTTCACTGGCACTGCAATATGCCTCTCCCTACCTTGTCTCCCAAATGTCTAATTCCAGCAAGAGTTGTTAATAAAAAATAGTGATGATTCATTAAGTACTCACCCTGTGCCAACAAAGTACTCTGACCAATTTAGCTAGTGAACATTTGCTGGTGTATCTGGCACTGAGCAACATGCTGGGGATTTAACAAGACATATGAAAATCCCAGTCCCTCGCCCTCGCTGAGTCTCATTAGGTTCTTTATCTACTGTTGTCTTCACTGTAGAAAGGTACTTTTATCCCCATTTCATAGCTGAGAATAATGAGGTTCAGAAAGATAAAGTACCTTGCTTACAATCACACTGTGAGTGCATGTCAGAGACTAGATTCAAATCTAGGTTTGCCTAATTATTTTTTAAATTTAATTTTATCTTTTAATTGACATATGATAATTGTACATATATGTTTCCATACATATATAGTAATCAGATCTGGGTAATTAGCATATCCATCATCTCAAACATTTATCATTACTTTGTATTGGGAACTTCAATATCCTCCTTCTAGCCATTTGAAACTACATAATATAGTATTGTTCTACAGTGCTATAGAACACTAGAATTTATTCCTCTTACCGAGCTTTAAATTTGCTCTATCTTTGAACAAGTTTCTCCTTATCTTGCCTTCTTCCTACCCTTTCCAGCCTCTAGCGTCCTCTGTTCTTTCTACTGCCATGAGATCAACTGTTTTTTTAGATTTCGCATGAGTGAGAATATGCAGTTTTTAACATTGTTTCTGGCTTATTTTGCTTAATAGACTCATTGTATTCACAAAGGCATGCTGTCCTCAGCTATATTTAGTGTTTAGCCTTTTTTGTCATAAAAATTCTAAACTCTGCTCTTTCAATGAAGCAGTCGTAGATCCAGTGTGACTCTTTGCACTTAATTTTGTTTAAACCTTGTCTCAGGATTTAAACAATGGCCGTCAACTACACATGGGTTACTTATTGCATTCCAGCCACCATGGATCTTTTGCTTACATTTCCTTGTTTAACCTTCACATCATTCCAGTGAAGAAAATTGCTATTTGCATCTGCAGGTGAGAAAACTGAAACCCCAGAGTTAAGTAAGTGAAAATGTTTGAATTCAAACCTAGTTCTCTGATTTTGCACACTGGATTTGCCTTTCATAGTGATGGAGGGTAGAGATGAAGATGAATAATGTGATTCTGCGTTATTATTTCCTTCCAGTGTATTCAATGAAGGCAACCTGAGTATAGCTCTGATTTGCAAATAAAAACATTGAAGTTTAAAATTCTTACTCCCCAGCTTATTAGCCCTATAGTCTTGGAAAACTTAGATTCATTCTTCTCATCTACCAAAGGAAGCTAAGCATGCTTTCCACTGTTATTATAAGAATTAAATAAGATAATTTATGTAAAAATGCTTTATGAATTATAAATCAAAGAGGAAAGTGAAGCGTTAGACACTTGAATGTCCTTAAATTTGTAAGCTGGGGGTATGAATTTATAATCATAACAAGCTAGTGTTTTCTTGGCTCCAGCTTCAAGGAGCTCATGTGTGGAGAGAACTGTTAGCACTTTCCTTGCCACTACAATGATCCTGCATGTGCCTGCCTCCCTTACTTGACTGCGGAAATCTGGACAACAGGCACTATGACTTATTCATGTCTTTCTATCTCCAATGCCTGGTAAACACCCACAAAAAGGAGACCCCTACTAAATATTTTGAAGAACGAATGAATGAAACAATGAATGGATGAATAAATTGAATTGTCTACTGGAAGATGAGAGTGTGAGGCGAACATCAAGTCCTGGTAACTCATCCTCAGATTCTACTAACTAACAGCATGAGCACCGTTAACAATCAGATATGGCCAAGATTCATATGGACCTTTCACATATGGAAGTATTATGTCTCTGTAGGTAGCTGAAACTATACTAGCTTTTATACTATCACACGGTATGCCTTATATTTATGCATTTGTGGAAATTAAAATATTTAATACTTTACATTTCTATGATTTAAACCTACACATTCTTGAAGATTTAGCCTATAAAATGGGTGGTCACGTGCCCCAATTTGCCCAAAAGTTTTTAATTTCCTGTCCTAGGATAATTATTAGTTCTCCTTTCATTCTCAAAAATGTTTTGTCTTAGACAATTAAAGAAAAATGGACATGTATATAATTTGCCAGATTCCTCTGCTGCCACTAGACGTTGGAGGGAGCAGTATAGTTAAATGGTTAGAGTATATGGGTTTTGAGGTCTAACAGCCTGGATTTTAGTACTGCTCTCTTTATTTACTAGCTGTGTAATCTTGGGTGGTATTACTTAACCTTTTTAAATGTTATTAATAATTACTATTATTAAAAGGCGGTTAATAACAGTATCTTCTTCAGCAGTCATTGTGATAATTAAACGATATAACACATGAGAAGGAGGAGCAGAAGGCCTGGTGTGCAATAATCACTTAATAGCTGTTGATTATTAGCTATGAATGCAGTTTTTCCTCTCATTTTTGTCCCATTGAGTTGCAGCACATCCACTCATCAAGATTTTTGGCTGTATCTGGACCTATGCCTAGGGGAAGAGCCAGGAAAGAGGCTAAGGCAGCAGACAAAAATGTGGTGGTAAGTGGCTTATAAGTGATAAGGACTCATCATCTGACAGATCAAGATAACCTTTTAGAGAGTGGAATCATTGTCCTATGGCTGTCTTCCTCCCAATCAGCTATATGTCCCATGAGGAGAGGGACTGTATCTGACTTTTTTTTTTTGAGATGGTGTCTCACTCTGTTGCCCAGGCTGGAGTGCAGTGGCACAATCTTGGCTCACTGCAACCTCTGCCACCCAGATTCAAGTGATTCTCCTGCCTCAGCCTCCTAAGTAGCTGGGATTACAGGTACTTGCCATCACACCTGGGTAATTTTTGTAGGTTTTAGTAGAGACGAGGTTTCACCATCTTATCCAGCTGGTCTTGAACTCCTGACCTTGTGATCCACCCACCTCAGCTGCCCAAAGTGCTGGTATTACAGGAGTGAGCCACCATGCCCTGCCTATATCTGACTTTTTAATCATTAAAAATTATATTCTGAATACCTAGCCCAACACCTGACATATATGAAACATTTAATAAATATTAATTGGAAAGATAAATAAATTGGGATAGAGTCTTCAACTTACACACATTTATGCATATATATGAAGCCACCATTTCTTTTCTTTTACCTCCAAGCCAAGCACGGTCCTTTATGATATAAAGACTTAGGCAATCAGTTTTGCCAGTTCAATCCAAGTTTGGCCTTTGGCCCTGTTGTTGGTTGAAGGTCTTTAATGTGATGGTACAACTCTTGGTTTCTCCTGTTTCTGAGGAAATTTCCATCTCACTGAATTATCAGTTGAGGAGTCCCCCACAACACTGGAGGCTGGGGAAAAGGGATGGCAGAGAAGCACTAGAGACATGGAAGAGCTATTTCTTCTATTCCCAGGACATACATACTTAACTTATGAATAGTCTTTTATGGAGCACCTGCTATGTGCTGAGCACTGTATTCGGCATAGGAGACACAGATATGAATAAGACAATGTCCCTGATGAGAAGTTGAGTTCAAGGGACAGATAAGGAGTGTTCTGGGGCAATGTGTTAAGTGCAATAATAGAAGCCCATATAAGACATAATAGAAGCATGCAGTGGAGACTGGGGGAGAAAATTACTTCTGCATATGAACATTGTGAAAGGCCTTAACAAGCAGATACTTGAATCAAGTCTAAAGAACAGATTTGCAAAATGAATACACAGAAAGGACAAAGGCATAGGTAAAGAGATCATCATTTGCAGAGGGATGAGATGAACATTGCTAACAGTATGGGAAGTGATTAAGAACATGCTAGAGGTAAGAATGCTGGACTCATCAGAGGCAGAGGTGAGAAAGAAGAGGGAGACACTGGTGCCTTAATATATCAATTGCTTGACTTAAGGAACATAAATTTATTTATCCATCCTTCACTTTTTTCATCAATAAAATGGGGATAATAAAAATACCAACATCATAGGGTATTTGTGAGAATTAAATGAAATAAACATAGCTATCTTATATTATAATTACTATAATTATTATCACTCTATCTGTTATTACCATAATTATTATGACTATAATTATTAGTCTATTATAGCATATATGATTTATACATTTTTAACATATAACATGTATTATATACTATAATAAAATTATTATTATAAATTGCTTTTTAGAAGACTCCTATATCTGAAGAGGTAGTAGAATGCTCACAGATTGGCAGAGAGAAAGGATGATGGTTTCTAAGAATAAGTAATTTACATCAAAAACCTCAGCCAACACAAATGCTCCAGAAGTTAGTGGGTTAAATACTTTGTGCTGTGGTCAAAATCATAAATTTCTTGGGACACCCAATCTGGCAGAATCACTTAAGTCAGTTAAAGTGATAGAAATGTAGACTTATTCAAATCCCACTTTCAAATAGTTCCCAAGATGCCCTATCTGTATAGAGTAAAAATTTAAAACCAGGTTAAATTTATATTAAAATAATGAGACTGGACAATATTGTCTTTTATCACATTCAGGCAGAGATGATAATCAATGGATCTTCAAAAAGGTAAAAATAATATGTTATTGAGCTTATTTATTAACAATAAAAGCCTAATTCCCATTTCAAAAATGACTACAGATGGTGATTTACCAAAGAGAAAAGGCAAGAGAAGAGCTGAGGCATTGACTTGTCCTGGTCAGCATGCTGAAAGAAAGCCTTTCCTTGGGGCTCTGGAGTGGGACAGCAATGTCTTAGGAAAGACAGTATGCAAAGGAAGATTATTTTATTGGAGTTTCCATAAAATCCAGGAACACTGAGATTCATCAGCTTGGAGTGTCCTTAGTCTGCATGACTTCTGTGCCATTTGGCCATTGAAGAACAGACAGTCAGCATTCAGAGAAGAGCAAAAGCTTTGTTACCTGACTTAGCAGGCCAACACTGGTAGGTTGTGCCCTGTGACCCACCTATCATTATCCCAAGTATCCTACAGGAATGTGATCCTCCACTCATTCACTTTCAGGTATTTTTCATATGTGAAGTCTGATCCACATGACCCTGGTGTTCAACAATTGCTACTCCCAAGAGTTTGAAATTTCGACTTAGATGAAAAGATTACGCCCTGATAGTTTTTTGCGAATTTATCAATGTTACTGTTTTTTGTTACCTAAGTCATTTGTATTTCAACTCAGCAAGAAAGTGCTTTAATATTTTTTAGAGATTATTCATGTTGAACAAACCATTTAGATGACAGGTTCTGAGTCTTTCTTATGCGAAAAACTGCTTTATCCTTTACTTCATTTTGTTATGTATAGATACAGCCCTTGTCTCTGCTCAAGGTAGCCATGGCACTATTGTTTTTTCTGCAAAATTCTGTGAAAGAGCAGTGAAAAGAATACTTAGATGGTAGTAAACAGCAGAGTTGGGGCCAGGCTGGAGGAAAACTGTGCCTGCAATTTGAAATGCTTTGAACTCTCAAGGCAATGAGTCTATGGGGCGAAAACAACTTTGATCTTCCATTTCCCCAGCTCTTCTCTCTGTTTATTTCCATTTGTGACAACTTTCCCCATGTTAAACAGGAAAAGGCAGTGATTTGTAGTAGGATTCGTGGCCAATGCATTTCAGAATTCATTAGAGAGTAGCACCAACAATCCTGACGTGAAGAGCAATAGGCTTTCTGCATAGGCAATTTAGGATAAGGTTTCAGCCATTATTATAGTCATTCATTCATTTGACAAATATTTATTAAGTACCTACTATGTGTCAAACACTATATAGCTTTTGGGAATTCAAGAGTAAACCAGACAAAAAAATGAAACAGGGAGGGACAATAGGGAACATTGGTATAAAGCTGCAATTTTATTAGGATTATCAGGTAAGACTTCAGTGATAAAATAATATTTTTATGAAAATCTGAAGGAGGTAGGAGAGCAAGTCATATGGCTATCTTCAGAGCGAACCTTTTAGGCTGGAGAACTGTAAGGGCTGAGGCTCTAACTTAGAAATCTGCCCAGTATGGTTAAGGAACAACAAGATCTAGAGCAGGAGCAGTTGGGTATTAAGAGCGAGAGACTTTATGACAGGAGGGACTTTTAGGTCAATATGGGGACATTGGCTTTTTACTATGAATAAGATGGGAAATCCTTGCAGGGTGTGGGCAGAGGGAGGGACATGAGCTTCCTTGCATTCTAGCAGGATATCAGTCTGATGGCTGTGTGGAGAATATATGAAGAGGGGCAAGGGTAAAAGGCAAGGAGACTAGTTAAGAAGCTGCTACAAAGAAACAATGGTGGTTTGGATCAGGCTGTGGGTACTGAAGTCATGAGAAGTGGCCAAATTCTGCAGATATTTAATTGGAAATGATGCTTACAAGGGCTTCTATGGAAACTGATGCAAGTCAAGGGAGGTTAGTGGGGTAAAATTTTGGAATTTTCAGAGAATTTATCATCGTCTGTATGGGCTTAACACCTGCCTTGCAAAGCTAGTGATCTACATCCATCCTAGGATAAGGAAGTTACCTAAGGAAAAATTCAGCCAGTTGGCAAATGTTTGCAGACAAGCCATTACAGGCAGGGAGTGCTGAAGTCTTCAGTGTTGTTCAGATGGTCAAATTGCCTGGATGAGAAGCAGGCTGTAAGCCTTAGCAGATGGCAGGAAGTCAGTTCCCAAGATAATCCTGGGGTGATCCCATACATGGTTTTCCCTGCATTGGGTCAGAGAAGGCATCTGATTTGAAGAGGAATAGGCAAAAATATGACCTGAGAAAGTAGACCCTTACGCTCTAAACAAAATGACTATTTAAGGAGCATGGTGAGAAACATAGCATAATCAAAAAAAAAAAAAAAAAAGCCTGTGTTTAATGCTTATACTTGGTTTTCCCAATATGGTAGCCATTATTCACCTGTGACTATTGTGCACTTCCGAAATGGATTGAGATATATTGAAATTATAAAGTACATATGGATTTCAAAGTATTGTAGCACCATAAAATATCACTTTAGTAAAATTTATATTTATTACATGCTGAGATAATAATGCATTGGATAAATAATAAACAAAAATTGTTATAATTATTTTACCTATTGCTTTTTATTTAAAAGATTATCAGAGAATTTAAAATTATACACATGGCTCACATGTACTCACATTACATTTCTATTAGGTAGGACTGTTTTAGAGTGTGCAAAACACGGTTTCAGACATTCTTCTAAACATTTTGTTTATATAAATTTCATGGTGATTTGGACTCTACCATTCTTTCATATTCTGTTTTTTGACCCTTTTCAAAAAAACACTTCTGTGAAATCCTACAGACTGAATGAATTCACTGTAAGTCAGTAGCAAGTTAGATCTGAAAAAGGCAGCTTTATAAAAAAAAGGTAAGCTAAGACCCCCAAACCCAAAAACTCCAACTTGAAAATAATCCAAGATCCATAAATGATTCTAAAAAACAAAACATTGCCAATAAAATTATCTATGACCTCAGTCCAGAAAGAAGAAAGGGAGGTATCCACATCATCATCGGGACTCAATAGGACCCTCTCTTGTGAGCTCAGATGGTTGCAAAAACAACTGAAAAATATACAGTGTAAGAGTAGAGAAGACGGACATGCAGAGCACGGAAAAAACTGCACACATTTTTTTTAAAATGCTATGTGAATGTAGAAGATAGAAAGGGAAGAAATGAATTCATTGCTTATTTTTTAAATTTATTTTATTTATTTATTTATTTTTGTACTTCAGGTTCTGGGGAACATGTGCAGATCGTATGGGATTGTTGCATAGGTACATACATGGCAATGTGGTTTGCGGCCTCCATCGCCCCGTCACCTGTATCTGGCATTTCTCCCCATGTTTTTCCTCCCCAATCTCCCCACTGCTTGCTGTCCCTCCCCTGTCCCCCACAATAGACCCCAGTGTGTGATGCTCCCCTCCCTGTGTCCACGTGTTCTCATTGTTCAACACCTGCCTATGAGTTAGAACATGCGGTGTTTGATTTTCTGTTCCTGTGTCAGTTTGTTGAGAATGATGGTTTCCAGATTCATCCATGTCCCTACAAAGGCACAAAATCATCATTTTTTCTGGAGCATAGTTTTCCATGGTGTATATGTGCCACATTTTCCTTGTCCAGTCTATCATCATTGCTTGTGATTGATGCTAACAGCTGACAGAGAAGATAGAATTATTCTTTCACTTATTTCTATATTGCATACCAAAAAGTATGTTTTTTTGTACTGGAAATACTAGGCCAATTACCGTGACAGGCAGTTGATGAGGACCCTTGGGTCAAATGACAATGTTATCCCAAGTGATTATTTCTATCTTTCCCAACTCCCATTAAAACCACATACATGATACAGAAATAAAGGTGAGGAGACCAGCATCCTCACTGAAAACTAGAAAAGAATGTCATTGGCCGGGCGCGGTGGCTCAAGCCTGTAATCCCAGCACTTTCGGAGGCCGAGGCGGGTGGATCACGAGGTCAAGAGATAGAGACCATCCTGGTCAACATGGTGAAACCCCGTCTCTACTAAAAATAATTTAAAAAAAACATTAGCTGGGCATGGTGGCGCGTGCCTATAGTCCCGGCTACTCGGGAAGCTGAGGCAGGAGAATTGCCTGAACCCGGGAGGCGGAGGTTGCGATGAGCCGAGATCGCGCCATTGCACTCCAGCCTGGGTAAC
>NW_016107323.1:258770-317840 GCF_001604975.1 Cebus imitator
GGGGAGGGAGGGTGGGGGGTGGGAAGCTGGGGAGAGATAGCAGGGGGAGAAATGCCAGATGTAGGTGATGGGGAGGAAGGCAGCAAATCACACTGCCATGTGTGTTCCTATGCAACAATTTGGCATGTTCTTCACATGTACCCCAAAACCTAAAATGCAATAAAATAAATAAATGGGAAAAAAAAATGAAAAAAAAATTCATATGAGGAGCATGATATCATTCATTTTACTCATCAGATTATCAGAGATTTAAAATATTGCTAACACCAACTGCTGAAGATGATGTGGAGAATTCAGCACTGTCATACAGAGCCGGGAGGAGCATCATTTGATGACATGACCCTTCTGGAGGAAAACTAGCAAAATCTACAAAGGTCATCAGTCGAGACATGCCACTTCTGGAAGTTTATCAGAAAACATCACTAAGGTTTATGCATAAGAATACTCATTGTAATGTCTCTTATACTTTGAAAATGTTTAGAAATAACCTAAATAGGTTAATGGTATGGGATTAAAACACAGTATTCTCTAATACTAGGCATAAAATGCAATATTCATGCAAATATTCATGCAAAATACCTAGTAAATTGTGTTATTGTCTAAACACAAAAATGAGCTACAAAACCATGACCTATAACCTAATCAAATTTTTACCTACGAGAGTATATTGCTTGCATAGAAAAATGCTTAAAATGAAAATGGAAGTGTGTGGGTACATTGTACACATATGACAAAGAAAAGGGGGGAGAGATTGATCATCACTCTTAACCCATGGCAGTTTAGCTCTTCAATCAGTGGACGTTAGGCAGTATCTGAGGACTTACTTTCTTTATCACAACTGGACAGGGTGGTAATAATAGCATCTAACAGGTAGGGCCAGGGATGCTGCTAAATATCCTGCAATGCACAGGACAGCTCCCTACAACAAAGAATTATCTGGACCAAAATATTAATAATGCTGAAGTTAAGAAACCTTGATACATATGAATGTATGTTTATGTTTATAGTACTTATGAGAACATTCTATGTTTGACTTGTCTTTTCTCCATTATATTTTACTGTGATTTAAATGTTTTTGAAAATAGCACTAGATTATTTTCAGAATCAGAAAAGTTAATAAAATGATATCTAATCAGGGGAGGTTGCCCTTAAAGAATCACATTCTCCTTGCCTCCTAATTCTTGACTAACCTTTCTCCTCTTTTTTCTGAATGGCTACAATACTTCTAGTCGGTATCATATCACTTAAAATAATTGTAATCCATTTGGTTTTATTAAGGTATACTTTTCTGTTATTCATCTCAACTCTCCAATTAAATTATAAACCCCTTAAAGTCAGGAACTACGAACAATTTGAGGGGAGGGATCATGCTTCCCAGTTGCCCATCCTAGAGCCCAATATATGGAAAGTCTTTGGTACCTGCTAAGGAAAGCATGGAATAAAGGAAGGAAAAAGCAAAGAGAGAAAAGAAGGGAGAGGGGAAGAAAGAAGAAAAGACTACTGAATTTATAAATCTTTATATATTCCCTAGCCCTTTCCTGCCCTGCACCTGGCTCAGGACAGCCCACAGAATAGGCACCATTATATGGGAGGAGGGGGGGCAACGTGGTATAGCAGAAATGGCACTGGTTTTGGGGTTAGAAAAGTGGGTTTAAAGTTTGATCCTGCAATTCACTATTATTTATTTATTTATTCATTGAGACAGAGTCTCGCTCTGTCGCCAGGCCATAGTGCAATGTCACGATCTCTGCTCACTGCAACTTCCAGCTCCCGGGTTCAAGCGATTCTCCTTCCTCAGCCTCCCAAGTAGCTGGGACTACAGGTGTGCACCACCGCGCCCAGCTAATTTTTGTATTTTTAGAAGAAAGAGGGTTTCACCATGTTGGCCAGACTGGTCTGGATCTCTTGACCTCGTGATAACGCCCACCTTGGCCTCTCAAAGTACTGGGGTTACAGGCATGAGCCACTGTGCCTAGCCTATTTTTATTTATTTTTTTATTTAGCAAATATAATGTTTCCTACTTGCCAAGCACTGTTCTAAACCTTGCAAGTATTTACTGTGTCATAGTGGACAAATGCATGCAGTTTTCAGAGACCTAATTCTTCAGCTTTAAAATGTGAACAATAGTACCTTGCATGGTTGTTGTAAAGTTTAGAGGTGATAATGTATATAAAGTGCTAAGGACAGGTCATGGCAGATGCTCAATACATGGAGTGATTTTCATCATGATCACTGTCATTATTCCCATAACCCTGATCATTCAATAAAGTCTTTTCAGATGATTACTTATTAGTCAGCCTAATAGACTATAAGATTTAAAATATATCTTGAAACTATTTCTACAAATAGCTAGCTCGTTAGAGGGTAGGATTGCTGTTTACACACTCTTGAAGGAAGGAATATTATCTTCTTTTTTGGAAAATCATCCTGGCTGGCTGACTGCAGAACCTGAGGCATATTATACAGAGAGGGCGTGGGAAAGAGAGGCAGCACCCAGACTTAGCATCTGAATTAACCTCAGGAGCAGTGGATGGCCTTCCTGTGCATCTGTCAGTCATCGGTGTTCTCAGCAATCTGTTTCAACCACTCTATCTTTTATCCTTGGTAAGCACCGTGACTGCATTCTATATTCCTTGAAGCTATGCTTGAAGACCAAAAACTGAATTGTGGTCTAGAGGGTAGAAACACGAATAGAGAAACCGCTGAAGCAAGGCCCACGCCCAGGAGCGTGCTTGGGACTACAGGGAAAGAGATTATGGACAGATATGGGAGGAATGACTATTGATTTTTCAGACTCTGCACATGATCCCAGCGTGTTATGCTACATGGAATGAAGTGACACCAAGGCCCTGGAACTTGCCCAGAGCTGAGTCAGGTCAAAGGAAGAATATGAAAGATGGGAAGCTTGAATAGAAGGAACCCAGGTTGATGGGGTAGGGTTTCTTTGGATCTACTTCATTGGTGTATTCGATTCACCTCCCAAAGTTTTCCCAATCAGGCAACCAAAGTATTTCTTTAGCAACATTTCTTAACATGTCAGACTCATCTTAAGTGATTATTCCTCTGCCTTCTGAAACCTTCGCTCAGAATTCAAGATTTCTCTTCCCCCTTTGTTATGATACCTCTCTTTTGTGTTTAAACACTCATTCAAGATGTGTTTTTCTCCATTCACATCTTCCCAGATAACACTGGAGGGCATTCTAGCTGTCTTCACGATCCTCCATACTCCAGAAAGCTGAATAACTTTTTGTCTTTTCATCCTGTAGCCCAGCCTTCAGCACTAAGTGGCCTTCCAGCTTATCCTGGTTCAAGTAGTTCCTTACCCTTATTGTGGGGACATCTGCTACCAACTACTGCTCCCTAAACTGACTAGTTCTCTGTCTTCCATATATGTGTAGTCCTCTTCCTGCCTGCCTTTCATCCCTAGGGCCCATGCACGTTTCCAGGATAATATCAAAACTAGCTAGAATCCTGAACATTTTTCCCTTCCCTCTCCCATGAAAAAATTGCCTATCCCAAAGATTTGCATTATTTACTTCCAGAAATATGTTGGCACCTGGCATTTTGTAATTGCTACCCCCATATGCAGATAATGTAGCGACACCTTCTCCAAGTCAGTCTCTGCACCAAGCCCTTGAAACAGTATGTCTCATCTGATTAGCAAAACAATTCAATAGCTACTGTTACTGTCTTCAATTTACAGAGGGAAGAGGGGAGACAAAGTAAAGTAAAGTAACTTTCCTAAGGTCATATCCCTATAGGTAGAGAAGTAGATACTAAGCCAAGTTTGCCTGCCTTCAGAGACTATATTCTAAAAATTCCATACCAGATGGCTTGACTGAGTCTTTATCTTCAATCATCATTCTAATAAAAGGAAAACAACACTTGCATTGTGGCTTTCAAAAAGATTTTATTGAATCATTTCATTTGATCCTTACAATAGCCCTGTGAATTGGAAGAAGAATCTCAGGCTGAAGGTGAAGATCAGTGTCACCATCCCAGGTTGGTTCCTCCAGGGAGCTGACTCTAAAGTAGAGGTTAGTATGTAGGTCATTTGTTAGGGTGTAGGTTGTGGTTCAGCAGCAGTGGAGGGGAAAGGAAGGAAGTCGGGTTGGCAAAAGCAAAACTCAAGCTTGGTGCAGGCTCAATCGCAGCCTCCACCAAGCATAGGAGCTCTAGAGGTAAAATGACCCTGAGTACAGGTCAGGAGACTGAGCCTTATTACCTCACAGTGATGGGTCATTGGAGGTGGACTGATCCTGGAAGGCTGTGTAAGCTCGTGTCTGTCAACTTTCTGCTGCTGCTGCAATTTCTTGAGAGGCTGGAAGCTGAAGGAAACCTGAGTAGGGTGTTGCATTGTTCCCAACACTTACCAACTAGTCAATGGTGTACCCAGAATAAGAATTTGGTCCACAGACACCCAATCAAACACCATTGCCCATATACTATAAAACCTCTCTAGAATGACTTTCTCTGCACTGACAAAGTCAGAATCCAATAATTTGTACTGATCATGTTGCCAGCTGCCTACATAGGTACCCAAAGTAGATGGTGGTGGGTGTCCTAGTGGGAGTTATGGTTACAGAATATTAAAACAGGTGAAAGTGAAACCTATGCCACAGTACTGCATTTATTACTAGAAAAGACTAAAATTTACTAAATTAGAAATAATTGTTAGGCATTGGTGAATTATTTGGTGTCCTTGAAAATGTATACAGGAAGAGAAGAGTTCTGAATTTTTGAGGAATACATATAAAACCTGATGCATAAATGTGATCAGTCTTGGCTTTTCATTTGTTAAAAGTTATGAATTTACTTTGCAAGCTCTAACGTTTTCAGCCCCAAACTGCATTCCAATACAAAAGTCACAATCTAGGAATGTGTTCATTTTTATTTACCTTCACATAGTATAGCTTGTCAGATTTTCCCTTTAATCAGATCATCTGTAGTTGAGTTTAAAAGCCCATATCTCTTTGAATTTGCAAGATTCTTTAAATTTTCTAAATTATTTTCACTCATTCTAAATACTTTTTTCCTAGCAGAAATCAATAAGAAACCAATCAAGAAAGACTCCCCTCTGAAGATTTTTCCTCAAGTAGTTGGAAGGTTATAGTCATTTGGGTAGAGTGATGGTGGCAGGTTGCTGCTGATAGTGGTGGTGCTCATACTGGTTTTGATGATGGGTTAATGTTGTTGGATGACGTTGTTGAGGGCTGATGTTGTTGGAGAGGAGTGATATTGGTGCAGGGAGTCATATTATTGATAATGGTGCTGGTGGTGATGGGGTGACGTGGTCAGTAGGGATGATGGGATGTTATTAGTGGTGGTAGTGATAGTGAAGAAGTGATGTGGGTGGGGGTAGGGCTGGTGGATCATATTGTTTTGGTTCTAGCGATTATGATGGTGGTGAGTTAGCATATTAAGAAAGTCACACTTCAAGCCATCTATCAAGAAGGAGCTACATGTGAGTTAGCTGGATAGGTTTCTTGTCCAGCTCCTCAAAAATCTGAGGCAGAATGCGGTGAACAGTATCAGATAAAATCCTTTTCTGAGACACATGACTTCAAGATGGCGGGCTAGAGGT
Organism: Cebus imitator; assembly: GCF_001604975.1. NCBI lineage: Eukaryota > Metazoa > Chordata > Mammalia > Primates > Cebidae > Cebus > Cebus imitator. The sequence continues at coordinate 264,356 of NW_016107323.1, forward strand.
ATCTGGTAGGCACTTGCTCTACAAATAAGAACTAAATTAGCAGGTAGATAATCACATTTCTAATAGATAACCTAAGATAACACTGGAATTCAACAAAGAAGTGACAAGCAAAAACTTAAGGGACTATATGTATTGTCATGAAAACACACAAAAGTGTGCAACCTATTGGTAGATCAAACACACAATTAGGAAAGAGAAAGGCTGGGCAGGGTGGCTCATGCCTGTAATTCCAGCACTGTGGGAGGTAGAGGCAGGTGGATCACTTGAACTCAGGAGTTTGAGACCAGCCTGGGCAATATGGTAAAATCCTATCTCTACTAAAAATACACACACACACAAAAATACTCAGGCATGGTGGCATGTGTCTGTAGTCCCAGCTACTCAGGAAGCTGAAGAGGGAGGATTTCTTCAGCCCTAAAGAGGATGTTTGTTAACAAATTAAACTTTCCACTTAAAAGACATATCCTGGCAGAGTGGATCATAAAATAAAATAAAAAACATGACCCAACTATATGTTGCTGACAAGAAACTCATCTTACTGTAAAGAAATGGAAAAAAATATTCCATGCAAATGGAAACCAAAAGCAGGAGGCAATAACTAATGATTATACTTACATCAGATAAAACAGACTTTAAATAAAAAACAGTAAAAAGAGATAAAAAATGTCATTATATAGTGACAAAGGGATCAATTCACTAAGAAGACATACCAATTCCAAACATATATGTATCCAACATATGAGCACCCAGATATATAAGGCAGATATTATTAGGTCTAAAGGTAGACATAGACTCCAATACAATAGTAGCTGGGGACCCTAACGCCTCATTCTCAGCATTAGACAGATTGTCTAGAGAGAAAATTAATAAAGAAACATTGGATTTAAATTGCATATTAGACCAAATGAACCTAACAGACATTTAGAGCTTTTCATCCAACAGTTACAGAATACATATTTTTCTCATAAGCACATGGAACATTCTCGAAGATAGATGATACGTTAGAATACAAAACAAGACTCAGCAAATTTTTAAAATTTTAAATTGAGTCAAGAATTTTCTTATATAACAATGGAATAAAACTTGAATCCAATAACCAGAGGAACTTGAGAAACTACACAAATACATGGAAATTAAACAATATGCTCATGAATGACTCCAACATCAAGGAAGACATTAAAGAGGAAATTTAAAAAATTATTGAAGCAAATGTAAATTGAAACACAACATACTAAAACCTGTGCAGAAAAATCAGTGTTAAGAGGGAAGTTTATAGTAGTAAATGTCTAATCAAAAACCCAGAAAGATTTCAAATAAACAATCAAATGCTGCTCTTCAGAGGGAAAAAGCAAGAACAAACCAAATTCAAAGTTAGTAGAAGAAAAGAAATAGTAAAAGTTGGAGGAGAACTGAATAAAACAGAGACAAAAAAAATGCTAAGGGCAGCACAAGAAAAGTTGGTTATTTGAAAAGATGAACACTGAAAACACTAACTAATCAGGAAATGAAGAAAGAAAACCCAAATAAACATAATCAGAAATGAAAAAGGAGGCATTCCAATTGATAACATAGGAATACAAAAGATTATCAGAGATGATTTTGAACAACTATATGCTAACAAATTAGAAAACTTGAAGAAAATGGATAAATTTCTCAACATATGCAACCCACCAATAATGAATCAGGAGAAATAGAAAACTTGAACAGACTAATAATGAATAATGAGGATGAATCAATAATAAAATATCTTCCAACGAAGAAAAGTTCAGGACCAAAATGACTTCACTCTCAAATTCTACCAAACTCTTAAAGGTGAACTAATACCAATTCTCCTCAAACTATTAAAAAGAACGAGTGGTGGAGATTTAGGAGGCTAACATTACCCTATTACTGAAATCAGGACAAAGGACACAGCAAAAATGGAAAACTACAAGCCAGTATTTCTGATGAACATAGAAGTGAAAATGCTCAACAAAATACCAGCAAACTGAATCTAACAGTACATCAAACAAATAATAGACTATGATCAAGGGGAATTTAAACTTAAAAATTCAAGGACGATTCAACATACACAAATAAATAAATGTCATACATGATATCAATTGCATGAGAGACAAAGAGTATATGGCCATTGCAATAGATACAGTAAAAGCATTTGATAAAATTTAACGTATCTTCATTATAAGAACTCCCAACAAACTAGGCGTTAGTGGAATATACTTTAGCATAATAAAGGCCATATATGACAAACCCACAGCTAACATCATACTGAATATGGAAATATTGAAAGTCTTTCCTCTAAAACAAGAGGCTCACTCATTTGCCACAGTATTGGAAGTCCTGGCCAGAGCAATCAGTCAAGAGAGAAAAGAAAAGCATCCAAATTGGGAAAGAAGAAGTCAAATTATTCCTCTTTGCAGTTGACAAAATCTTCTATCTAGAAAAACCTACAGACTTCGCCAAAAAACTCTTAGGTCTGATAATAATTTCAGCAAAGTTGCAGGATACAAAATCAGTAGTATTTCTATGCACTAATAATGAACTAGCTGAGAAAGAAAGAAAGCTATAAAAATATAAAATACCTGGGAATTAGTTTAAACAAGGGTATAAAAGACTTCCATAGAAAAAACTACAAAACACTGATGAAATTGTAGGGGACATAAACAAATCAAAAGATATTCTATGCTCATAGATTGGGATAATTAATTGAAATTAATTGAAAGTTTCATATTAATTGAAAGTGATCACACTGCCCATAGCAATCTATGGATTCAATGCATTTCCTATCAAATACAAATGTCATTTTTCATGGAAATAGAAAAACAGTCCTAAAATGTATATGGAACCAAAAAAGAACATAAATTGTCAAAGAAATTCTGAGAAAAATAAAACAACTGGAAACATCACACTACTTGACTTCAATATATTACAAGCTATAGTAACCAAAACAGCATGGTATTTGTATAAAAACAAGCACATCAACCAATGGAACAGAGTACAAAACCCAGAAACAAATCCACATGTTTACAGCCAACAAATTTTTGACAAAGGTGTCAATCTCATACATTAGGAAAAGGATTCTCTTCAATAAGTGATTATGGGAAAATTGAATTGTCCTCTGCAAAAGAATAAAATCAAGCCCCTATCTCTCACCACTTACAAAAATAAAGGCAAGATAGATTAAACGCTTAATTGTAAGACCCAAAACTATAAAACTACTAAAAGAAAACATGGAGAAAACACTTCAGGACATTGGTCTAGACAAAGATTAGGACCTCAAGAGGACAGGCAACAAAAACAAAAATAGGCACATAGAGGTATATTAAACTAAAAAGCTTCTGCACAGCAAAGGAAACAATCAACATAGTTAAGAAACAGCATGTTGAATGGAAGAAAATGTTTGCAAACTATTCATTCAAGGAACTAATATTCAAAATGTAAAAGGAATTCAAACAACTCAACAGTAAAAAATGAATAATACCATTTAAAGTGGACAACAAACATGAATAGATATTTCTCCAAAGAAGACATACAAATGGCCAACACATATATGAAAAGATGCTCAATGTCATCCCTCCCACTTAGAATGGCTATTTTTAAAAAGAAAAAAATTAAAATAACAGATGCTGGCAAGGATGTTGGGAGAAGGGAACTCTTATTGTTGATAGGAATGTAAATTGTACAGCCACTATGGAAACAGTAAGGATATTTCTCAAAAAAACTAAAAATAGAACTACCATACAATCCTTCAATCTCACTACTGGACATTTGTCCAAAGGAAAAGAAATCCACATATCAAAAGGATACTGGCATTCTCATCTTTATCGCAGCGCTATGCACAATAGCAAAGATATGGAATCAACCTAAGTATTCACCAACAGACAAATGGATAAAGACAATGTGGTATATATACAAAATGGAATACTAGTTACCTGTAAAATATATAGAAATCATGTCATTTGCAGTAACATAGATGGAACTGGAGGGTGTTGTGTTAATTGAAATAAGCCATGCAGAGAAAGACAAATACTGCATGTTCTCACATGTAGGGGCTAAATTAGTTGATCTCTTGAAAGTAGAAAGTAGGATGATAGACTTGAGAGGCTGGGCAGGGTTTGTAGGGGTAGGGGCATAAAGGAGGTTGGTTAATGGATACAAACAAAGTTAGATTGAAGGAATTAGTTCTTATGTTTGATAGAGTATGGTAACTATAGTTAACAACAATGTATAGTATATTTCAAAATAGCTAGAAAAGAAGACTTGAAATGATCCCAACACAAAGAAATAATAAATAACTGAAGTGATGGATATCCCCAAAACCCTGACTTGATCATTATACAGTCAATGCATGCAACAAAATGTCACATATGTAACCTATAAGTATGTACAGATATTTGTATCAACTAAAAAAATCCCTTTCTGAGATGCTCAATAGAAATTCTTTCTCAGGAAACTACATGATGTGGTTTGGCTCTGTATCCCCACCCAAATCTCATGTTGAACTGTAATCCCCAGATGTCAGGGGAGGGGACTGGTCGGGGGCAACTAGATCATAAGGTTGGATTTCCTTCTTGTTCTTGTGATAGTGAGTGAGTTCTCACGAGATCTGATTGTCTAAAGTGTGTAGCACTTCCCCTTTGCACGCTCACTTTCTCCTGCTGCCATGGGAAGACATACTTTCTTCCCCTTCCCCTTCTGCCACGATTGTAAGTTTCTTGAGGCTTCCTAGCCATGCTTCTTCTACAGCATATGGAACTGTGAGTCAATTAAACCTGTTTTCTTCAAAAATTACCCAGGCTGAGGTAGTTCTTTACAGCAGTGTGAGAATGCACTGATACACTATATAATCCCTGGTAGAAAACAAGTCAGAAAACAAAACTCCTGCACTTTCTGAGAAATCAACATCATCATTCTCGTTCTCACTTCAGTTTCACTTTCAGCTGATGCCCTGACACACTCTTGGAGCCAATCAGACTGACCCTTTCCTTTGACTCTTCAAGCCACTTCACCCCCCACTTTGCCTTTGCTCACCCTCTGACCTCTCTCTTGCATCTACCCATCCCCTGCAATCCTTTCACAATTTTATTCTTCAAGATTCATCTCAAAATCAAACTTTTCTACAGGGCTAACTCTTTACCTTCAAAGAATTCTTATTTCCCTTACCATCAATATCATGCAGTTTAGCACCATCGTGTATCTGTATTGTTCTTGATGGTGTCATGTAAGTTTACCTGGCAGATTTTCAGCTTTACAAGAAACAGTGCCCTTGTCTTGTATTTTCTTTTTATTCCCCATAGAATCCAACACTAAGTAAACACTTAATTAAATAGTATACTTTACTACCAAACAAAAAGAAATAATACTAAAATGGAAATGAGAACTTCTAGCCCAAGCTCTGCCCTTAATCCATTGCATGACCTGAAGTGTTCACTTCTCTAGTCCTCATTTTCTTTATCAATAAAGCACATTATTGAACCAGATTATAACAATTATTATTATTGTTAGTAGGTACTATTTTGCAGACATATAGTTAACATATACATTCCTTTCATTTTAAAACAATGTTATTCAGTAAATTGAAAGTCTGACTTTGAATTCACTATTCAAATTATTCCAGGTTAAAAAGTAACTTCAGAGTTCTTATTCTGCATGTTCCGGTTGGAAGCTTGAGCACAGACAGAATCATCCCTATTCTTCTGCTTCACTCATAAACATGGTAAAGGACAGTGTTTCGAGATATTCATTAATGTCTGACTGAGCTCAAAAAGAAAAGCAAAAAGGGGACCAAAAGCAAAAGCAAAAAGACCAAAAAAGTTATGATGTATGTATCCATTTAAAAAAAAAAAAAAGAACTAAAGAAGCAGCAGCAACACAGAGAGAACTCAGGAATGAATAAGGGCTGACTTTGAGGTCCAGAGAATGCTGGACACGGTATTGGGTGGTGCTGGAGGACTTGGGGGCTGAGTCTGTGCAGCTTCTTCTGTAATAGTCATTATTTAAACAGACAATACAAACAATGCATACACAGTGTTAGCAGTTTAAAATAAATTGTAAACACAGGGTGAAAAAAAGAGAAAAGGCAAATATGCCCAAAATATTTTCTAGCGATGGTACTGTGAAAAATAGCTATTTTCTTCTTTGTCCATTTCTGTTCTTTTGAAGTTAAAATACAGACAAATTACTACCACCCCATCTCCTCATCTCATTGCTCTGTAGGTCTCTCGTTATGCCCTGAAATAACCACCAAAGTACAAGCAATCTGAGCTCTAAGCCCAACCTCCGTAGCTGAAGTACTAAAAACCAAGGCCTCAGGTATCAAATCTGAAACAGAAACGGTGGCCTCCTCCTGGTTGTCACTGGAATGGTCCTCGGCAAGATCCGGGGGGGTCATCTTTATGGCTCCTTGGTCTCTTCCTCCATGGTATTCTTACATAACAATATACATATTTTACAATTAAAAGCTAAAAACACACTGTCTTCTGTTTTTGAGTCATTTCATTGTTTTGATACGTTGTGGCAGGGCAGAGATGAATGGAAGCCAGGCTGACCTAATGTAGTCTAAATATTCAGACCCAGGGAAGGGAATCCTCCGCAGCAGAATGCCAACCTATGTCTCTTAATTGCCTCGGCTCCTGATAGATTGGCTCTTACCCTCTTTGAATTCCTTTGTTGCAGAGGAGTTAAAATTCATGAGCGTCCCATGCCTGGGAATACTTACTCCACTGCTGCTATTTCCCTGAGCCAAGCTGGCCAACACCGCAAAAGAGTCGGAGGTCTGTTGGGCCATCTGTTACATGATAGTCAACAATCTCGAAAATCTAGGGAAACAGGGAGGGGGAGAGCAAAGATGATGAAGCATTTAAAGAGAACAGATTGCTGCCTTACTTACAAGAGAAAAAGGGAGAGATGATATACTCTGATTGAGGCAGAGACAAGCTTTATTAGCATAGGGAATAAAACAAAGTTAAAAAAAATGGCACCAATAAAGCTGACAGTCTAAAGGGGCTTGGTGACAAACCCCATGTTGAATTGCAGGTCACAGAGGCCCCAAATGTGATTGGGAGACACACACACCCCATACAATGTACACATCGCACACAGACATCCACACATCCCTGATGTATGAGTAAAACCACTGAAAAATTACTGTTGGATTTAAAAGCTAAATATAAGCCTGTACTTGAATGTCAAATTTTGCAGACCTGAGAAAGACACTTTGCCTTAACCATCTTCCAAGCAAATACCTTCAGCAGAAAGTGAAAGGAGTTCAAGGCCTACTTTGACTCTTTCAAGAAAGCCCAGGTCTTTGCATTTGCCTAGCAGACTCTCAAGCTCCCTAATTTAGTCACCTGTAAACCTTGTAGTCCTTTCTAAGCACAGGTTAGTTTTTAGCAGTGATCTATAACATTTGACCTGAAAAAATACTGTTTCTAAAGAAGTGGAATGAAGCTGTAGGTAACAAAGAAGTGGGGGAAAAAAAGGGACAATTAAGGTAAGAGAAGAAATAGGGAAAGAAAGATAAGAAAATCTGGGAGAGGCATGTCAGTAAAGAACCCCAAATATAAGGCAATAATAAAGCATCTTAAAAACCAGCTAGTTGGCAAATAAATATTAAGAGTAAAATATTAAACTCTATTTAATGACATGCAGGTGGAAATGTTTAAGAAACCCCATGGTATAAGCAACTGACACTGAAATGTACCAAAAAGTGAATTGGATTGGTGAGTGGGTAAAGTATCAATATATAATAAAACACTTTTTTTTTTTTTGAGACAAAGTTTTTCTCTTGTCACCCAGGTTGGAGTGCAGTGGTGCAATCTCGGCTCATTGCAATCGCTGCTTCCTGAATTCAAACAATACTCCTGCCTCAGCCTCCCAAGTAGCTGGGATTACAGGCACCTGACACCATGGTCAGCTAGTTTTTGTGTTTTTAGTAGAGACGGGGTTTCACCATGTTGGCCAGGCTGGTCCGGAACTCCTGACCTCAAATGATTCATCCACCTCAGCCTCCCAAAGTGTGGGATTACAGGAGTGAGCCGCCACGCCCAGCCATAATAAAACAAGTATAGACAAATGTTCACTGTAGAATCTAAGTGGTGAGTAGATGCTATGCATCATAAAATTATTACATCTTAGCTGTATTTTGAAATTTCCTGTAATAAAATGTCTAAGTATCCCTTTCATTTCTGTTTTCCTTTTATATGACATTGTCTCCAAATATGTAACTCAATGAAAGAAACTGGTTAAAAGATGTGATTACCAAGTAACTAGTTTTGCTGTTGTTATTTCACTGATATTATTTTGTTGTTGTCTCTAGTAAACTAAAATTCATAAGATTATTAAAGTCATAATTTGGCAAAAAGTTTTCCCAAAGTAGATTTTACTATCACTTTCTTCCAAATGGACTCTCTCTGAGATGAACAATACGAATTCTTAATTACCTCTCACAACTCACAAGCTGCTTCTCCTTAACAGATAATCACTTAAAAACATAACAGAACAAAGAACAGTTAACAACCCTAGACATTTCAGGGTGCTAATTTGGAATGGTTTTGGAATATTTTACCCCAGTCAAATTAGTTGTATCTGGTTTATTTTTCTTGCAAATCTTCAGTGGATCCACATAACTAACTTTGGCAGACTTAATTTTCACTGAGGACTGGCCCCAAAGTTAAGTGCATCAGAAAGAGAGAGAGAAAAGAGTGAGGACTTACTTTTAACAGCTTCATTTTAGCCATCTCTTTGAACTAAACTATAAAATGACAGTTTCGATTCAATGATGGGAGAAATCAGACTGAAAAAGGAAAAGCAGGGGATAGCAGTTACTCTTAAAGGAAATCTACAACCTCCATGTGAATTTGTCTGTTTGTGTCTCAAAGAAGGCTTTATCTCCATGCTCAACGAATTTTACATGTAACTCAACTTGTGCAGCAAACTACATTTTTCAGTAATAACTAACAGTAAAAATATAAATATACATATTTTAATCAAGTCCACCTAGTGTGTCCAAGACAAGCTTTTAATCACAAGGCATTGAATTTCAAAGAAAACATATGCAATTCTATTTAATATACAAAACTGCATTGTGGGGAAGCCTCACAGCTCAAAACATGATCACACAAAGGGGGCAAGGTTGGAGGCTGGGGTTAGTTTAAAAATATCTGTCTGTGAGCAGCACATTTTACACTGGAACGTGACAGGTGAAAAGGTTATTGTCTGCAAGTTTTCACCCCAGGGAATAAATAGAAAAGAAAAAAAAAATGGGAAAGTACTTAAGCAACTTTCTGCCTTTGAAAAAGCAAGTGCAGAATAGTAGACACTGTGGGGTGTCCTCTTTTCCAAGCCAGCGACAGCATTTCCAATACCCTGACCCATGAAAGGAGGCACTGGGAGTTCAATGCTCACCAAATGGCTGGTTTGGAATCTAGAATTAGAAAATTACTGGGTAGAAGAAGAAATAATTTGTAAGAGCAAAATATGGTGGAGGATCTGGAGGAGGCCAGGCTCCCTGATTGGTAGTTTATCTTCAATAGCATTCCTGGCCTTTGTCACTCGTTTCTCTTTGCTCAGGTCATACCCCAGTTCTGAAGAGTCAGGGAGTTCTAGGAACCCAGGACACTGGAAACTCAGAAACCCCACAAAAGTACTGCTGTACTATGGGTGGCAGAAACTTGCTTCCCCACCCCCATTGCTGGGATTGTTTTTGCAGATTCATGGCAGACTTTTAAGACCTCACTCCATTTATGTGAGAGGAATAAAAAGTTACTTCTCATTTCATGAATACCTCCAAAGGCTTGTAGTTCTAAGCAGTGTCTACAAAGTCTTTCTCTAACAGGAGAAAAAGACTTTGAAGAATCTATCTGATGAAATCACAGGACTGTGTGGGGAAATGTTCCATAATCGTAATCTGTGAAACACAAACAAACCAAACATTGGTTAAGAGCCAGACTGCCCAAGAATTAATCCCAGCTCTGCCATTTATTATTTATGTGCATTAAGCTGCATTTTTATCTCTAGTCTCAGCTTTCCCCTTTGCAAAATGGGGATAATAATAGTATACTACTACTGCTACTCATTATCATTATTATTATCACAGGATTATGGTAAGGATCCAATAACATAATACAGCATGTACCATGGTACATCACAGATATTAAGTGCTTAATAATTGTTTAATAACTTCCTTCCTGCTATGCTTAGCATTATTATTATCTTCCAGGTCTGAAAGAAAATATAAGCTTGGGAGACACCTATATATTGGGAGACTCTGAAAGAGTCTTGGACATGCACTTTTGTAGCTTGGCTTGAAATGCTTTATAGTAAGTTACTTTGGCTTCGTTCTGTTAACAGGAAAAAAAGAAGTCAGAGGAAAAAGAGGAGAAGAGGAGAAAAATGGTAAAAGAGCACATTTGTAGGAAACCTTGGCTGTGAATACAGAGCTTCTTTATCTCTCCAGAGTTTTGTGGCTGGTTTCAGTCACCTTAGCAAGACTGAGGAAAGTCCCATGGTGTTTTCCATCCATAAGCTGTATTTGAAATGTATGAGGTAAGTCACTTAATGAAAAATGAGATATCATAGAGGCAGAGAGTACAGTTTTCTGATGTTTCCACGGGCTAGGCAAAGTAGATGCTGATATCAGGTTTCATCACTGCAAGGCGGTAAGAAAACTCTCCCAAAACGGATTTATTATACTTGAGAGTTGAGCTTTAATAGCATCCTCCTAAATGATGCTAAAAAGAAACTTTTTAGGGGTGATATAACCTTGAATGGGGGAGGAGAAATTACTTAGAATTCCCAACTTTAAAAAAATCACATCATCCATTTGTATGTAGCTGGAGTTACTGGCTGATGGCAACAGGAACTGACTTGGGCAACTTAAGCAGAAGGGGATTTGGGGAAAGGATATAGATATTGCTTAGGATGACTAGGCTTAGAATGCGCAAAAACCATGGAAACACTGGAGGGCTAATCCACTGCTGCTTGAGATACATGATTGATAACTATCTTTATGTCGTCGTGTCCTTGCCTCAAGATTCAGAATCCCAGGAAAGCACATCTGATTGACAAAGGCCTAGTCATGTGATCTACCCTGGATATATTGGGACTGTGCTGTCTTCAGTAGACATCATCTTTTCTCATGACTACACACAATGAGGGATTGTCTAGAAAAGCAATCAAGATGCTGCTATAAGGGTTAGTACTGAATTTTGGAGAGTCCCCATCCCCCGAAAAAAACTCAAACTTTTATACTGTATTTTTTAAAGCATTCCAAACCACTTAAAATTAAACTCTGTTATTTCTAATTATGGCTATTGTCTTTCCCACATTTAAAATAATCCTATTCTTACTCCACAAAGGTAATTCCTAGAGTTCTGACTTTTCTAGTTCCAGTTCCAGTTCGTTGATCTTTATCAATCTCAAAGAGCCTTTTTGAGAAAAGGTAGAGATACTCATAGCCACTGACAGAGATGTTACAGTTCAGGTTCACCTTTATCACTTTGAAAAAGATGAGCTAAAATTATTTTTCTATGAAATTGACCAACAAAAAAATAGAATGGTAACCAGTGGTGGTGAGGGTTTAGCAAACCAGACACTCTCATACATTGTTGGTAGAAGATTAAACAGATGCAGCCCATCCCATAAGCAATTTGGCATTACATATCAAAAGCTTTAAAAGGTTCACATCCTCTGACTAATTAATTTCATCTCTAGAAATTTGCCTGAAAGGAAAAAAATAGTGTAAACACAAAGATGTTATTCTGAAAATGTTTATTACAACATTGTAATTGTGAAAAATTAGAAACCACAAAACTATTCAACGGAAGTGAACTGACTGAATAAACTATGATACAACAAAATGATGAAATACTTTGTAATCATTGAAAGATGCTATAGAATTGTGTTTGTTAGCATTTCAAATATTTAAAATATGTTGTTGAAGGGAAAAAAAAAACCAGAGTACAAAAAATATGTAAAGTACAGTGACCTTTTGATTTAAAAACATGTATACAGAGTTTGTGGATTCATATATACAGGTACATATATATATATATAGAGAGAGAGAGAGAGAGAGAGAGAGAGAGAGAGAGAGAGAGAGAGAGACAGAGACAGAGAGAGAGAGAAAGAAACCCAAAAACCCATCTGGGAGGTTATATATCAAAATGCTAATAGTAATCTGAAGTGGCAAGATTATGGGTGGTTTTTATGTTTTTACTTGTGTTTTCCATTTTTGTCTTTATGTAATACATACTACAATAACATATATTACAATACATATATATATTTATGTATATATTTTTTGAAACAGAGTTTCACTCTGTTGCCCAGACTGGAGTGCATTGGCATGGCCTCCACTCACCGCAACCTCAACATCCCGGGTTCAAGCAATTCTTTTGCCTCAGTCTCCTGAGTAGCCGGGATTACTGTTGTGCACCACCACACCCGACTGATCTTTTTTTTAGTAGAGATGGGGTTTCACCATGTTGGCCAGGCTGGTCTCCAACTCCCAACCTCAGGTGATTCCCCCACCTCGGCCTCCCAAAATACTGGTATTACAGGTGTGAGCCTCCACACCCAGCCTACAATACATGTTATGCAATTCAAACTAATAAAAGTTATTTATAAGATTTTTTACATTAAGAAAACATAGGGCTACAGGTGGTGGCTCATACTTGTAACCCCAGCACTTTGGGAGGCTGAAGCTGGTGAATCACTTGATGTCAGGAGTTCGAGACTAACCTTGCCAGCATAGTGAAACCCTGTCTCTACTAAAAATACAAAAATTAGCCGGGTATGGTGATACATGCCTGTAATCCACCTACTCAGGAGGCTGAGGTAGGATGATCACTTGAACTCAGGAAGTAGAGGTTGCAGTGAGCTGAGATTTTGCCACTGCACTACGGCCTAGGCAACAGAGTGAGACCCTGTCTCAAAAAAAAAAAAAAAAGTAAAGTACATAGAATAACATAAATACATAAATGAGCATGCAGAGGCAAAACCAATGCCACAGATAATATTTCAGGAAGTATGTGTTTTATGGTCAGTTGTGCTTTTTAACAATGAAGACATCCTTTTATGTTTATGAGGCAAAGAAGAATGTTGTGTCATGTCTTTGTTCACAATAGGAGGCTAATACATTTTTCCCTAGAGATTATTTACCAACTGTGGTTTGCATAAACCATTGGGTAATGGCAAATGGGGAACTTCATTTGGTGTGGGAAGAAGATGAGAAAACTCCTGCATTTTGACAAATTAACAGAAAGCCTACTTAGGCACCAAGAATGCTTCGCCTAAATGCCATTTGGGCATGGCCCATGCAAGAACTCAATAGATAAAGCCCCAAGAAAAATGATCCAGGCTCTCATTTCTATAAGGGCAATGTAGGCTCATGAGACATACTTAAGAGGGCCCCTAAGTATGCAAAAGAACATTCATTTATAGCAGCTCAGGGTGAACGTTGTACACTTTTTATTTAAATTAAGCCTTTATAGTAGTTTTTACAAACATGGAGGCCTATAAAGAATGCAGAAAAAAAAAAGCACTTATATATCTCTGTGCTGTGGTTAAAATTAAGTCTCAAGGGAGGAAAACAATTCAACCTTGTTTTTTCCCCTTATTTTGGCTTCTAGTTTTCATTTTTCTAAGCAATTATTTTCTAATTCAGTTGCCTAATAAGAATTTTCAGTTCAAAATGATGAAAGGCACTTTGTAAAATGAAGAACTAGCATTGTGTCAAATTAAAGTTTGGCCCTTTGCAGTGAATGAAGTATTTTCTATACAGAAATCCATGGCTATGACCTAGGGGTGATGCAGAGGTTAACTTTTTTTTTTTTCCTTTTTTCCTTTTTGGTTCTTTCTAATGAAACTTTCTGTCTCTTTCCTTTTTTCCTGCTGGTTGTTATTGTGTCTCAGAACTGAATGCAGCCCACCATACTTTGCCACTGCTTCTCTCTCTCCCTCTCTCTCTCTCTTTTTATTTATTTTTTTTTTTGCAGTGTTTGATAGTAACTACTACACAAAGTTTGCTCTGTAAAGCCACAATCGTGGGAGGCTGGTGTTCACTTGGAATGTTGGTACAGTACATGTCACCATATTTAGGTCCCTGGCCTCCTTTTCTATCTTGGCTTTGAAAAATCCAGTCATTACACGAGAGAACAAAATGCCCAGAAAAATGGGAGAAAATATTGCAGAGAAAGTCTGTTTATCCAAGACACACCGACCAACAGCCAAGATAGCCTAATTAACTTTGTGGTTTAACTTTTCTTAAAGTGGAAACCACAGGACAAAACTCATGGAAAACCATGAGAGAAATAAATGTTGGCAGCATCCCTCTCCTTTTTTTTTTTGTTAGTCATACAGAAGAGACCCATTCAATTTTTAAAGAACAAACACAGATGGTGGAATCATATCTTTTTCTATACATTATTAATGAGTGACAATAACTCAGATGGAAAAATGAATTTGCTTCATTCAGCAAAAGCAAACAATGCAGATTTCTGGAATTAGATCCTCACTGTGGTATAGCAGAAGCATGGTCAAGTTTCTGTGTCGGTCTACTAGAAGTTCAATTATTTCAGGGTTTTACAATTAAAAGACCTTGCTAATTAATAAAGATCACTACTATATTTGTCACTCTATGACTCTATCAAGAATCATGTCCTTAAATTTGACTTCGGTGTTACCAATCTCAGACCAAAGTATGTTTTGCTTTCATTCAAGCCACCCCCATAGTTCTAATTATATTTTAAAATGCCTAATTTATAACCTTGATTTCTTATGGTCTAGCTTGGCCCACACTACACTGATCTTTTTTGATGGTTAGACTTACATCATGATGGTCTAGTTCAATTTCTTCCTTTAGCCCTATTTATTGTTCCCTGGACCATGGAGTGATCAGATGCTAAAGCAAGTCCATCCTAACTAATGGAATTTGCTAGCAGATGTAAATAGTAGTACTTGTTAGAATAAAATGTAAAATCCTGGAACAACAGATAAATAAATTGGCATTAGTTTCATATAACTTCAATATTTCTTTACTTGTCTCTGTAATGTAACACTTTATAACACTTAATTGTGGAATAATTTACTTAATCCATCTGGAAAGTGAAACTATTACCTACTCTGGTCAATTAAGTCTTATTTAAAAATCATGTTCAATCTTACACCTGTTAAAATAAAGACAGAAAAACTCCAGAACAAGCTCCCTGAGATGTGTATGCATCCAGAAAATTATTCCTCCATTATAACTCATTAAGGAATTTGAATATTATAGCATTTATTGATACAAATTAATATTAAGATTGCAAATCTGTAGAGTTGTATTAGTTGGTGCAGAATCCTTCATTCTTATTGATATTGAAAATCAAGTTGTCTTTTTAGTGGGTCAGGTGGCTCACATACCCAACTACTTGCTACCTTAATATTTACTTGTCTTCAGAAATCTATTTTAAGGTTCAACAGAAACAAAACTATTTTCAAAGAATGAGATTAAATTGCATCCTCCTCTCACTGATTTTCAAAAAAAAAAATCCCTTACTCAGAATTAGGTTTCTGTAAGTAATGCAACAAAAATGTTTATTCTAAATTTGGGACCAAAAAATGTAGTGATTCTTAAACTGTGCTTCCACAGAACATTGTGTGTTAAAGGTTGTCCTAAAAGTTTCCACCATTAAAAGAAATATATTTAGGTTTACCAGTTTAGCAAGTAAAAATGCAGGACACCCAGTTAGATTTGAATTTCTGAGAAACAATACATTTTTTTTTAGTATAAGGAAATGTAAGTATGTCCCATTGTCTTCTGAAAATGTCCAAGAACTAACCAAGTGATATGGTTTGTGTCTCCACTCAAATCTTATTTTGAATGTAAACTCCAGGTGTTGAGGGAGACACTTGGTGTGAGGAGCTTGGATTATGGGGCGGTTTCCCCCATGTTGTTCTCATGATAGTGAGTTCTCATGAGAGCTGATGATTTTATAAGCATCTGGCATTTCCTCTGCTCGAATTTCTCTCTCCTGCCACCACGTGAGAAGGTCCAAGCTTGCTTCCCCTTTGCCTTCTACTATGATTGTAAGTTTCCTGATGCCTCCCCAGCCAGGTAGAATTGTGAGTCAAACCTCTTCCCTTTATAAATTACCCAGTCTTGGGTATTTCTTTATAGCAGTGTGAAAATGGACTAATACACCTAGTCATGAAATTAAGATTCTATTTTTTTATTCACTCTATGTTCCTTGATTGAAGAAGCATCCTTAAGGTTGAAATTAGTAAATCTGGGTATATTATATCTGACAGATATATCAGTAATGAGCAATAGTGCTCGTTATTTTTATAAAGTATCCTTCCCTATAGAATAGTTTAGTTTTGGACTTATATTAAAAAATTCCAGTTAGCTCAAATCTAGAAAATTTATTTGAGTACATTTTGCAGGATGAATTATTAAACTGAAAATTTCAGGAATATATATGTTCCTAAAATTTAAGATAATGTCATAAGTTAATAAATCTCTGTCACTGCTGATATTTTGGGATTTATATATTTTTTAATTTAAAAATTTAGTAGAAAGTATTGAGTACCTGGTCTATGTTAGGCACTAGAAATACAAATATAAAGTAATATTCCCTCCTTCAGGAATCTCACAGTTAAATAGGCAAAAGCAGAAATAGCTAAGTGCAAGAAAGTGTCAAACTTTAGAAAAATCCACACAAATTTGATACTTGTGTTACGACTACATATTCTAGAAAACTGAAGTGCTTCTAAAACAAAGTGATTAGGTAAAGCATTTTTAAAATTAGCTTTTATTGACTGCATACCACAGGCTAGCCACTGGGCTAACTTAGCTTACTTCATAATCTAAATGGATCATCATAATTCTGTGACATAGGCAATGTTATTATTCCCTTTTCAGGTGAGGGAACTGAGGCAGAGTGAAGCAGAATCACTTGTTCCAGTGCACACATCTACTAAAGGGTAGCCCAAGTGATTCCTGCTATGAATAGAAGAAACCAGGATATAGGATTGCATCAAAGTGACCCATAGTTTTTGTCTTCAGAGAAAATTCACTTATGAATCAGAGCCTCTATTTCTAATATAAAAAATACTGGAATGGTCAGAATATTGTTGGAGCAATCCCTGACTATGTCTGAGTTCTTCTCTCTTGGACTGACTCATATACATATATTTTTCATCATCACCATTTTGCTCAAGAAAATTCTCATAGATTATAGTCTACAAACCATAACCTGTATATGAAGATTTTTTTCAGCACCAGTTAGAACATCTAAAGGAAGTGTATCTTTCAAAGTGATTAACACTGGAAGACACCTAGATAGCTTCACCAATGAATTAACTCACACATTTATGAATTAGATAATATCAATTCTACACAAACTCTTTCAGAGTATATAAAAGAAAGAATACTTTCCAGCACCTTAGGAGACCTGAATAGCTTCAATTATAAAACTCAACAAGAACATTTCAAGAAAGACAAATTACAGATCAGTATCTTTTTATAAAAATTGGTATAAAATTATTTTAAAATTAAGTTCAAACATATAAACTGCCATTTGTAGGTCAAGTATGGTAGAATGTCAGCACAGCAATTTCATATGTTTCAAATCAACATAGCAATTGGATCTAGCTATCTTTAAGAAAGAAATGAGCTTCGAAAAAAAACAATGTAAATCACACAAAAAAAGAAAAATAAACGTTTTGATAGATGCAGAAAAAATATCTGATCAGATTTAACACCCAACCATGGTAACAACTCTTGGGTAACCTAGTTATAGATATATTAGTTAACAAAGAATATTATGTTAAGTCGATTCTAAGATGATCTCCAAGATTCCCAGGCAATTGCACACCAGCCCTGAACAATCCTCTCTTGTTGAGCAGGCAAAATTTCACACTCAGTCCCAAGATTAAGTAACTAATCACTTGATGTTGTCTCAACTGAAACACAGATTATCCAGTAGGCCTAACTTAACCAGATGAGTCATTACAGGGACTGGGACCTCCCTGAAGTCCAAGAAATTTGATGCAGAGGATATCTTCGTTTTCTGGCTTCAAAAATGGAAGAAGCCAAACGGCCGGGAATTGAGAGTGGCTGCTGAAAATGTAGAGAAAACCCCAGTCAACAGTCAGGAAAACAACAACAACAGGGACCTCAATCCTACAACTGAAAGGAACTGAATTCTGATAATGAATGACCTTGGAAGAGAATCAAGAGCTCCAAATAAGTAGCTAGCCACAGGTGACACCTTAATTTTAACCTTGTGAGGCCCTAAGCAGAGTATCCAGTTGAACCCTGCCCAGATTTATGACCTACAAAAGTGAGATAATGACTTTGTATTGTTTTGAGTTGCTGAATTGATGGTAATTTGTTATGCATCAATAGAGAACTAAGGTAAACATGTACCTAAAAAATCTACAGAAAACATCATACTCAGTGGCAAATATTGCAGACTTTCCTGAGATAAGGAATTCATTTTCACTATTATTCACAATAATTTCCACTTTTTACTGTACTGACCATCCTAACAAATACAACAAACAAATAAACAAAATAAGCAAATAAAAAGCACAAAATTGAAAAAGTGAATAAAACTGTCATTGGTTACAGACTACATGATTGTGTACCTAGAATATTAGACTATCCAAAAGAACCTACAAACTTTAAGAATTGACAATGAATATAGCAAGGTTGCTGAGTCCAATGTCAATATACAACAATAATTTTATTTTCTTATAATGCAATACAATAATTGCATTTTGTGGCTAGTAAGCAACAAAAAGAAGAAAATAAAAAATTTTAAATATTTTTTATAATAACATGAAAAAATCAGCCACATATGAAAATTATAATGAAAAATGTGTAAGACTTTTATACTAACAGCTATAAAATATTTAAATAAATTAAAGGAAATCTAAATAAATAGAAAGACATACCATGTTCATGAATTGGCTCAGTATTGTAAAACTATCAAATGCCAACAAACTAACCTATGTACTTAATGCTTTCCCAATATAAATTCCAGCAGCTTTTACATTTTTGGATACAACTATTTTGAAAACCCACATGAAAATGCAAAAAAGTCCAAAAAGAGCAAAAAAAAAGTTACTGTCACACATTCACACATCAGTTAGGTAGGAAAATAATGGTCTTTTCAATAAATGGTTCTGCATCAATTAAATAGCACTACAGAAAACAAATGTGTCCTAACTCTTACTTTACATTGTGTACCAAATTAAATTTCAGATGTATTGCAGATTTAATTGTGAAGGAAAAAACTACAAAGCATTTGGAGAAAAAACTGCAGCAGAACATCTTTCTCACTTGGGTGTAGCAAATATTTTTAAGATATGACACACAAGGTACAACTCTAAAAGATAAACACTGTTAAATCAAACTATATTGTAATTAAAACATTGTGTTCTTCAAAAGACATAAATACAACAGTTAAAAGGCAAACTACTAGTGGGAGAAGATATTTTCAATGCCTACATTCAACAAATAATTCATATTCTAAACATATGAAGAACATCCACAAATCAATTTTTTAAAAAATAAGCATTCCCAATAGAAAAATAAACTAAAAATGTGAACAAATACTTTATAAAAGAAGATTTTTCTATGCCTAACAACTTTATGTAAAAGTGCTCAAATTCATTTGTAATCAGAGATAGCCAAGTTAAAACTAGCACATACCCACTAGGATGACTAAAATAAAAAATAAAGACCAAGTATTTCAAAGGATATAGAACAATTGAAGTTTTAATACAGTAATAGCAAGACAGTAAATTGGTGAAACCATCTTGCAAACTGTTTGGGAGTATCTATAGTATCTAAATGTCTGCATATCACCTTACCCAGCACTTCCTCTACTAACTGTATGCCTAACAGAAACTCATATATATACGTACCAGAAAATAAGTACCAGAATATTTTATAGCATCACTATTCATAGTAGTCCAAAACTATAACTTCCAAAATCTCCAACAATGGCAGAATGAATAAGTAAATTGTGGTATATTCATACAATGCAGTTCTAGACTGTAGTAAGATGGAACAGTCTACACAGACATAAAAGAGTGTGGATAAATCTCAGCAAAAATGTTTGTGAAGAAAAGAAAGCAGTCCCATGAGTTCAAACTATGTGGTTCCATTTATGTAAAAAGTAAAAAATAGCATAGCTAATTATTGTTGATAAATGCAAAGCTGGTGGCTACCCTAGTAAACAGGGAGTGTTTGGATGGGGAATGAAGTTGGAGGGTGAGTTTCTGGGATGCTGGTAAATGCTCTATTTCTTAATTTAGGTGCAGGTTTTTCAGCTGGGTTTTGTTTGTGAAAATTCATCAAGCTGTGTAATTGTGATATGTCTGCCTGTTTGTTGGAATATTATACTTCAATAAAAAGTAAAACTTAAAAACAAGCAAACAAAAAAACCAACACCTTGGAAGCAGTTCCGGTACCCATCAGCATCATGAAGTTTACAGAAGAAGGCAGCTCATCCATGCTGGATAAGAGGTTCCATCTTAGTTTTACATTTTATCAAAAGAATTTTTCAGAAATCCAAAACATACAAAAAAGTTTCAGCCTAACTTGTACTCTGAGAAATGCAAATTAAAAGAAGAAATATCAGTAACATGGAAAATACTTATGATAGAATGTTGCATGAAAGGAAATATACCAAAATAATAATAGCAACTGTTTTTGGTATAAAAAAGTAGATTCTTTCTCTTTCAACTCACTTATATTTTGCAAATTTTCCATACTGGGGAAAATTACTTTTATACGGGAAAAAAAAGAAAATTCCATTTTTTTTTGCATATGACAAAAACATTATGCTCTGAAAAACCAAAGAGAAAAAATAATGTTTGACATACTCTTTGCTGGCTAAAAATAACTTTTGTATTTAAATAGTGAGTTCAATTTACGGATTATACATTTGCAATGGCCTACTGGCTTTTGGCTCTACTTTAAATTTCGTGTGTTTGGAGCCAAACTCACCCTCCTCATACCATTACTACTTGAAAAAAATACTTAGTACTGTGTATTATCAGTGAACTGGTGCCCAAAGCTGTAAACCTTCCCACTCCTCTCCTCACTGTGGTAAGTCAGTATAAAGCCCCCTGCAGAAATTTGTGTGGAACTAGAAATTTAGCTGGAAATGTATCTAATATACCAGTCTGTCTTTTCTATGCTGATGGCCCCTTCCTTAGTTTAGGCCCTTTAAGATAATGCTTGGACAATTATCTCCTAAATTATTTTCTTGCCAGTAATTTATCTTTCTCCAAGTGCCATGGCCAAGTCACAGCTCTGAGTGGAGAATCACATTTGAACAGGTGGGTTTGGTGGTAGCTGGTATGCACCTCCAATTGGCATGAGACCTCAAGCTGTTGGGAATGTCACATTTTTGTGATTATTCAATGGGGAAACACAAAGTCTATTTACAAATTTGTTGATTTGGGCCCTCCAATATGTCTTGTATGTAAACTATAAGGCAACTAATAACAAAGACTGCAGAACAAAACTCACAATGGTGAGCTAATTCTATGAGCACATAAATGGGTTTCACAGCAGAGTAATGATGGGGACACATTGGAATTGCTGCTCCATTTGGAAGCCTTGCCCTCTCCCAGAAAGCAAAGTGACTAATTCATGACTAATTCAGATTATTCTAAAGAATTTATTAAGACTACTTGCTGGTGGGTCACCATTTTATATGTATGTGTGTGTGTGTATACATATATTTTCATATACATATGTCTATACACACTTATACAAGTAAATGTATATATGTACATATAGTACAAAATAGTACATATACATATACCAGCATGTGTGTGTGTGTATATATATATATATGTGGGTGTGTGTGTATATATATATATGCATGTGTGTATATATATGTATATAAATGCCTCCTTTGAAACAAGTTGCCCCTTTGTAATCTTCTACATCTTACATTTACATTTTTATTAGTGCAAAATATTTTCTAATTAATTATAAAAATTTTATTGTATGAGCATGTGTTAATATTATTTTATATTAATTATGAATAATTATTAGTAGCATTTTTTTTTGAGATGGAGTCTCTCTCTGTCACCCAGGCCGGAGTACAGTGGTGTGATCTTGGCTCACTGCAATCTCTGCCTCCTAGGTTCAAGTGATTCTCCTGCTTCAGCCTCCCGAGTAGCTGGGATTACAGGTGCACACCTCCACACTCAGCTAATTTTTGTATCTTTAGTAGAGACAGGGTTTCATCATGTTGGTCAGGCAGGTCTCGAACTCCTGACCTCGTGATATTTTTATTATGTATTGGTATAATTATAATTTATATTCTGTATCTATTCACAGACCAATGCCTTCTGCCTTCTGGGCAGGTCACATCTGAAAAATTATCCTTTTTGAATCGATTTGAATGTTCCAGTGACCGACCAGCTCACACAGTTTCTCTTGACATTTAAAAATGTAAGTTGTTCCAGCCACAGAAGTGTACCTAACGTATGATTCTTATTTAGTTAAAGGTGAAAACAGACCAAATTAACCTATGGTGTTATAACTCAAGAGGGTGGTCACAATTTGGGGGTGGTAGTGACTGAAAAGGGGCATAAAGTTGGGGGCGGGACTTCAGGAGTGCTGTAGTGGACTTCATTTTCAATGTGGGTGCTGATTGCATGAGTGGATTCTAATTGTAAAAGTTCACTAAGCTGTGTGTTTTAATGTGCAATTATGTGAATAAATATTACACTCCAATAAAAAGTGAATTTTTTTTCTTCTAAAAACAAAGGGATACATGTGCAGAATGTGCGGGTTTGTTACATAGGTAAGCGTGTGCCATGGTGGCTTGCTGTACCTATTGATCCGTTTTCTAAGTTCCTTTCCCTCACCTCCCAACCCCCAACAGGCAATGGTGTGTGTTTTTCCCTTCTTTGTGTTCATGTGTTCTCATAGTTCAACTTCTACTCATGAGTAATAATATGCAGTATTTGGTTCTCTGTTCCTGTGTTAGTTTGCTGAGGATGATGGCTTCCAGCTTCATCCATGTTCCTGCAAAGGACAATATCTCCTTCCTTTTTATGGCTGCATAGTATCCCACGCTATAGATAGAACATATTTTCTTTATCCAGTCTATCATTGATGGTCATTTGGGCTGGTTCCATGTTTTTGCTATTGTGAATAGTGCTGCAATAAACATACGTGTGCATGTGTCTTTATAGTAGAATGATTTATATTCCTTTGGGTATATACCCAGTAATGGGATTGCTGGGTCAAATGATATTTCTGGTTCTATATCCTTGAGGAATTGCCACATTGTCTTCCATAATGGTTTAACTAATTTACACTCCTACCAACAGAGTAAAAGCCTTCCTATTTCTCCACAGCCTCGCCAGCATGTAATGTTTCCTTACTTTTTATAATCACCATTCTGACTGGCATGAGATGGTATCTCATTTTAGTTTTGATTTGCATTTCTCTGATGATCAGTGGCGTTGAGCTTTTTTTTTACATGTTTCCTGGACACATAAATGTCTTCTTTTGAGAAGTGTCTGTTCATATCCTTTGTCCACTTTTTGATGGAGTTGTTTTTTTCTTGAAAATATGTTTAAGTTCCTTGTAAATTCTGAATATTATACTTTTGTCAGACGAGTAGATTGCAAAATTTTTCTCCCATTCTGTAGGTTGCCTGTTCACTCTGATGATAGTTTATTTTGCTGTGCAGAAGCTCTTTAACTAGATCCCATTTGTCCATTTGGCTTTTGTTGCAGTTGCTTTTGGTGTTTTTGTCATGAAGTCTTTGCCCATGCCTATGTCCTGAATAGTATTACCTAGGTTTTATTCTAGGGTTTTTATGGCTTTGGATTTTATGTTTAAGTCTTTAATCCATCTTGAATTAATTTTTGTATCAGGTGTAAGGAATGGGTCCAGTTTCAGTTTTCTGTAAATGGCTAGCCAGTTTTCCCAGAGCCATTTACTGACTTGGAGATCCTTTCCCCATTGCTTGTTTTTGGCAGGTTTGTTGAAGATCAGATGATTATAGATATGTGGTGTTATTTCTGAGGTCTCTGAGAAATATTACGCTCCAATAAAAAGTGAAAATTTGTAAAAGTATTTTGTTCAAGTCTTTTTCTATAAATGATTTGCACAAACATAACTATATATGTTAAATGGCATAGAAATTTAGAAAAAGTAATTTCATACAATTCTGTTATACTCTAAAAGTTTCTTGATTGTGATTTCTTTCTTTTAATTTTCACTCTATTATGTTCTAAAAGAGGATATTAAGAAACAGTAAAAAAGTCTTTTCATTCTGTGGTAAGGATGTCAATCATAAAAATAGCAACTACCAGTTTTTGAATGTTTATTACATGTCACAAACATTGCCTGGATTACCTCTGATATTCCCAATGTCTGGTGGGATGAGTTTTGTTATTCTCTTGCAGATGAGATAACTGAGGCTCGGAGACTTTATTTAATTTTCCCAAGTCTATGTAGATTTATGTCAGGTTTCATTCCCAAACCTGTTTTTTTAGCCCATGCATCTGTTTCTCACGACAACATCAGTTCACCAAAATATACCATGAAGACAGCTTCTGTGCTGACCACTCAGCACTGTAGTCTAGGGACTAGGAACACATTTGCTTCCATTTCTAAGGATTCCTAAGGAATACTTAGGCTGTGGATTTTTAAATTTTTTTGTTAACCTTATCTGCCTAAGCTAATATCCCTTCTAAGTACATAGGTAGATCTTGGAGCACCATGAAAATGTATTGGAGATTCAATTTCATCTTTGGCTTTGAAAAAATTTGAGACTATGGATTGATAGTCTAGATATCCTAAGGTGATTTTTTACATCAATTACCATAAATAAAATAAGGAGACATGAATGAAAGGTGGTAGAAGATACGGTTTTATCTGTTAAGAGAAAAAAATGATCTTTTATCAATAATTTATCATAAAACATAGATCCTATTTGACTATTATGTGAAACCCTCTGCAGAACTTTTAAACCCTCCTGGTAGAGAAAAGAGAGGATGGATTTATTTGTCTCCTTGCAAGAAGAAAAGGAAGTAAAGCTACTTACATTTATTTCCTTTAAATGTACACAAAGACTAAAATTAAGCTGATAAAATTGCATTATAGACAGACTTCTCTCCCAAACCTCTTCTTCCCCTTTATCTCTTCCCCACAGTCACACGACTTTTACTTCCACTCCAGCGGTGCA
This sequence comes from Cebus imitator, assembly GCF_001604975.1. Lineage (NCBI taxonomy): Eukaryota > Metazoa > Chordata > Mammalia > Primates > Cebidae > Cebus > Cebus imitator. Next base: position 289,576 of record NW_016107323.1, read on the forward strand.
TGTCTATAGAGGGAGTTCCTGGGCTAATGCTAGTGATGACACAGGTTAATTTAGTTCTTAATCAAAAATTTACTGAGTGGCTGCCATATATACTAGATGTTCTATGTATTGGATGCTGAGGCTACGATAATAGGTTGGGTGTTTTTCCTGCCTTCAAAAAGCTTCCAGTTTTGTTACTAATGGATTTTGGGCCCAGTACCCTTAAAATCACCTCCAAGCTGCCTGAATCTATAGGCTATTTGGAGAACCACTGGTTTTACTTGGATCAAGCCATCTGAGAAAAAGTCTGCCTCAACCCAGCCCTCCAACTTCCACCCTCCCTGCACCTTTATTTAACAAGTCACCTGTTTTCTTTAACAAACACCATGTGCCATTCATTTAATTTCCTCTTCATACTCAAGTTCACACTCTCCTTTTCATTGTTCCATTTGTCCCTTCATTCATGGTCCCCTCCAGTTGTATCCTGGGAACACATGTGTGCACATGCATCATCTCTCTGACTCTCTGAAGACAGAGACCCCTGACTTTCAGTTAGTGCATGCTTAGAATGCCTTGTTGGGAGTTGGTTTGCATAGTCAATTTAGCTTAGGAAATATTGTTGGTCAACTGACTATATAACTGAATGACTCTGAGACTCCCTATTCCATGTTTCAAAACAGGTTGGCTAATCCAGAAGTGTTTCTCTGGGATGAGGCCAGCTGAGGTGAAACAACAGGGCACACTATTCAATGGAGGTATTTACCTCATTGTGCTTGACATGTAGTCATAGGTCAAGAGTAACTGATAACGAGCATTGAGCTTTCCTTGCCAAAGTTAATTCAGTGAAAAAAAAAGTCAGATAGAATTAAAAGAAAATTCAATCATTGATTCTTCCTAGAATCTGTCCTGATATAAAAAATTCCAGAGGTTCTGCAACAAAGTAGAGTGGAATAATTCCTAGAACCATAGGGAGTTGTATCGAATTGTGTAGAATTCTTGTGAGCAAAACTCTCAAGTGCTATTCCATTCCCATTCCTCCTTTCCTAGAAAGTGTCAAGTTATTCCAGAGGTTAATGTTAAAAGTTTATAGAAGTTACCCTGTGGGGTAGATTAATCCTCCAATGTTCTCTAATACAATTTTTCCCACCAGTAAAGCAAAGGGTAAGCAGGAATGGGACGTGAAATCACCATTTACAAGGTATGAGATGGATTCCTCAAGGAGAGCTCTCAAGGCTACAGAAAATGGGGGCTCTCTACGTTTGCTAATAAAATCCCTTGCTTAGTAGCCACTAAACACTGCAACACCCCAATCTCTGGTTGAATCCTAGACCACACTTCCCAAGACAGATTCCTTCTAAGCTAGCCTTCACAGATGATTTTTCATCCTTTTGGGGAAATGAAGTTCTGCCACACAACTAAACTGTGACCCTGCATGAGGCAGTCTATCTAGATATATCAACATGGTGTAGTGGCTAAAAGTCAGATTGCCTTACTTTGTTCTGGATTCACTGGATTTGTTTGAGTCCCAGCTTCATCACTCACAATACAATTACCCTGTGGAGTAATTTGCTTAACCTCAGTTTCCTCAGCTGTGGAATGGTAGAAACAACCCTTATTGAGCTATTTTGAAAACTGAATTGGACAACCTGTGTGAAGCGTTGAGCATAACATCAGGCACGCTTGAGTGCTCCGTCAGTTATTATTTGTCCCACTCCGTTGGATCTCAGAGGCAAAATGTGTGATGGATACTATATCCTTCCAAAGTGGGGCAAGCTTTCCATGCTTGTGATTTCATAAATTCTAACTCTTAGAGTTTCTCCTGGAGATATCCCAGCTTTGAGGAAAATCTTCACTGCTTAATCCTGAATCCCAAACTAAAAGAGGGAACTTAGAACCTCCAAATATTTAAGCATTGAAAGGTGGGGATATGTGTTACTTTAAAGTAATTTGAGAGCATCAGCCTTCTCACTAGCATGTCCCAAAGTGTGTTCTGCCTAGGACTAGTTCCGCAAAATGCTCAAGAAAACCGTCCCATGATTAAATACATTTTAAAAAATTACCACCTACCATTTCTCTCTCTTGTAGATTTTTATATTCATCAACATATTAAAGGTATGAAAAGATCATGCAGAAAAGAAACCTGTTCAGCGTCATCTCACACAGTATTTCTGCCATTATTTCACCACAGATACTTTGTTAAGATCTTGGAACTTGTGTTTTTAGAAAAACACATTGGAAATGGAGTCAAGGTCAACAGTAAATGATGGTACTGGAAACACCTAGCATTCCATTTTGCCAAACTCTAAAAAACTAAAAATAAAATCTTAAAAATTGTGCTGTAATTATTACTGGGCGCAATTAAGTTCTCCTTTCACAGAATGATCTTACCTGGATTTGAATACCTGAGGTCTTGCTCACACTGCCCTGGTCACCAGGGTCATGTACACAAAGATGATCTGTTTGTCTGTGAAGAACTTTATGTACTTCTTAAGCACAAATAGCTTGAGTTTGATTTTGATTTTTCAGAAGAAAGGTGTCTTTCTTAGAAAACTGATCATCGAACTCCATTCTACACCAGTTTGTTTTCCCTGCTCACACTCTCTTTGTGTAGTGATCTACTATAGAATCTGTTCCCACAGATTTGGGGAATTAAAAAAAAGCCTACAATCCCCCAGCCCCCCTTCCTTTTCCCCTTCTAATGCCCCAGAGCAGCTGGTAGGGTTTATTGCTCTTCCCCAACATTGGCTCTGTTCTATACATGGAGTAAGATTGATGATCCTCATTCTAAAATGTGAAGATCCAGCATGCGCCTTTGTCCTATGTCCCCTGAGAGTGAATTGGCATCAGCAGAACTGAGTAAAGAGGCGGCACTTTTTGGTCCATCAGGAGTGACAGTGACAGTATGGAGCAGGCCTGTGGGGGCCTCTCCACCACCCCCATCCCTGTCAACCTCTACCTTGAGCTCAGTACCCACTGGGGCAGACTGCTGCCTCACCAGACAATACCATGGAAAGAGTGCTCAGGTCCAAACCCCCTGCAGGGACCACTTTGCATGGCTGGCCTGGGGGAAGCTGTAGCCACAGTTTAAGGGTCCTTTATTTAAAGGCACCTTTAAATTACAACTGTGAGGCTACATAGATGTCAAGCCAACAAGCCAATGTGTGTGTATGTGTGTGTGCATATGTGTGGGCAGGAGCATGTGTAAGTACACGTCTGTACGCCTAAGAAGAGAGGAGCCAATTAATAACTACCCTGTATTTCCTAGCTCTCCTCTTGGAAGTCAACTTGCATGACTCCAAAGACAGGTTGCACAAACCTGGCATCTTACAAGATTCCCACCAGGCTCTCATTTTTTGTGTCACTAGTTTGGCTGAAATAAAACCTTAAAGCCCCTACAGTATTGAACCACCATCCCAGACTGAGCCAAGATTTGGAACATAAAGTGAGCTGAATGAACCAGTCTGTAGGCAACCCAGGGAAAGTAATTGTTCTTCCTAGCAGCACGGCAGCTTTTCTGCTTCACATCTGAACAAGTTAATTTGGAAACATGGCCCTCTGGAAAGAAATGGCACTTCTCTCAGCATCCCATGGATTCATGAGGAGAGATGCCCTTTCACCGGGTAGAAACAGTAAATTACATTTGAAATCCATTTCCACTGAAGAAGGAAAAATCCTTCTTTTTCCCAGGAGCCCCTCTTTTTGCCTAGTAGCACCATTTAACATCAATTGCCCAACTTCAGAAGTCACTTTTTGCTCACATCGGTGTCTGGCAACTAGAAGAAGAATTTTACTAGTTGAACAAGGAGAAGTTTAATTAAAGACAAAAGCGCATAAAGAAGTTTGCTCTTTGCCAGTCCTGGGCTTCAAGGAACTGATCTCAGCAGCCTCTAAATTGGACAAATTGGTTAAATTGATCCTGCTCCATAGAAAGGGTACTTCATCTAGATCCAATCAATGGCAGATTGAGGTGTGATGTGAAGTGAGGGGGAGGAATCAGGCAGCCAACTATTTCTAGGGTAGGGGTCTGGCTTTCAGGAGTAAAAATGCCTCCGTTTTGTGCTGGTTTTATTATCCCCTAAACACCAATGCCCTTGAATTGTGTGCTCCAGGACTGCCCTTGTGTTTGAGCTGAGGGCTGGATGGCAGTGGGCTCAGGAAGAGAGAACCAGAGAAATCTAATCTAGACATTGTGTCTTTTGTTCTGTCCACAGTTTGTCAAGTCTGTAATTGACACTCCATCGCCAATTAGTTAAACAACAATAGCAGAGAGGACCTTCTATGTTTCTAGCACTGAACTAAATCTCTTACAAACTTATTTTTCATACTACAGGCCTGGAAAGTCAGTTATCAAGTATAACTGAGTAGGTTTGCCTGGACGTTCATCCCAGCCCCCAGTGATTAGCTGTGTGATACAGGGCAAGTCAGTTTAGCTCCCTGAGCCTCAGTTTTCTCATCTGTAAAATTGGGATAGTGAAACTGCCTACTCCATAGGGTCATGGAGGGGATTAAATGTGATAATTATGAGTAAACACTTCTTACAGCGCTTCTTATGCTCATCTGGGGAAAAAGCCTCAGAGAGGTCAAGTTATCCCATTCCTTACTAATAAGTTACAGAGTTGATGAGGGGTCCAAACTAGATTTACTATACACCAAAGCCCATGCACCTTCCACCAGGTCATGTTGCAATCATCAGAAGCAATCGTTATATGCCCTGTGCTGTGTGCTCTGTGCTAAGATCTGTAAAATGGAAAGGCAAAGGAAATCCAGTATATCATTTCTCTTCTCAAAAGCAACCTAGACAATGAACGCCAATGTATGGTGCTGACCATAGTGGAATAAGAGTCTCCAAAAGAGGCTCTGTGTCACTTCAGACAACAACAACCCTATTCGTATCTCCATGTATCCTATGCTACCAGGCTTAAGTCTTAGGAAACTTTCAGTGGTCACATCTTGTTCTCTAACATCACAGCTGTTTGTATACTTATAGATTCTCATACCCCCTTTCATAGAAATTATCCACTTATATATGACTCTTTCTTCCTCTGAGCAGCAGCTCCTTGAATGCAAATACTGCCTAACATTTTCACGGTAAGGTCTGAGCAAACCGCTGCTGGACAAATGAATAACTAAATGAGTATGTTTCTTTATTTGCCAGGAAAGAATTGGGAATTGCTTGCCTTAGCGCAGAGGGTGGGTAACGGTATAAAAGACATTGTCCTGAAGAAATTTACATAGCATATCAATATTTTCCAAATAGTCATTCTAATATTTTCAAGTTTGCATTGTTGTTTATTTACTTTTGTAAACCTTTTGTTTTCATCCAGACTCTAAGCTCTTGGAGAGTGAAAACCATGATGAATACTCCTTTATTTATTACATATAACACCCTGGACAAGAGTAGGCTTTGATTTTGTTGTATTGAATTCAATTACCTGTTCAGTAGGAGAGACAAGATAAATTGCCAGACAACCCTGTGTATCAGTATACTCACAAATGTGGAATATTAAGATATTAAGATAAAATTGCTCAGAGTTGAGAGAATTTAATGAAAACCATGATACTTAGGTAGTGCAAATATCATCAGACAATTTAAGGTTTACTATCACATATGTGAACCCTGAAAGAGCCAGTCCTTAAAGTTGGATCCTGAGTGGCTTGCTGGGCCTAAATTCAAAATAGAGTGAAATGGCCATTTGCTGTATAGAGATCACATACGTACTCTGTGTTCCTGGACATCCCCCATGCTCACTTACTTTTGGGATTTGTATAGCTGTCTGTTCCTATTTATGCCACCTGAATCAACCAATGGCCAATGACTCGCACTGGCCAATCAGAACTCAAGAAGCATCAACCATTTAGAACTAAGCAAGTTTGCATTCTTTAGGCAGGAACTTTCCCTATAAAATACAGGTCTTCTCTTTGTTCTCTTGAAACACAGCTGCATCTCCCAGGTTTGCAAACTGTTAGTTGTAATAAAGTCTCTTTTCCCTTTTTAAAAAAAAATTCTTTTCAGCGGATTCTGGTTCAATTTTCTTCATGGTGAAATTCGCCCTTGAAGTGAGGGAGAGGGTTGCAAATATATGCCAAAGATAACACTAGGTCTCAAGGTGGCATATAGAAACAGTGGCAGGTAGAGACTCAAACTCACATAACTTAGCCAACTAATGGACAATCTCCTTCCTGTTTTTTGTTTTTGTTTTTTTAACAAATGCCATTTAAAAATCACACAGGTTAGTCTTTTAACCTATCATGTGCCTGGTACTGTATCAAGGGCTGTGGAAATAGCCATAAAGTCAGGCAATATCACTACCCTTAGGAAGCTTATCATCTGAAGACATCAGCATGCACATAAAGAAAGAAACCACAAGTAGTTTGGGTGGGAACACAGGCTGTGAAGTCAGCCTGTCTAGATTTGAATCCCTGCTCTCAGCAAGGACTCTGAGTCCTTGTGCAAGTAATATGAATGTCCCTGTGGCCCATTTTCTCCAGTTATACAGTGAAGAAAATAGGATCGGGTTTATAGGGTGCTCGTTCTGAATATATAATGAGATAATGGAAGAATTTAGTGAAGCTCCTATTAAATGATAAATGCTTAAAAATTGTTAGCTATTAATGGTATTAAAGAAAGGTGATGTTATTATTCTGAAGAGTGACACACTCTCATAAATAGTTTGTGTACTTTATTTCATTCCACTTGATTTTCATAACAACCTAATGATGTAGGTATGCATTGTATGGACAAGAAAAAAATATTTTTAAATAACTTAATTATGGTCACATAATAAATAGACTCAGAATTTGAATCCAGGTCTGTTTCTTCCCAAAAGTCATATTCTTTCAATTAGTAAATCCTGATTTAACAAATTATTGAATTCAAAGGAAATAAACCCTTCTCTTCATTTTTAAAATTCTCACCTGAAATGAGATATTTCATTTCATATTTTCCTTTTCTTTCTTCTTGTGCTGTCTTTGCTCTTTCTCTTCATACCCATTCAATTAAGTGTTATGATGAGATGGGTAAATATTTTATTCTCAACCTGCAAATTAACTTCTTAAGGCAAAATTTCATCCATCATTTTTTTTCTTAAGTTTCTCTGCAGTACAAACAGCTCAGAAGAGAGTTTGGCGCCTATTAATGGCTCAGAAAATTAGTTTTTATTATAATTATTATTAGTCTTTATCTTTACTGACTCTTTTAAAACATCTACCTGACAACATTTTGATATTTCTAGTCCTAAATTAAATTTCTCCTTGCTGCTATCCAAATGTTCATGGCTTTGAAATAAATTGCTCTTTTCACTAGCACATATGGTTTGTGCATCACATCACATCTCGGATCAGACAGGTTTCTCTTACCCTGACAGCCTTAGTGGTTGTGCAATCATGTTCTTCAAATCTAGATCCTCCCAGGTGTATGTTCTAGCCTGCTTCAACCTGGCTCAGCCCCAGGTACTACCGACCTTCAAACCCATGGTCCTGTTCCAAAGAGAACCAAGTCTGGCAGGAGATTAGGAGCTGCATCTCCACCAGGAAGTCATGAAGATATTTAGGCTTACTTTCCTAAGCCTGACTACAGGGTTCCTGGAGATTCACTGGACAATTTTGTATTCCCTCAAATTGAAGCTTCTCCTACTAATCCCCTCAACATGGGCTCAGGCTACAAATCCCTAGTCCTTGGTTTGTATACTAGCCATCTCTCTAAACTGAATCTTTTATTGAACCCACTGAAGCTGTATAAATTCCTAGCTCTTAACAGCTCTCTCAACCTGGAGCCCCAGCCACTGGCTGGGTTACTGTTTCAACCCAGTGGATTTTTTCCAGGAAAAATATGTTGCTCCTCATTCACTATTGACTAAGATCTCCTGTTGCATCTCTTCCATCCACTGAAAGGGATTTTAACATTTAATTTCAATAACCATTTAGTATGAAGTATCTCTTAGCTTAAGCACTTAACAGCACAAAAATAAATGAAATTTATTATTGAGAAACGTTTAAAGTAGTGAGACAAACCAATAGTAAATGAAAAAAAATGTGTTTTAAATGGAGGTAAAAGTAAGCTAGAAACAGAAAAAAATATGTAATAAACTCTAAGGTGTGTGTGTGTGTGTGTGTGTGTGTGTGTGTGTGTACTGCAAATGCTTAGAAATAGCAGTCTCTTACACTTGAATTCTAAATAATTTTCATGTTTTGAATTGTGTCTGTGTTAATATGTATATGTATCTCTTTATTGGTGAGTAAGGGAGAATGGGAAAAAAAGGAAATGATTACATTATTATGGATACTTTTATTCACCATAATGGAAGTCTTTAAACATAAGGATGATGTACATTAAGAGGCAAGACCCAGAGTGTATTATTTAAAGAAGATTCCTCCGATTTTTCTTCTGCTTACACCAATCCATCCAACAATCCATTAATTTATATTCAATGTACTCAATTTATTCAGTATATAATATTACTTTGTGATCTATGGAAAACGTACATATGACTTAGTTTTTCCCCTCAAATAACTGACACACTAGTTGAGCTGGTAAGATATTTTAGAGTCTGATGATACCTTACATATTATCTAGTTCAACTCTTTAAATCAAGAGAGATAAAGTGACTTTCCTGAGGTTGCACTTACTTTTTATGTTATATGCTCCTGCCACATAGATTTCTGTATTGTTTCTAAGATATACCAAGTCCTTTCTCTCCTGGGGCTTCTTAGCTTTTCTAGATAACTCTCATCCCAGATTGCCACCTTTATTTATTGAGATTTCTGCTAACATATCACTAACTCAAAAGGACCACTAAAATAGCAGCCATCTCAATACCATCTATCCACTGACCCTGCACAATCTTTCATTATATCACTTATCAATAACTGAGATTATATAAATATCTGATATATGCTTATTAATTGTTCATTGTCTATCTTCCCTTTGACAGTAAGTTCTATGAGGGCAGAGGCATTGCCTGCCTTGTTCACTAAGAAGCCCTCAATAAATATTTGTTGAATAAAAGACTGGATGAGTGAGTGAATGAACAAATGAAGAGGCATGAGAAGTAACTCTTACAAGTATAAGTAAAGGATGAAATAGAAGGAAGGACTGTTGAGAAGGCATATTTTATAACTCTCACAATTGACTAAATCTGAGAAACCAATGAGGAAGGAAGAGTTAAAGAGAACACCAAGATACTGAATCCCAGGAGCTGGAAGAATAGTATTTTTAAGAAATTGAAGAGTTGGGAAATGTAAATATTAGAGAAATTAAAGGCATTAGAGAGACAGTGGTATTGAAGTATGGGACTTGGTAAGATTTCAGACTAGGCGAAAAAAACAGGAGAGAACAAAGATCAAAGATGGAGCCTTGGGGCCCACCTACGCCAAGGTTTGGGGAAGAGGAGAAAAGTCTTCCTTCCCTCTTCTCTGTAATTGGCATTATAGGACTGAAGAGTGTACTGGACTGAAGGTGGGTTAGTTAGTGGGTCAAGGATGACAAAGGGAACCCAGTGTCAATGGCACAGAAAGGTTAAAGTGGTTGGGGTTACTCAGGGAGAAAATGTAAAAGACCAGTGTCTATACATTGATCAGTGTAGAAACTTGCAATAAGAAAGGGTTTGTTTGGGAAATCAGAATGAATTAGGTATGGCACAAGAAAGGGCAGAATGGTGAGTCCAGAGGCAAAAGCCAAGTCCAGTCTGTTTCTAAGAATGGGCATCATTCATACATGCCTTCATTCATTTCCCAAATTGTAGTCAGGAGGGAGGCTCCTCCTGCCTAAATTCATGAATAAGACAGGTCTCCTGCTTTCATAAATTTCCCAATCTGTGACAACAGGAAAAGCAGGAGAGAGTAATATGCATGAAGGAAAGCAGGAAAGGTGGGAAGCTGAGTGCGTAGAAAAAATAGCCCTAAGGAAGTCTAGCTCATGAGCACGTGGTGAAGTGATTAAGTGACAAGATGGGAGTCAGGAAGTTTACGGAATGAGCCAGAGATAAGCAGCCCACAGTTGTAGGACAATTATGATGCTACTAATAATTTTAATATTTTTACAGGGCTATCAGTTCCCTTTGGTCTGCTTACTTTTTTCCCTTTCTAATATATCTCATTCCTTGTAATGCTATGTGGCTATATAATACTCCCCCATTATTTATGGATGAGGAAATAGAGTCTCAGAGAAGCAAAAGACTTGCCTAAAGCATCACACTTCCCAGACCAACTCTAAGTTGGAGGTGAGCTATTTCACTGCAGTGCCATGTGGCAAACCCACAAAGTCCTCTTCTGATATCACTGTATTTCCTAATAAAATTACACCCAGATTTTATTGGCCTATTTCAAGGATATTTCTACAAAATATTGCCAGCAGTTTTCAATGTTTTTCCTAGAATTTTATCCAAAAGAAAACATGGTGTAATAACTCAATACTAAAACTAACATGAGCCTCCTTTGTGCCTAATATCTGAATTTCGTCAAATGTATCTCTTGAACTTGTATCCTAGGAGTTAATAATTAAAGTTTCCACCACATAACCTTCAGAGGTATGTTTGTTTTGTTAGTTTATATTGCCCAATAATTTACCCCCAACGACAAAGCTTCTCCCAAACAAGACTTTGAAGTGTGTGTCATCTTCTCTCTAGGAAATAAATGTTTTTGGTGGGGGCGGGGGGCGGAAATTAGCACCATGGTGGTTGTTAGAGATAAGCCAGTCCAGTCTCCTTATTTATAGACCAAGTCTCCTTAGTTATAAACCAAAGAGTTTAGTGATTTGTTTAGGAGCCCAGAGTGGTTTGTGCACTTTATTAAATCCATGTTATTTATTTTTGCTGGGATTTATATAGCCTATATATAAAACATGAAATATAATTGATCAGAAAATATTTATTTTAATTTTTTTACTGTATAAATGAAGAAACAGAGGCTCAGAGAGTCTAAGCGATACTTCCGAGTTAACATGGGAAAGCAGCAGAAAAGCTGGACATCCAATTTCCTACTTGGAGATTTCACATGGGACGATGCTTCTCGAAATAGAGTTCATGGACACCTTCACATTTTAAAGAAAATCTCCTTCCCACTTTGGACTTCCTAAATCATTATTTCTGGTGTCATCTGAGGGATCTAAAAGCCCCTGCTTACAGACTTTCTGAGATCTTACCAAGTTTTTCATGCAGGTCTGAGTGCCTCATACTGTAGCAAGACCACCTTTGCCTTTCATTGTATCCTAGACCTTTGTGGAGAAATTCACCACAGGCCCTTTGTAACTTTCGTTAGACTTCTACTCCTTATTCTTATATTAATGCCTTGCATTAAACAAATGTACTCTTCCCTCTTGAAAGTCCTCTCCCTATGATTCTTTCCTTTAGTGGGTAGCGTTTGATCCTCACTTCTTTTGTCTCCTGCTTAATGTTGTGGTTCTTTCTCCACTTTTGTCACCCACTCTCTTCTCTCTCATCTTTTTCTACCTGATTCATTTACTGCAGGAACTCAAGCACACCCTGTATTTACTCATATTGCTCTCACTCAAGGTATTCACAGATTCGGGAAGTGATGATGGAGTAAAGAGAAATGTATCCCATGGCATGAGAATTTCTAACCAGTTTTATTCAAAAATGAAATGGCAGACCAGACCATTTTCTATATATAATCTCTGTAAATGGTCTACCTGATGTCCTTTTTGTTTTCTTAATATTGGTGAGATGAAATGCAAAGTCACTCTTATCCCAAGTTATAAATACAAGGTAAAGACAAAATGCATTCATGGGCAAGCCTACTATTTATTCAACACTGTATCTAGTAAACCACAGTGAAAGGAAAGCTGAACAAGAAAATGGTGCAAAGGTCACCCTAGCCAAGAATTGCCAAACTAGAAGTTTTAAAATTGACATGCTCTAAAAATTGGGCGCCCATCTTCACCACAGTGAAAATAAAGCCCAAGGGGCTTATGTGGCCTTGACTGACAAAAGGAGTGGCGTGAAGTTCAGGGGTCCACCAAGTTTTAGAATCCAAAGGGAAAAAAAATGGAATAATTTCCTGTTATGCTCCACTTTCAACCTCTCCAGATGGATTACAAAAATAGGGAGAAATCTAACAAACCATTGCACAACTCTTCAGGCTGTATTTGGGTATATGATAATGAGAGAGAGGCGGCACTTATCAGTTGACTTTGCCCTGGAATATTTTCTTAATGCTGATCTCTGGCAAGGTGACCGGGCACCATGACCCAAACCAAGTGGATGATCAAGTCAGTCAATGAATAAGTACATACTGAGATAAAAGGGAGGACAAAGCAGCCAGGATAACTACAGCTGGCACATTTCCCCGTGATTAAGCTTTGACCTCTTTAGATCAGCACACTGGATGCTGGACGCTGGACACTGATCCTCCATCGAGACCATTGAAATGGCTTGCCGCTGCTGCATGTGCCAGATGCCTGTTGTCCTGCAGTCTTCATCAACCGTGTAGCACTTATTCTACTTCTTCTTGCCATGCTCTATTCCACTTCACCCCAATTCAATACTACTCCTTGGATTTACTTACTGGCTAATTGTTTTGCTATTCAGTCCCTGATTGGATTAGACACCCTTGGGGACCAGGAAAATAATCTCAAATATACATTGTATGAAAATGTCTGAGCACATGTGTTTTAGAGTCAGACTTCCCACATTTATAGTCCCAATTCTGTGAGTTACCACTATCTAGCCCTCTGACCTTGGGCACGTGGTTGAACCTCTCTATGGCTCAATTTCACATCTTCAAAACAGAGAAAATGACAACTAAATTTTGGGTTTATTGTATAAATGAGATAATAACACATATAATGGTTTGTCGGAATTCCTGGCACACAGGTAAATATTCAATACTGGAGTCCCAATTTTCTGGCCCAATTTCTAATTTTCTGGTCCCAGTCTGTGGTATTATATGTGTCATTTAACCCTCACAACAACCTGTTGTGTTATCATTATTAGCCCCATTTTGCAATAAGGAAACTGAGGCACAGAGAGGTGTATCACATGGGTGAGGTACTGAAGACAGTAGTGGCAGAACCAGGATTTGAAGGTAGGCTGTCTGGCTCCAGGATCTGTGCTCTTCATCTACGTGCTGTACTACCTCAAAACAAAGTCCAATCTGTCAACAACACAGGAAAATCATATGGGACTCTCTCAGAACTTAGGTGCCAACAAGACATTGCGACCATTTGCAGTTGAAAAATATGTCTTCATGAGTAGTTACTATTCATTACTTACACTTTACGTGAAAACAGGTAGACCTGATTTTCTAATAGGAGCTGAGGTCTAATAGAAGCTATGTTTGAGGCCAGCTATAAAAACATTCTCCCCATACTTTCTGTCTGTGACCCTTTCTCCATTTTAGTTCATTATTCAACAGTTTATGAGACTATACCCTGAACTGTAGAGTATTCTTCTGTTAGGATAGCACCTGCCTGAACAATAACTGCTGAGTAAAGGCAAATGGAAAAAAAAATTCTATTGGAAGGATATTCAAACTCTGCTTTATAACAGAATAATGACTCCCAAGAGGAAAACAAATACAGCAGCCTGATCCCTAGAAAATCAGGCCACACTATCTCAGCTTCTGACACAATGGCCCTTGATGTTTAGTGATGTGACTGAATTTTTGAGGCAAAATGAGCCTCCATAATATAAGAACAAAATGCTCTCCATAATCTAAACTGTGTAAAGGCCTTTGACCAAAAGTTACCGCAAAGTACCTACCTACAGCTACCAAAGGAAGAACCATTCCCTAGTCACTGCACTACCCTTTCTGACTTCAGGTTTCCAAAGAGCTAGAGAAAGGTAAGGGCTCCCAAGGAACTAAAACTGCTGGAATAATTTTTTGCGACAAAGCTTGAGAAACAGAAAAGCAGTTCTATAAGGGAGAAAGAAATTGTTAAAGCACAGAGCTGCCACCATGGACCTTCCAAGGGCAGGGCCAGAAACCCTGCTGAAAAACTGACTTTCTTTTACAAGCAATCAGATAATAAGACTCTTTTAAGAAGTACAGAATAGTTAAATTCATCACATAATTTAATTGTACAGGTTATTAAAGAGCAGTTTGCCTCCCCGCCTTCTCCGATGCTGCTTTTGTGTATTAAACTCAGACTAATCAAATTGGAGATTCCAAAAGTACTGTATTAGTCATCCTCATTCCCTTTTAATTTGTTTAATGGTGCTGTGTGTGTGTGTGTGTTCTAACTTGCTGTGCATCCCTTAGCCTCACTACAACATGTAAATAAAGAATGGATAGGGAAACTTGCAGAAAAGAATAAAGCGTGTTTCCTTTCTAAAGTTACATTTGATGTTTGGGTAATTCATGAAACGTGTACTGCAAGCAATGGTGCTTATTATTTCTTCGTGGTCTCCAGGCACAGGGGAAGAGTGAGGGCGAAGAAAGGAAGGAAGGAAGAAAGAAAAGGAGCCTGAATTTACACTCACCGCTTCAAAAGCCCTTTTGTACTAAGCCAACTTCTCCTGGCTGAAGATGCAGTATTTGCCAAAAAGTCGCCTGCAAGAAAGCACACAACACAACAAAAGTGTAAAACAGTCCATTAAAGGACTCCTTTTCTACCCACCCCCACCTTCTTTTAATAATTTTTTTCTTTTACATAAAAGACACATTTTCAGAAAGTGGCACTCATGCAGTCCCCTACAATGCTGACTGGGATTATAAAATAAGCCACCTCATTAGTGAAGTTTCGAGTTCAGTTTGGCTGTTTGGGTCAATTGTCTTTTCACCTGGCTCGAGCCACCAAGTCAACGTGAACTAAGAATAGGAGTTATTTAGCATGTAGGACCCGTCGGAGAAAAAGCCTATCGGAGCAGTGGTCTGAGAGGAGCGAGAATGGCTGTCTTGTTTGGGTGGTTGTTGTTTTGAGCTGCTCTTACACATTCAGACTTTCTGTCCATTCAGCCAGAGAGGCCACGTGTCCAAAACCTGAAAGGGGCTAGTGCTGTAGAGCAACGTGGTTAAACTTGCCTTTTCATATATGGGATTTTCCATGTGGACAATGTTTGTTCTCTAGGCAGTTTGAGAAGCTTGCTCATATATGAATTTTTTTCCATGTTTATATTCTCAAGTAGGTGTTAAAACACCAGCATAAATTTTGGGGGGGTGTAAGAGGATAGGAAGGAGGAGAAAGTAGAAATAAACAAAGAGTGGCCAGTAACTTCTTCCATCACAGGCTGCGTAGCCACCTGCTGGAAAGCCACAAGTCCCGTGAAATGACTCCCTGAGTTTTTTGATCATCATGATGCCAACTGGCTGACTTTTCCAATGAACTGACCAGTTGTTTTGGCATCTTTCAGGAACAACTCTGCTTCAATCTGAATTATTTAGAAGTAATTACCCCATTGGTGGATAATCAAGGCCTGTGATTTCTTTCTATTTTCTTCCTAAGCACCTGCTTTTTTGAGCCCATTTTAATACTAATTTGTACCCCAAACTTGAGAAGGGTAGTTCAGTTTAGTTTAGTGAACATTTTTATTGAAGATCTGCCATGTGCCAAGAGCTCTGCTAGTTTCTGGAGATAGAAAGATAAAATGAGGTGGTTGCTGCTATGAAGAAGTTTGAGATTTCGTGGGAGGCAGACATGATTTAAAGTAATGCCATGAAAAGAAACCCAGAGTGGTTTGGCATCATTGGGAAGGAGACTTTTAGCCTAATCTGGGACTTTCAGGAATTTTTTTTTCAAGGCAGTGAAGAATGGGCTGAAATTTGAAAAATGTAGAGTAATAAAATAGTTAACAGAGTGAGAAAGAAATTTCTGGAAGAAGGAGCCATGTAAGAAAAGACAAAGTGGCACAAAAGAAAAGACAAAGAGACAAAAAGACAAAGAGGGATTAGCAGTTGAGTAGACATGGAGCATAAAACGTGAGGACAGAAAAAGAGAGGATGGGATGAGGAAGAAGAATAGGGGATTGCATTGTGGAGAGTCCAGCCACCATTTTAAAGCATCTGTACTTTGTCTCAAGGGCTCCTCACTGGTTGTAGTCCTGTCCCTGTCAAACTCCACGAGCAGCTCTTTCTTCCAGCTTAAATGTCCATGGGGTTCATGGGGCCTCCTGTAGCTAGGATTCCTGAGGTCTGTGGCCAGAGTGTGCTACCCTACACCTGCTTAACTCACCGCTTCCCTGGATTTGCTCAGGACTAGGAACAAGTCCTGGTGCTTAGCAATCCCATGCAGGGTTCCCAGCTTCCTCCCCCATGATCCCAGGGTCTACATCTTCCCTCCATCGACTCTCAATGCCTTCCTTCCAAGGATTTACTCAGAATGTGCAAGTCTTCTTTATATAGTCTCCAGGTGGGGGCAGCTCTTCCTGGCTGCTTCTAATCAGCCAAAGTGCTGCTCCAATAGCAATTTTTAGAGATATAGAAGAGACAATATTGGGAGACCCCCAAATAATCACAGGAATTTTGAGCCATATGAATGAAGTTGGAAACATCAAACTATGTTATTTCAAAATATACTATAATGCTACAGTAATCAAAACAGTGTGACTCTGGCAGAAAAACAGACATATTAACCAATGGGACAGGATGGAGATCACAGGAATAAATCCAGGCATATATGATCAACTGATGTTTCACAAGAGTACCAAGAATACATACTGGGGAAAGAATAGTCTCTTTAATAAAGTGTTGGGAAAGGTGGATATCCACATTCAAAGGAATGAAACTGAACTTTCAACTCACACCAGACCGAAAAATCAACTCAAAATGAATAATAATAATAATTCATTATAAACACAATATTTGAAACTACATAATTCCTGAAAATAAATATAAGCAAAAGCTTTTGGAGATTGACATTGGCAATAATTTTTTTTGATATGACACAAAAAACAGGCAATATAGGTAAAATTAGATAAGTTAACCTAAAAATCTTTCTCACAGCCAAGAAAGCAGTCAACAAAATGAGATCGCAACTGACAGAACGGGGGAAAATATTTGCAGACCACATATCTGATAAAGGATTAATACCAAAAAGAGGTAAAGAACTTCTACAACTTAATAGCAAAAAATAATAATAATAATAACCTAACATTAAAATAGGCAAAGGAACTATGAATAAACAGACATTTCTCTGAAGAAGGCACCCAAATGAAGACCATATATATAAAAAGGTGCTCAGCATCAGTAATAATCAGAGAAATATAAATCAAAAACACAATGAAGTACCACTCCTGTTAGGATGGCTTTTATTTAAGAAAATGGAAGATAAATACTGGTGAAAATTTGGAGAAAAGGGAGCCTTTTTACAATATTAATGGGTATGTGAATTGGTACAGCCAATTTGGAAAACAGCTTGGAGGTCCTCAAAAAACTAAGAGTAGAACAACTATATGATCCAGGAATTTCATCTTGAGTGTGTATGCAAACACATTGAAATCAGGATCTGAAACAGATGTTTGCACAATAGCAAAGATGTGGATGCAATCTAAATGTCCCTCAATAGATGAATGGATAAAGAAGATATGGTATGTACATATGTGGAATATTACTCAGGCTTAAAAAAGAAGAAAAACCTGCTTATTTGAAACAAAATGGGTGAACTTAGAGGACATTTTGCTAAATGAAATAAGCCAGACACAGAAGGGCAAATACTATATTATACTCCTTATGTGACAAATCTAGAATAGTCAAATTCATAGAAGTAGAAACTGGAATGGTGGTTGCCAGTGACTGGGGAAACGGGGAAACAGAGAGGTATCAGTCAAAAGTTACATAATTTAATTACAGAGATCTACTGCACGTCATAGCACGTATAGTTAACAATACTATATTGTAGACTTTAAAATATCTACCCTAAAATCGTATATATTATATTATGTTCTTATTACAAAAAATAATAATAAAGAGCAGGAGGAAACTTTTAGAGCTGATGGATAGGTTTATGGCATACATTGAGGTAATGGCTTCACAGGTGTATACTCGGCTTCAAGCTCATCAAGTTGTACCCATGAATTATGCACGTTGAATTTGAAAAAAGGACAACATTATTTAAGGCAGTAAGCATTCTCAATAACATCCTTACAATAAGTAGAAATGGTTTCGATAACTTCTCTTAGTGGAAGTGGAAGACGTTACAACTAAACATAATTAAGTATTAGGTTGGTGCAAAAGCAATTGCAGTTTTAGACCATGAATTTTAAATCATTATAATTAGATTCAAACACATCTTTATTCATCAAAATAGGAAACATTACAAATCAACACATTTTTGCCAATGAGAAATAAGTGTGTTTGTTTCTGTAGCATAAAAATCTGTGCTTCAGGATTCAATCATCTCTTGGAAAGCAATTTCCTCATTCTGCTGGTTATGAAAGCATTTTTTTCTGCAAAAAGTTGTCAAGGTGCTTGATGAAGTGGTAGTCAGTTGGTGAGAGGTCAGGTGAGTATGGCAGATGAGGTGAAACTTCATAGCCTAATTTATTCAACTTTTGAAACATTGATTGTGCAATATGCCATCAGGCGTTGTCATGGAGAAAATCTGAGCCCTTTCTGCTGACCAATGCTGGCTGCAGGAATTGCATTTTTTGGTGCATCTCATTGATTTGCTGAGCATACTTCTCAGCTGTAATGGTTTTGCTGGGATTCAGAAAGCTGTAGTGAATCAGAGCTGCAGCAGACCACCAAATAGTGACCATGAGCTTTTGTTGGTTCAAGTTTGGCTTTGTGAAGTGCTTTGGAGCTTTTTCTCGGTCCAACCACTGAGCTGGGCATCACCAGTTGTCCAATATAATCCACTTTTTATCGCACGTCACAATGTGATCGAGAAATGGTTCATTGTTGTTGCACAGAGTAAGAGAAGACAACACTTCAAAATGATGTTTTTTAAAAATTTTCACTCAGCTCATGAGGCACCCACTTATGAGCTTTTTCACCTTTCCAATTTGCTTCAAATGCTGAACGACTGTACAATGGACAACGATGAGTTCTTCAGGAACTCCTCACGTAGTTGTAAGAGGATCAGCTTCAATGATTGCTTTCACTTGGTCATTGTCAACTTCTGATGGCTAGCCGCTAGACTTCTCATCCTCAAGACTCTCATCTTCACAAAATTTCTTGAACCATCACTGCACTGTACGTTCATTAGCAGTTCCTGGGCCAAACGAGTTGATGCTGTGAGTTGTCTCCGCTGCTTTATGATCCATTTTGAAATTGAATAAGAAAATCAGTCATCTGGGTGCGGCGGCTCACGCCTGTTATCCCAGCACTTTGGGAGGCCAAGGTGGGCAGATAACAAGGTCAGGAGACTGAGACCATCCTGGCCAACATGGTGAAATATAGTGTCTACTAAAAATACAAAACGTAACTGGGTATAGTGGCACGTGCCTGTGCCACTCAGGAGGCTGAGGCAGGAGAATCGCTTGAACCAGGGAGTCGAAGGTTACAGTGAGCCAAGATTGTACCACTGCACTCCAGCCTGGCAATCACACAAATTTTCTTTTTGCTAACATCATTTCCATCATCTAAAATAAATATAAAATAAGCAAGTAATAAGTCATTAGCAAAAAAAAAACATAAAGCAAGAAATGTGCATTAAAATGATGTATAACATTACCATATTTATTTAAGAATATATTCCAATATCAAATAGCAAACTTCAACAATGCAGAAACCTAGCAACCAAGTAACTCTACCAGGGTCTACAACCACAGACTCTGGGAATCCCGCTTTCTATAGCCCTGGATTAATCCATCAAAGTGTTTGTTTCTCTAAACTTACGATTTCCTATGGAGTCCTGGGAGGATTCCAATGATCTCTGGAACTTTCCAGGGCTGGCAAGAATCAGGACAAGTAAAGAGGGATCTGTGTCCTAGAGTTCCACTCCATTTCCGGTCTCTTCTTGGAGCTATTTACATACTTCACTTGAAATAAAGTATTTTACTAAAGAGTCCAAACAAAAGCCTTTTGAGACCCACTTACCCAGAAAAAAAGAATGGGTCTACCCATTCTTCATACGAATCTCTACAAATACTGCTACTTTCCAAGATTTTGTAAGTGTAGAGGGACAAGGTTTTGAGGTAATGCACCCTTAAAATACATGGAAAGGAGTTAGTATATGTCTGCTTAACAGAAGACTTTGAGTATTAACAGTGAGTCTAACCAGAAA
This sequence comes from Cebus imitator, assembly GCF_001604975.1. Lineage (NCBI taxonomy): Eukaryota > Metazoa > Chordata > Mammalia > Primates > Cebidae > Cebus > Cebus imitator. Next base: position 309,671 of record NW_016107323.1, read on the forward strand.
ACCTTGGAAGAATAAACTGTGTATGCTTGCCTCATCTCCTCCATTTTCCCCTTTGGAGAAGCTGCCACAGGAAGTTTTCTGCTTTTCTGTGCCACAAGTCTTATTCCAGTTGCCTTTTCCCTGACTCCAATATGAGGAGCATTGCCTCTGTCTAGTGGATAAATCTGTCTCCTTATCCTGAGCTTGGGCTCAGGCAGCAAGCTTTTTTGTCTCAAACTAAGCGACTTCCTTCACTTAGTCTTCACTGGTAAGACAGATAGTAAAATCCTTGCATTGACAAAGTAAGTTGGAGGTGGGGAAGGCAAAAAATTCAGTTGTTGGATTTTCAGTCAGTTTATTATGAGACTGATGGAATAATCAGGTACATCTGTATAGCTAGCTGGTATTTCAATTTATGATCTAAATTTGTCCTAGCACCTGGTCATGATGTTCCAATTTGTGATCTAAATCTATTCTGGCACCACCACCATTGAGGATGACTGACTCGAGATTTTGTGCCTGACTAGGACTTGCAGGGTGGTGGCAGCAACTTCAGGATCCCCCAGATATCTGATACCTGTTTTGTCATACCGATTCAGGGATATTGGGCCAGGAGAATACCAGGGATATGGAGAGCCACCTTTCACTTCCCCGTTTGTCAAGATGTGGTTGTCTGAAGTTTCCTCACCTAGCTTTACCCTTCCCTCTGTGTCACTCAACCCCTGCAACTTGAGAGAGGGCGCTGGATGGGGGATTGCCCCTGATCAGCAATCCTGCTTTCTCACAGGGCATGTTGTCACAGGATTTTTTATCACAGTTCCTTTAGTGTTTTGTTTTACTTTTTCAATTTTGATCAAAACCTATGCAGTGAAAAAGAATAATGTTTACTGGACCTATGCAAAGGAGGCTAAGGAAATACTGATTTTGAGTGTTTATTGAAGCCAAGTGGGTTAACCTATCAAAACTTGGAGACTTGAGCAGTTAAAGCTCATAATTACTTTAAAAAGAACATCCTCTCTGAGTTAATTAATTGGAAGCTATGGTTTGTTCACATCCTTACTTGAGACAGAAATGGAAATTTAACTTTTCAGATGGGACCTTTTCCTAGGACAAGGACACACAGATAACACATCACCAATGGCAATACTGCAGTACAATGACAAATTGGGTTTCCCAAACATAAAAGCATGGCAATTCCCTTTTTGTGGCCAGTCACTAAATAGTACCAAGTATCTAGCTAGCAACAAAAGGAGAGGTGTGGTTCCTTGATATCAGAGACTCTCGGCTTTGGGTTTTAGCACAGATATGTGGAACCAAACATCTACTGAAACAACTGAGATGTAATGCTAGGAAAGATGATCACCCAACCTTTTAGGCCAGAGAATGACAGTGATGTAAAGGAGAAGAGCATAAACTTATTTTTGATAGGAAGGACATTATTGAAGAAGCCCAGTCCCAGGACCAGGTTACTTTTCCCTACAAACTCCAGCTTCTATGATGATAAAATCACTTCTTCAGCTGGCAAAACCAGCAAGATGTACAAGTCAGACTCCCACTATGCAGGCACAGCTTCAATCTCCACCATCTTAAATTTGTGCCTACATTTTTGGCCCTGGGAGATGCATGTGGGAAAGCGGAATTCGCAGTTTGAAATATGTCAGGGTCAAATAGCCTTGCTAATGGCCAATGAGATGGCTTTAAGGAACAGCTGGGAGTCATTCCCCTAAGTGACATAGTTCTTAAAAGGTTATGGACAGACCCTAAAACTTTCAACTTCTTTAAATAATCCCATTACCAAACCATTAGTCCATTAACTCATTTAAACCCTTTTCATTTTTCCAGCTTGTACATGACAGATTTTCTTTGCTGTCTCCTGCTAATTTTTTCCTTCAACTACTGCAATGATCATGTCTACTGAAAAGAGATTGCAACTCTGAAACTTAGCTGACTTTGAATTTTTACATTTTTATATCTTTGCATGTTGATTTCTGTCTTTTGTTTAAATAACTAGCTGCACATCCATGTGTATTCAATGGTCAAAATGAAAGGAACCTGAAGTTAAAATGAAGGTAAATTTATCTTGCAAAGCAAATTGTTTCTCTTCCCAGACACTCAAAATGCTTTTTTAGAAAAAATACAAGATATCTTCTCATCACAGAATTGAATGAGATAGTATATTTCACTGTATCTGTATGTTTCAAGGTATCTGAATCCAAACTACTTAAACAAACTCAAGGCTACAACATTTCACAAGACAAAAATAGTTGATAAATTTTGATTACCTTAAAATTAAAAACGTTTGGACATGATGAATATGAAAAGGCAGCCATAAAGTTGAATAAAATTTATGTAATATTGACCTAATTAATATTTGTGTAACTAAAATACATAAAGATCTTATTTAATCCACTAAAAAAAAGAGAAAGTGAAAAAATGGGCAAAAATAAGCTCCTCCATAAAAAGGAAATCTAAAAAAACAAACTAATATATTTTGAAAAGGTGCTCAAATTGACTAGTCATCAGGGAAGTGGAAGATAAAACTATGATGAGACATGGCTGAATAGCTACCACATGGCTACATTAAAAACAAGCAAACAACAAAAAAGATGACAAGCAAAAATAGTATTAATGAGATGTGGAACAATGGGAACACAAATGTCATTCGTTGGAAAGTAAGCTGTTCAATGTTATCTTGGAAAGTCAAAAGTATGTATAGCCCGAGTACTAGTTTGTTTTCACATTGCTAATGAAGACATGCCAAAAGCTAGGTGATTTATAAAGGAAAGCAGTTTAATGGACTAACAGTTCCACATGGCTGAGGAAGACTCACAGTCATGACAGAAAGTGAAGGAAGAGAAAGTCACGTCTTACATGGTGGCAGGCAAGAGAGCATGTGCAGAGAAACTCCCCTTTATAAAACCATCAAATCTCCTGAGACCTATTCACTATCATGAGAACAGCACTGGAAAAATTTGCCCTCATGATTCAATTACCTCCTGCTGGGTCCTTCCCTTGACTTGTAGGGATTATGGGAGTTACAATTCAAGATGAGGTTTGGGTGGGAATACAGCCAAACGATATCAGCCCATATCTCAGCAATGCCACTCCTGCTTATCTACCCAAGACACATACATACACATGTGCACCAAGAGACATTTACAGCAGAATTCATAGCAGAATTGTGTATATAGCCAAAGGCAGGACACAGCCCAATGTCTCTCTACAATACACTAGGTGAATTGGGGTATAATCATAAAATAGAATACAATATTGACACGAAAATGAATGTGCATTACAACCACAGACAACAGTGTTGAACCTTAAAAATAAAATGTTGAGTAAACAAACCAGATGTTTAAAACATACATAAGAGGCATACTTAAGTGTTCTAATTAAAAAGTGTATAAAAGAAGGAGCTATAATAGTCCTATGGATACTGTGGTGCCAGGATCTCCTCTTCACATGCCATGCTCCATTCTCAGCTGCTGAGAATATTCTCTGATGATGGCTTACAGCTGAGTGACAAACTGGGAATTATTCTTGGCCACAGGGAACTTCTTCACCCAAGGCCACACCCCCTCTCAGGTTGGCTAGTAACTAGGGTCCAGTGCCTAATGATTGGCTGCTATGGGAATATAAAGATCCAGCACTCACTGCTGAAGAGTTGACTCAACTCAAAGAACCTATGTAGGATTGACACAGCCACTGATGGAACCACTGTGAACCGGCTTCTTCCTCTACTTGTCTTGCCTTTCTAATGTTCTTATAATTGTTTCTCCCAAGAATATCCCAGTAAACCCTCTGCCTGCAATTTCCATCTTAGAGTCTGTTTGCAGGAAGCTCTAAGACAACCTTGACTGGTTATCTTTGCAGAAAAATGAGGGAGCTATTACTGGGAAGGGACACTCTGGGGCTTCTGGACTATTGGCAATGTTATATATTTTTAGTCGTAGTTGCGTAAGTGTTATCTCTAAAATAACGTTAATCTTTTTGGATCTTTTCTTCAAGTTTTATTACACACACACACACACACAGACACACACAGTGATTAAAAAGTGACTTTCAGCCCTCTCATAGACAGAGAAACAAACTTAATTAATCAATTAACTTAAGAGATGGACTTTCACTGTCTAACCCAAGCTAGAGTACAGTGGCACAATCAGAGTTTGCTATTTTTAATTTAAATAAAATGTAAGTAATATTTGAAAACAATTTCTCCTAGTTTCATTGATTTTTTTCCTTCTTTTTCCACAACTATTTCTCGCTGTGATATATACATTTCATTCAGCCAAGTGAGAATTTCATATTCACCATCCACATTATAATGGTCCTGGAGTGTTCTCTGCACTGGAGCACCTCCAGCAGATCTTCCTAGCTAGAACAGCTGCCTGACAGTACCACTAAATGGAATCAGAGACTTCCAACTCCCTCACATTACAGATGGAGAAACTGAGAGCTGCCAGAGATTATGTCACTGTGCCTCCAACCAGTTCTGTTTCCTTCTTGTGGAATTCTTCTCTCTCCCCACCCCAATGATGAAAAAGTAGCTCTGTAACATGTTTTCATTAAGGAAATGTGACATATGTCTCTTGTAAGCAGAGGTTTAAGAGTCAATGCAGGATTTGTCATTGTCTCTGTGCCATTAGAGAAATAATGTCCCAAAGGTTGCTTCCTCCACCGGGGTCCTAGAGTTCAGACAAATGGCAGAGAGCATACCTGACCAAGATAGACACATAGCATGATTAACATAACAACATTTTTTGTTATGATCCACTGAAAATTTAGCGTTGTTTGTTATAAAGACATAACTCAGACTATTCTTACTGAGACAGAGTCCTAACAGGGGATCCTGATACCCAAGCACTGCACAGAAATTTTTGAGTAACTGCCCAGATTCTCATTTAATATGCTTTTCAGAAGCCACTTTGCCTTCTTTCCTTTGTATGTTGAAATGTGCGCACACACACAAACACACACATACACACACTACACCTTCATGGACATAATGAGCTGCTGCTGCTGATAAACAGGACATCACTTCCAAGTTAAGCTTTTCTGGATAAAAGAGAAAAAAAAACCAGAAGGAAAAAAATACATATAAAATGACAGCCATGGATTTCATCTTGCTGAAAAATGACTCTGCTTTGAAAAGCTCATCATAGCCGCTCTGCAACCAAGCTGAGAAATTTTGATTAAATCACATTTCTTGCCCCGACACCTGAAAATTGCCAGTAACTGCTGTGTAAAGCCAGAGCCTGTCTTTTCATTTGGGCCTACCACTTAAAAGAGTTCCTTGGCACATCTGACCCATCTTCTTGAAGATCCTTGTTCTCCACCACTACCACAACATAAACAGGCTAAGAAAAGAGAATAATTTTCATCACAAGTGCTTACAAGCAAGCTTAATGGAGTACAAAGGAAAGGTTCATGGGATTCATTTTTAACTTGCTTGAACTCCCCATAACAGCTGGCAAAAACTTGATCAAATCAAATCTTCAGATGCTGTGACTCTGCCACATCAGGCTGGAATGGAAAAGCTTTTGTTTCAGCCGAATCCACGCCTTATCACCTCATTCTGTCACTCACACTTCCTCAGTCCACCCACAAATCCTCCAGGATTTATTGCAGATGTAGCAAGCTTGCTGGAAATAATGGTACAAGCAAAGAGGCTAGTCGGCTATCGACTCCAAGCTCTGGGTAATACCAATGGGAAATTATTTGCACAAAAGGTGCGTTGGGGTGACAAATGAAGAGGGGCTGGCCCATTGAAGATGCTGGGACTTAGACAAAGCTAACACACTAATACCAAGCCACTAGCTTTATCTGATTACTTCTGGGGCTGATGGCTCCCCGCACTGCCCCCCTTCAGATCTCCCCACCCACGCTCTTGCGTAAAAGACACAGGTTGCCTTCTTTGGTGTGCAGTGTACCATGAAATGGTAATCTAGAGAATTACTACATTTATATAAACTGCAAAGTGTTTTTGAGCCCCACAAAAAACAATTTTCAGATCGACAGTAAATTTGTTTTTACATTGTTGACCAAAGAAAAACATAACAGAGGAAGCACTACATTATGACAAAGGGAATTAAGACTGATTTTTTTCCCAGAAAGAGCAATTTTGGGGCATTATCTTAGAAACATTTTTCTTGGACTCTGGTCAGAGTTGATTTAGAAAAACCTGAAGACCAATAGCAATTCCATCCTTCACCCATGTTTTTGTAAGAGAAAATGTGTTGTTATTATTTTCCCCACTTTAATCTTTGTTCAGGCCTGCTTTAGGGTAACTTCTTGCATTCATTTTTGTTAATTTTGCTCAGTTTACTCTCACTCTAAGCAGGTGCAATGCTAACTTCTGTGTCATGTAAAATGGGCTTAGTGTTCCTCATTATAAAACCCTCAGCTCTTAAAATAAGAAAGACAGCCTCATGAACAGTTTCTTCGTTTTTCTAATCTTCTCCTTTTCATAGAAACAAAATCAAATTCTTTTTTATCAGTTTCCTATTTGACTGTTAATGTCTTAAACCAGTTTCATCAAGAAATTTCCCTTCACAGTGCTTCTCCTCAAGTTTGGTAAAAGCATAGTAGAATGAATAAACAATCAAATTTAAGAATCATTAATGCAACTCCAATGTGGTTTGGGAGTGACGTGTCACCAGCAGAAGGTGAAATGTCAATTTCAGAAAAAAAAAAAAGAAAATTTTTCTTCGGAATGTACTCTTGACATCTGTATTTATATAATGATGTAACTTAAATATATGTAATGAGGTACATTTGAATAGGAAAGTTCTTTACCTCACTCACAAAGATTCCCTCAAATGTCAATAGTTCCCAATTTGTTGATTATATTATGTGAGAAATACATATGTCTTAACTGTTATGTGGTTAAGGAGATACAAGAGAAAACAAAACAGACTCCTGCTTTGATGCTTAAAATTTACATAATTAATTAGAAAGCTGTATAAGTTTTTCAGCACCTTTTCAGCAAAGTTTCCTTCTCTAATCGCCCTTTGTTAGTGTGTGTTACACATTTGTTGAAGTATAATATTAATAAAAGTTTATTTGCAAACCAAGGAAATTCTACCACAGTCATCTATTCTAAAATGTCCATAGTCTGACACAATAGCCAGCATTGAGTCACAGAATTAGGACAGCTTTTCAAGGGACAGGTTTCAAAAGGCAATCCTTGAGGAAACTCACTCCTAAAATTACCTCCCAGCCGATTCGAGAGTCTCAACCTTTCAGCTTTTCCCTTGATGATGCCTCCACCTTGCTCTTCCTCACTGTGCATGGCCAGTCAAGCCTTCTGGTCTGGCTTGAACTTTCCGTTCAATACTCACACGTCCATGCATAAGATGGAAAGAAGTGTTTTCTCATTTTGATTTTCAGTTTGTATCCTCCAAACAAATTCTTTCTTCATGTAATTAAATTTTGCTTTGATCAAAGAACCGCACACATGTAGCTTGATAACATAAATAGAATAAATGTGTTTAAACAAAACCTGAAAGTCTCCTGCCTTACTGTTCTCAGTCCACTCTTTAAAGACAGCCCTTCCCTGGCCTCGTAGCTGTTTCTTCCATTCTTCTAAAAAAAATAAAAATAAAAAGTCTCTTATACTATGTCAATTTTAGACATTTTCTATTGTGTTTGTAAAGTGAAAAGCGACAATTTTCCACTTTTATGTTCCTCCTGCCTATTTTTCCTCTCCCATTACTCCAAATTATAATTCTATCACAATTTTTGGTTAAATTGATGTGGAATATTTACATTGTTGTGTCTAGGTAAATGTTCTTTACTGAGTCAAGTTGTGAAATAATTCTATTTTTCTGTTTACCTAAACTTTACCTTGAATTAACCATTTCATTTTTCCATTTGCAAAATTTTTAATATTTCTATAATTGCAATTCTCCCCAAACTCACCACTGAACTGTAAGTCGCTTCCTAGTATTCTTTCCCACATAGTCATATATGTACATATTCTACCACTTGCATCTCTCCTCACCTGGAGGCTGCTTTCTTTTTCACTCTGAGAGGCCATCATCAGGGAACTTCTCATTGCTACTACCTGAGAAAACCCTTTGCCCCGTTGCCTCTTTTATGGGCTATATTGCATTTCATGAACACAGTTCTTCTGCTACCACTGTTCATTCTCCTCATCTTGGTATAACACCCTCTATTTTTTTTTTTTTTT